>NW_026647114.1:3022500-3322500 GCF_950295315.1 Erinaceus europaeus
ATGACCATCTTCTGGGAAGTACAGGTTTTGAACCTGAAAACTCTGTCTGTCTGTGTCCTAGTCCACAGAAAGAGCCACTAGCCCAGCCAGATCTCACACTCAGATGGGGTATTTTTGCCAGTCAAAAGTATGCACAGCGCACTTGGGATTGGGCGGCCTGAGACACAAATGTTACATTGTAGATGGACTGTTTGCAGTTTTTTTTTAAATTTTTTATTTAAGAAAGGATTAGTGAACAAAGGCATAAGGTAGGAGGGGTACAACTCCACACAATTCCCACCACCCAATCCCCATAACCCACCCTCTCCCATGATAGCCTTCCCATTCTCTAGCCCTCTGGGAGCATGGACCCAGGGTCGTTGAGGGTTGCAGAAGGTAGAGGGTCTGGCTTCTGTAATTGCTTCCCCGCTGAACATGGGCGTTGACTGGTCGGTCCATACTCCCAGTCTGCCTCTCTCTTTCCCTAGTATGGTGTGTCTCTGGGGAATCTGAGCTCCAGGACACATTGGTGGGGTCTTCAATCCAGGGAAGCCTAGTCAGCATCCTGGTGGCATCTGGAACCTGGTGATTGAAAAGAGAGTTAACATACAAAGCCAAACAATTTGTTGAGCAATCATGGATCCCAAGTTTGGAATAGTGGAGAGGAAGTGTTAGGGAGGTACTCACTGCAAACTCTAGTGTAATCCTGCTTTCAGGTATATATTTTGCAGTAGTTTATGGATACGTGTGAACATAAGCTCTCTCTCACAGAAACTGTTGTATGTCTAGGTTATGGGACTTTGTTAGAAAGTGAACTACCTGAGATGAAATTAGAGTGTACTATTAAAGGAAAGGTCTCACCCGAGTAATGAAGCTGAAGGGTTGTCATTCCACACGTGAAGTCTCTGGATACAGTCTGAGGTGAAGCATGTTGAGATGGCAATTGTTGCTTTGGTTAGGTTGTGATCGGCGGATGCAATATTATTTGGTTTGGATTGGGAGATGCATACGGGAAAGTGGGCCCTATCCAAGGGTGCCAGGACTGAGGGAATTTTTTAAAATAATAAAAATTTTTTTATATAATAAAATTTTTTTAAATAATAAATAAACAAATGATAAAATTAATAAAACTGTTTGCTGTTTGCAGTTCTTGCTCCCCAGGACGTTGGACTTTCTCAACTCCCTCCCCTACAGCATGAAAAAAGGTTCTTGACCAACCATAGAGCAAATGGAGTAGGGGCGAGTGGAGCTTGTTGCATGTCTGTGCTGCTCATGCCCAGGTGTCAGTGGGGGCCGTGGCAGAGGCTGTAAGGGGGCTAAGGGGCAGAAGGAGACTGTTTGAGAGGCAGGCTGCAGGCAGGGGAGCCCGTGAGTGTGTGCAGGGCAGTGTGTGCGCGTGTGGTGGCTGGGGGTTAGGGCAGGTCCCCCTGCTGGATGGTGAAATGGCAGCTGGGCTGGCACTGGGCCCCCAGGGCTGAAGCGCAGAAGCAGGGTGGCAGTAAAGTAGTGCATGGAGGCACACAGTAGATGTTAGTTGGGGAGCTGGGGGACAGAGGGCAAGGGGAAAGGGGGCATCCTTGAGGAGGGGTCTGGAGTAGAGAGTGGGGGGAGCTGGAGGCATGGAAGGTCCCAGGAACCAGGGATTGACAGAAACAGAACCCTGCACCCACCCACTGGATAGAAGCTGCAGCAGCCAGAGCACCAGCCCTGGCTTGCCTAGGCCAAGGGCACTGAGTGAGTCCCTCTGAGGATGAGGAAGAGAAGGAGGAGGAGGTGGAGGAGGAGGAGGAGGAGGAGGAGGAGGAGGAGGAGGAGGAAGAGGAGGAGATAGAAAAGGAGGAGAAGGAGGAGGAGGAGGAGGAGGGGCAGGAGGGCAGCTATCAGTAGGCAATGGGATTAATAGAGGCCTCCATTATGGAGGCATGTGTCCAGGCAGGCACCCACCAATCCTCAGGGGCAGCTCAGGACTCCCAGGGACCTGGTGTGGGTATCTCTGGGGCAGGGACTGTCAGTCAGTCAGCAAGACTGTATGTCAGTGCAAATGGTGGGACAGGGGCCTGGCGGAACTTGGTCCCCAGCCCTGGGCTGTCAGTTGCCAGCCCCATGTCCAGACACACACCAATCTGCCCCTAGCCCCTTAGCCCGGCCGACCTGCACCTGCTTTGGCGTGGGTCTCTGGCTCTGGTGGCTGGCCACCACCCCTCAAGGTCAAGTTCAGGGTGGTGGTCATGGCTGCTGATCAACTGGATGGGCGGGGTCCCCGTGGCCTAGCAACCACAGGAGCCCTCTGTGATGTCCTAGCCCCTGGCATTCTGTGCTGGCCACACTGGCACTGGGCAGCCCAACTGCCCTGCCACTAGGTCAGCCAGCAGCGCCCAGACGCCTGGGCCCTGGCACAGAGGGAACTGAAGAATGGGAAGCCAGTGCTGACCGACAAGGGACCTCAGGGCTGGCAGCCAAGAGAAGACAGGTGGAGGTGTGCCCGGGATCCAGGGAGCCCAGGCCAGAGCTGCCTGCATGCCTGCCTGCCTTCCTGGATGTCTGTATGCTGCCTTTGTCCAGGTAGGTTTCTCAGGTCCCCTCCACTCCTGTCCTCTCCTGTCCTCTCCTGCCCTCACCATCCTCTCCCCTCTCCTCTCCTCTGCACTTTGCTTCTCTCCTTTGTATTCTCTTGCGTGTGCCCTGCTCAACAGCTCCAGCACTTGTGATGGTTCTCCAGTGACAGCTGTTCACAACCCCTTCCACACCCTCCCTGACCCTGAGGTGACCCAACTCACAGGTCTCCAGCTCACCCCACCCACACCCACACCCCCCAACACATTCCCTGGTTCAGCCCCTCAGCCCTATTCCGCCGAAATCGCCCCTTTGCAACCTACCTATGCATCCTGGTTTGTCTTCACCATTCAAGGAGAGATCTCCTTTTGTACTTGGTTGAGTGCTAGATGGATGGATGGATGGATGGATGGATGGATGGATGCATGGACAGGTCAATGGATTGGTTTTGTAGAGGCAGAGTACCATCTAGGGGTACTTGAGACCGCTGGTGTCAGAGCCAGAGACTATGTGACATGTAAAACATTAATTCATCAATACCAATAATGAATAAGCACCTAAATAAATAAATAAATAAATAAATATAAAAACTGGGTTAAAAAATACATGGTGTCTTTGCCTTTCTGCATATGGTATGCTGTGAGTATCTTAACAAGGAAAGCATTATCCTGAGTAGCCCCATTGAAGTAGTGGAATATTTCCTTTTCCTTTTTCTTTTTTTTACTTTCAATTTTCTTGATTATTTATTGGAATAAATAGACAGGAATTGAGAGGGAAGGGAGGGATAGAGAGTTTGTGACGCAGAGAGAGTCACCTGCAGCACTTCTGCACCACTTGTAAACATTTCCCCTGGCAGGTGGGGACCAGGGTCTTGAAGCCCAGTCCCCCTGCATTGTAACATGAGTGCTTAACTGGGTGTGGCACCCCCTGGTACCCTTGATGGGACACTTTTTTTTAGCAATGAAAAGAAATTCTCGTGGCAAGGTAATAAATAAATGATGAAATAAACAAAAGTGCATTTACATGAACTCTGGAAACACACAGGGACATATACATCTCTGTTACCTGTATTACTTATTCGTTGATTGATTGATTGATTGATTGATTGCCTCAAGGTGTTATTGCCTCAGCTCAGTGCCTGCGCCACGAATAATCCACAGCCCCTGCACTCCTTTTGTTCCCCTTTCGCTGCCCTTGTTGCTTGGTCACTGTGGTGGTTATTGTTGTGGTTGTTGTTGTTGTTTTGACCTTGCATCAGACAGAGAGAAAAGGAGAGAGCAGGGGAAATACAGAGTGGAAGAGAAAGATAGAGCCCCTAAAGACCTGCTTCACCCCCTGTAAAGCGACTCCCCTGCAGGTGGGTTTCTGGGCGCCAGACCCCAGACCCTTCCACCTGTCCCCTCTTTTCGTGAGCGCCACAAGGCCTTAACCCTCTGACATACCGCCAAACCTCCCTGCATTTACTTTTGAAGGCAATATGACCTGCCTCGTTTTGAACCTCATTATCCTGAGGGTCAGTCCTGGAGACAGTGTCATGACACGACACACGGAGATCTCTGGTATCAGAGAGCACTTGGAACAGCAGCTGGGGCTCTAGTGCCAGGGCAGGAGCAACTCCCCATCCACCGTCCACGGAGTCCACCTGCCTGCATTTTGGTCCTTTTCCCTCCAAAAAAGATCTTTCCCTTTTTTCACTGAGAAACAAGTAGCAGACAGGTTACCCAGGCAGGGGGAAAAAAAAATAAATAAAAAGCCTTTTTTTTTTTTTTTTTTTTTTTTTTTAACCGTGGCAAATGACCATCTTCTGGGAAGTACAGGTTTTGAACCTGAAAACTCTGTCTGTCTGTGTCCTAGTCCACAGAAAGAGCCACTAGCCCAGCCAGATCTCACACTCAGATGGGGTATTTTTGCCAGTCAAAAGTCTGCACAGCGCACTTGGGATTGGGCGGCCTGAGACACAAATGTTACATTGTAGATGGACTGTTTGCAGTTCTTTTTTTTTTTTTTTTTTAAATTTTTTATTTAAGAAAGGATTAGTGAACAAAGGCATAAGGTAGGAGGGGTACAACTCCACACAATTCCCACCACCCAATCCCCATAACCCACCCTCTCCCATGATAGCCTTCCCATTCTCTAGCCCTCTGGGAGCATGGACCCAGGGTCGTTGAGGGTTGCAGAAGGTAGAGGGTCTGGCTTCTGTAATTGCTTCCCTGCTGAACATGGGCGTTGACTGGTCGGTCCATACTCCCAGTCTGCCTCTCTCTTTCCCTAGTAAGGTGTGTCTCTGGGGAATCTGAGCTCCAGGACACATTGGTGGGGTCTTCAATCCAGGGAAGCCTAGTCAGCATCCTGGTGGCATCTGGAACCTGGTGATTGAAAAGAGAGTTAACATACAAAGCCAAACAATTTGTTGAGCAATCATGGATCCCAAGTTTGGAATAGTGGAGAGGAAGTGTTAGGGAGGTACTCACTGCAAACTCTAGTGTAATCCTGCTTTCAGGTATATATTTTGCAGTAGTTTATGGATACGTGTGAACATAAGCTCTCTCTCACAGAAACTGTTGTATGTCTAGGTTATGGGACTTTGTTAGAAAGTGAACTACCTGAGATGAAATTAGAGTGTACTATAAAAGGAAAGGTCTCACCCGAGTAATGAAGCTGAAGGGTTGTCATTCCACACGTGAAGTCTCTGGATACAGTCTGAGGTGAAGCATGTTGAGATGGCAATCATTGCTTTGGTTAGGTTGTGATCGGCGGATGCAATATTATTTGGTTTGGATTGGGAGATGCATAGGGGAAAGTGGGCCCTATCCAAGGGTGCCAGGACTGAGGGAATTTTTTAAAATAATAAAATTTTTTAAAATAATAAAATTTTTTAAAATAATAAATAAACAAATGATAAAATTAATAAAACTGTTTGCTGTTTGCAGTTCTTGCTCCCCAGGACGTTGGACTTTCTCAACTCCCTCCCCTACAGCATGAAAAAAGGTTCTTGACCAACCATAGAGCAAATGGAGTAGGGGCGAGTGGAGCTTGTTGCATGTCTGTGCTGCTCATGCCCAGGTGTCGGTGGGGGCCGTGGCAGAGGCTGTAAGGGGGCTAAGGGGCAGAAGGAGACTGTTTGAGAGGCAGGCTGCAGGCAGGGGAGCCCGTGAGTGTGTGCAGGGCAGTGTGTGTGCGTGTGGTGGCTGGGGGTTAGGGCAGGTCCCCCTGCTGGATGGTGAAATGGCAGCTGGGCTGGCACTGGGCCCCCAGGGCTGAAGCGCAGAAGCAGGGTGGCAGTAAAGTAGTGCATGGAGGCACACAGTAGATGTTAGTTGGGGAGCTGGGGGACAGAGGGCAAGGGGAAAGGGGGCATCCTTGAGGAGGGGTCTGGAGTAGAGAGTGGGGGGAGCTGGAG
Organism: Erinaceus europaeus; assembly: GCF_950295315.1. Classification (NCBI taxonomy): domain Eukaryota; kingdom Metazoa; phylum Chordata; class Mammalia; order Eulipotyphla; family Erinaceidae; genus Erinaceus; species Erinaceus europaeus. The sequence goes on from NW_026647114.1 coordinate 3,028,433, forward strand.
GCATGGAAGGTCCCAGGAACCAGGGATTGACAGAAACAGAATCCTGCACCCACCCACTGGATAGAGGCTGCAGCAGCCAGAGCACCAGCCCTGGCTTGCCTAGGCCAAGGGCACTGAGTGAGTCCCTCTGAGGATGAGGAAGAGAAGGAGGAGGAGGTGGAGGAGGAGGAGGAGGAGGAGGAGGAGGAGGAGGAGGAGGAGGAAAAAGAGGAGGAGATAGAAAAGGAGGAGAAGGAGGAGGAGGAGGAGGAGGGGCAGGAGGGCAGCTATCAGTAGGCAATGGGATTAATAGAGGCCTCCATTATGGAGGCATGTGTCCAGGCAGGCACCCACCAATCCTCAGGGGCAGCTCAGGACTCCCAGGGACCTGGTGTGGGTATCTCTGGGGCAGGGACTGTCAGTCAGTCAGCAAGACTGTATGTCAGTGCAAATGGTGGGACAGGGGCCTGGCGGAACTTGATCCCCAGCCCTGGGCTGTCAGTTGCCAGCCCCATGTCCAGACACACACCAATCTGCCCCTAGCCCCTTGGCCCAGCCGACCTGCACCTGCTTTGGCCTGGGTCTCTGGCTCTGGTGGCTGGCCACCACCCCTCAAGGTCAAGTTCATGGTGGTGGTCATGGCTGCTGGTCAACTGGATGGGCGGGGTCCCCGTGGCCTAGCAACCACAGGAGCCCTCTGTGATGTCCTAGCCCCTGGCATTCTGTGCTGGCCACACTGGCACTGGGCAGCCCAACTGCCCTGCCACTAGGTCAGCCAGCAGCGCCCAGACGCCTGGGCCCTGGCACAGAGGGAACTGAAGAATGGGAAGCCAGTGCTGACCGACAAGGGACCTCAGGGCTGGCAGCCAAGAGAAGACAGGTGGAGGTGTGCCCGGGATCCAGGGAGCCCAGGCCAGAGCTGCCTGCATGCCTGCCTGCCTTCCTGGATGTCTGTATGCTGCCTTTGTCCAGGTAGGTTTCTCAGGTCCCCTCCACTCCTGTCCTCTCCTGTCCTCTCCTGCCCTCACCATCCTCTCCCCTCTCCTCTCCTCTGCACTTTGCTTCTCTCCTTTGTATTCTCTTGCGTGTGCCCTGCTCAACAGCTCCAGCACTTGTGATGGTTCTCCAGTGACAGCTGTTCACAACCCCTTCCACACCCTCCCTGACCCTGAGGTGACCCAACTCACAGGTCTCCAGCTCACCCCACCCACACCCACACCCCCCAACACATTCCCTGGTTCAGCCCCTCAGCCCTATTCCGCCGAAATCGCCCCTTTGCAACCTACCTATGCATCCTGGTTTGTCTTCACCATTCAAGGAGAGATCTCCTTTTGCACTTGGTTGAGTGGTAGATGGATGGATGGATGGATGGATGGATGGATGGATGGATGGATGCATGGACAGGTCAATGGATTGGTTTTGTAGAGGCAGAGTACCATCTAGGGGTACTTGAGACCGCTGGTGTCAGAGCCAGAGACTATGTGACATGTAAAACATTAATTCATCAATACCAATAATGAATAAGCACCTAAATAAATAAATAAATAAATAAATATAAAAACTGGGTTAAAAAATACATGGTGTCTTTGCCTTTCTGCATATGGTATGCTGTGAGTATCTTAACAAGGAAAGCATTATCCTGAGTAGCCCCATTGAAGTAGTGGAATATTTCCTTTTCCTTTTTCTTTTTTTTACTTTCAGTTTTCTTGATTATTTATTGGAATAAATAGACAGGAATTGAGAGGGAAGGGAGGGATAGAGAGTTTGTGACGCAGAGAGAGTCACCTGCAGCACTTCTGCACCACTTGTAAACATTTCCCCTGGCAGGTGGGGACCAGGGTCTTGAAGCCCAGTCCCCCTGCATTGTAACATGAGTGCTTAACTGGGTGTGGCACCCCCTGGTACCCTTGATGGGACACTTTTTTTTAGCAATGTAAAGAAATTCTCGTGGCAAGGTAATAAATAAATGATGAAATAAACAAAAGTGCATTTACATGAACTCTGGAAACACACAGGGACATATACATCTCTGTTACCTGTATTACTTATTCGTTGATTGATTGATTGATTGATTGATTGATTGATTGCCTCAAGGTGTTATTGCCTCAGCTCAGTGCCTGCGCCACGAATAATCCACAGCCCCTGCACTCCTTTTGTTCCCCTTTCGCTGCCCTTGTTGCTTGGTCACTGTGGTGGTTATTGTTGTGGTTGTTGTTGTTGTTTTGACCTTGCATCAGACAGAGAGAAAAGGAGAGAGCAGGGGAAATACAGAGTGGAAGAGAAAGATAGAGCCCCTAAAGACCTGCTTCACCCCCTGTAAAGCGACTCCCCTGCAGGTGGGTTTCTGGGCGCCAGACCCCAGACCCTTCCACCTGTCCCCTCTTTTCGTGAGCGCCACAAGGCCTTAACCCTCTGACATACCGCCAAACCTCCCTGCATTTACTTTTGAAGGCAATATGACCTGCCTCGTTTTGAACCTCATTATCCTGAGGGTCAGTCCTGGAGACAGTGTCATGACACGACACACGGAGATCTCTGGTATCAGAGAGCACTTGGAACAGCAGCTGGGGCTCTAGTGCCAGGGCAGGAGCAACTCCCCATCCACCGTCCACGGAGTCCACCTGCCTGCATTTTGGTCCTTTTCCCTCCAAAAAAGATCTTTCCCTTTTTTCACTGAGAAACAAGTAGCAGACAGGTTACCCAGGCAGGGGGAAAAAAAAATAAATAAAAAGCCTTTTTTTTTTTTTTTTTTAACCGTGGCAAATGACCATCTTCTGGGAAGTACAGGTTTTGAACCTGAAAACTCTGTCTGTCTGTTTCCTAGTCCACAGAAAGAGCCACTAGCCCAGCCAGATCTCACACTCAGATGGGGTATTTTTGCCAGTCAAAAGTCTGCACAGCGCACTTGGGATTGGGCGGCCTGAGACACAAATGTTACATTGTAGATGGACTGTTTGCAGTTCTTTTTTTTTTTTTTTAATTTTTTATTTAAGAAAGGATTAGTGAACAAAGGCATAAGGTAGGAGGGGTACAACTCCACACAATTCCCACCACCCAATCCCCATAACCCACCCTCTCCCATGATAGCCTTCCCATTCTCTAGCCCTCTGGGAGCATGGACCCAGGGTCGTTGAGGGTTGCAGAAGGTAGAGGGTCTGGCTTCTGTAATTGCTTCCCCGCTGAACATGGGCGTTGACTGGTCGGTCCATACTCCCAGTCTGCCTCTCTCTTTCCCTAGTAAGGTGTGTCTCTGGGGAATCTGAGCTCCAGGACACATTGGTGGGGTCTTCAATCCAGGGAAGCCTAGTCAGCATCCTGGTGGCATCTGGAACCTGGTGATTGAAAAGAGAGTTAACATACAAAGCCAAACAATTTGTTGAGCAATCATGGATCCCAAGTTTGGAATAGTGGAGAGGAAGTGTTAGGGAGGTACTCACTGCAAACTCTAGTGTAATCCTGCTTTCAGGTATATATTTTGCAGTAGTTTATGGATACGTGTGAACATAAGCTCTCTCTCACAGAAACTGTTGTATGTCTAGGTTATGGGACTTTGTTAGAAAGTGAACTACCTGAGATGAAATTAGAGTGTACTATTAAAGGAAAGGTCTCACCCGAGTAATGAAGCTGAAGGGTTGTCATTCCACACGTGAAGTCTCTGGATACAGTCTGAGGTGAAGCATGTTGAGATGGCAATCATTGCTTTGGTTAGGTTGTGATCGGCGGATGCAATATTATTTGGTTTGGATTGGGAGATGCATAGGGGAAAGTGGGCCCTATCCAAGGGTGCCAGGACTGAGGGAATTTTTTAAAATAATAAAATTTTTTAAAATAATAAAATTTTTTAAAATAATAAATAAACAAATGATAAAATTAATAAAACTGTTTGCTGTTTGCAGTTCTTGCTCCCCAGGACGTTGGACTTTCTCAACTCCCTCCCCTACAGCATGAAAAAAGGTTCTTGACCAACCATAGAGCAAATGGAGTAGGGGCGAGTGGAGCTTGTTGCATGTCTGTGCTGCTCATGCCCAGGTGTCGGTGGGGGCCGTGGCAGAGGCTGTAAGGGGGCTAAGGGGCAGAAGGAGACTGTTTGAGAGGCAGGCTGCAGGCAGGGGAGCCCGTGAGTGTGTGCAGGGCAGTGTGTGTGCGTGTGGTGGCTGGGGGTTAGGGCAGGTCCCCCTGCTGGATGGTGAAATGGCAGCTGGGCTGGCACTGGGCCCCCAGGGCTGAAGCGCAGAAGCAGGGTGGCAGTAAAGTAGTGCATGGAGGCACACAGTAGATGTTAGTTGGGGAGCTGGGGGACAGAGGGCAAGGGGAAAGGGGGCATCCTTGAGGAGGGGTCTGGAGTAGAGAGTGGGGGGAGCTGGAGGCATGGAAGGTCCCAGGAACCAGGGATTGACAGAAACAGAATCCTGCACCCACCCACTGGATAGAGGCTGCAGCAGCCAGAGCACCAGCCCTGGCTTGCCTAGGCCAAGGGCACTGAGTGAGTCCCTCTGAGGATGAGGAAGAGAAGGAGGAGGAGGTGGAGGAGGAGGAGGAGGAGGAGGAGGAGGAGGAGGAAAAAGAGGAGGAGATAGAAAAGGAGGAGAAGGAGGAGGAGGAGGAGGAGGGGCAGGAGGGCAGCTATCAGTAGGCAATGGGATTAATAGAGGCCTCCATTATGGAGGCATGTGTCCAGGCAGGCACCCACCAATCCTCAGGGGCAGCTCAGGACTCCCAGGGACCTGGTGTGGGTATCTCTGGGGCAGGGACTGTCAGTCAGTCAGCAAGACTGTATGTCAGTGCAAATGGTGGGACAGGGGCCTGGCGGAACTTGATCCCCAGCCCTGGGCTGTCAGTTGCCAGCCCCATGTCCAGACACACACCAATCTGCCCCTAGCCCCTTGGCCCAGCCGACCTGCACCTGCTTTGGCCTGGGTCTCTGGCTCTGGTGGCTGGCCACCACCCCTCAAGGTCAAGTTCATGGTGGTGGTCATGGCTGCTGGTCAACTGGATGGGCGGGGTCCCCGTGGCCTAGCAACCACAGGAGCCCTCTGTGATGTCCTAGCCCCTGGCATTCTGTGCTGGCCACACTGGCACTGGGCAGCCCAACTGCCCTGCCACTAGGTCAGCCAGCAGCGCCCAGACGCCTGGGCCCTGGCACAGAGGGAACTGAAGAATGGGAAGCCAGTGCTGACCGACAAGGGACCTCAGGGCTGGCAGCCAAGAGAAGACAGGTGGAGGTGTGCCCGGGATCCAGGGAGCCCAGGCCAGAGCTGCCTGCATGCCTGCCTGCCTTCCTGGATGTCTGTATGCTGCCTTTGTCCAGGTAGGTTTCTCAGGTCCCCTCCACTCCTGTCCTCTCCTGTCCTCTCCTGCCCTCACCATCCTCTCCCCTCTCCTCTCCTCTGCACTTTGCTTCTCTCCTTTGTATTCTCTTGCGTGTGCCCTGCTCAACAGCTCCAGCACTTGTGATGGTTCTCCAGTGACAGCTGTTCACAACCCCTTCCACACCCTCCCTGACCCTGAGGTGACCCAACTCACAGGTCTCCAGCTCACCCCACCCACACCCACACCCCCCAACACATTCCCTGGTTCAGCCCCTCAGCCCTATTCCGCCGAAATCGCCCCTTTGCAACCTACCTATGCATCCTGGTTTGTCTTCACCATTCAAGGAGAGATCTCCTTTTGCACTTGGTTGAGTGGTAGATGGATGGATGGATGGATGGATGGATGGATGGATGCATGGACAGGTCAATGGATTGGTTTTGTAGAGGCAGAGTACCATCTAGGGGTACTTGAGACCGCTGGTGTCAGAGCCAGAGACTATGTGACATGTAAAACATTAATTCATCAATACCAATAATGAATAAGCACCTAAATAAATAAATAAATAAATAAATATAAAAACTGGGTTAAAAAATACATGGTGTCTTTGCCTTTCTGCATATGGTATGCTGTGAGTATCTTAACAAGGAAAGCATTATCCTGAGTAGCCCCATTGAAGTAGTGGAATATTTCCTTTTCCTTTTTCTTTTTTTTACTTTCAGTTTTCTTGATTATTTATTGGAATAAATAGACAGGAATTGAGAGGGAAGGGAGGGATAGAGAGTTTGTGACGCAGAGAGAGTCACCTGCAGCACTTCTGCACCACTTGTAAACATTTCCCCTGGCAGGTGGGGACCAGGGTCTTGAAGCCCAGTCCCCCTGCATTGTAACATGAGTGCTTAACTGGGTGTGGCACCCCCTGGTACCCTTGATGGGACACTTTTTTTTAGCAATGAAAAGAAATTCTCGTGGCAAGGTAATAAATAAATGATGAAATAAACAAAAGTGCGTTTACATGAACTCTGGAAACACACAGGGACATATACATCTCTGTTACCTGTATTACTTATTCGTTGATTGATTGATTGATTGATTGATTGCCTCAAGGTGTTATTGCCTCAGCTCAGTGCCTGCGCCACGAATAATCCACAGCCCCTGCACTCCTTTTGTTCCCCTTTCGCTGCCCTTGTTGCTTGGTCACTGTGGTGGTTATTGTTGTGGTTGTTGTTGTTGTTTTGACCTTGCATCAGACAGAGAGAAAAGGAGAGAGCAGGGGAAATACAGAGTGGAAGAGAAAGATAGAGCCCCTAAAGACCTGCTTCACCCCCTGTAAAGCGACTCCCCTGCAGGTGGGTTTCTGGGCGCCAGACCCCAGACCCTTCCACCTGTCCCCTCTTTTCGTGAGCGCCACAAGGCCTTAACCCTCTGACATACCGCCAAACCTCCCTGCATTTACTTTTGAAGGCAATATGACCTGCCTCGTTTTGAACCTCATTATCCTGAGGGTCAGTCCTGGAGACAGTGTCATGACACGACACACGGAGATCTCTGGTATCAGAGAGCACTTGGAACAGCAGCTGGGGCTCTAGTGCCAGGGCAGGAGCAACTCCCCATCCACCGTCCACGGAGTCCACCTGCCTGCATTTTGGTCCTTTTCCCTCCAAAAAAGATCTTTCCCTTTTTTCACTGAGAAACAAGTAGCAGACAGGTTACCCAGGCAGGGGGAAAAAAAAATAAATAAAAAGCCTTTTTTTTTTTTTTTTTAACCGTGGCAAATGACCATCTTCTGGGAAGTACAGGTTTTGAACCTGAAAACTCTGTCTGTCTGTGTCCTAGTCCACAGAAAGAGCCACTAGCCCAGCCAGATCTCACACTCAGATGGGGTATTTTTGCCAGTCAAAAGTCTGCACAGCGCACTTGGGATTGGGCGGCCTGAGACACAAATGTTACATTGTAGATGGACTGTTTGCAGTTCTTTTTTTTTTTTTTTTAATTTTTTATTTAAGAAAGGATTAGTGAACAAAGGCATAAGGTAGGAGGGGTACAACTCCACACAATCCCCACCACCCAATCCCCATAACCCACCCTCTCCCATGATAGCCTTCCCATTCTCTAGCCCTCTGGGAGCATGGACCCAGGGTCGTTGAGGGTTGCAGAAGGTAGAGGGTCTGGCTTCTGTAATTGCTTCCCCGCTGAACATGGGCGTTGACTGGTCGGTCCATACTCCCAGTCTGCCTCTCTCTTTCCCTAGTATGGTGTGTCTCTGGGGAATCTGAGCTCCAGGACACATTGGTGGGGTCTTCAATCCAGGGAAGCCTAGTCAGCATCCTGGTGGCATCTGGAACCTGGTGATTGAAAAGAGAGTTAACATACAAAGCCAAACAATTTGTTGAGCAATCATGGATCCCAAGTTTGGAATAGTGGAGAGGAAGTGTTAGGGAGGTACTCACTGCAAACTCTAGTGTAATCCTGCTTTCAGGTATATATTTTGCAGTAGTTTATGGATACGTGTGAACATAAGCTCTCTCTCACAGAAACTGTTGTATGTCTAGGTTATGGGACTTTGTTAGAAAGTGAACTACCTGAGATGAAATTAGAGTGTACTATTAAAGGAAAGGTCTCACCCGAGTAATGAAGCTGAAGGGTTGTCATTCCACACGTGAAGTCTCTGGATACAGTCTGAGGTGAAGCATGTTGAGATGGCAATCATTGCTTTGGTTAGGTTGTGATCGGCGGATGCAATATTATTTGGTTTGAATTGGGAGATGCATAGGGGAAAGTGGGCCCTATCCAAGGGTGCCAGGACTGAGGGAATTTTTTAAAATAATAAAATTTTTTAAAATAATAAAATTTTTTAAAATAATAAATAAACAAATGATAAAATTAATAAAACTGTTTGCTGTTTGCAGTTCTTGCTCCCCAGGACGTTGGACTTTCTCAACTCCCTCCCCTACAGCATGAAAAAAGGTTCTTGACCAACCATAGAGCAAATGGAGTAGGGGCGAGTGGAGCTTGTTGCATGTCTGTGCTGCTCATTCCCAGGTGTCGGTGGGGGCCGTGGCAGAGGCTGTAAGGGGGCTAAGGGGCAGAAGGAGACTGTTTGAGAGGCAGGCTGCAGGCAGGGGAGCCCGTGAGTGTGTGCAGGGCAGTGTGTGTGCGTGTGGTGGCTGGGGGTTAGGGCAGGTCCCCCTGCTGGATGGTGAAATGGCAGCTGGGCTGGCACTGGGCCCCCAGGGCTGAAGCGCAGAAGCAGGGTGGCAGTAAAGTAGTGCATGGAGGCACACAGTAGATGTTAGTTGGGGAGCTGGGGGACAGAGGGCAAGGGGAAAGGGGGCATCCTTGAGGAGGGGTCTGGAGTAGAGAGTGGGGGGAGCTGGAGGCATGGAAGGTCCCAGGAACCAGGGATTGACAGAAACAGAATCCTGCACCCACCCACTGGATAGAGGCTGCAGCAGCCAGAGCACCAGCCCTGGCTTGCCTAGGCCAAGGGCACTGAGTGAGTCCCTCTGAGGATGAGGAAGAGAAGGAGGAGGAGGTGGAGGAGGAGGAGGAGGAGGAGGAGGAGGAGGAGGAAAAAGAGGAGGAGATAGAAAAGGAGGAGAAGGAGGAGGAGGAGGAGGAGGGGCAGGAGGGCAGCTATCAGTAGGCAATGGGATTAATAGAGGCCTCCATTATGGAGGCATGTGTCCAGGCAGGCACCCACCAATCCTCAGGGGCAGCTCAGGACTCCCAGGGACCTGGTGTGGGTATCTCTGGGGCAGGGACTGTCAGTCAGTCAGCAAGACTGTATGTCAGTGCAAATGGTGGGACAGGGGCCTGGCGGAACTTGATCCCCAGCCCTGGGCTGTCAGTTGCCAGCCCCATGTCCAGACACACACCAATCTGCCCCTAGCCCCTTGGCCCAGCCGACCTGCACCTGCTTTGGCCTGGGTCTCTGGCTCTGGTGGCTGGCCACCACCCCTCAAGGTCAAGTTCATGGTGGTGGTCATGGCTGCTGGTCAACTGGATGGGCGGGGTCCCCGTGGCCTAGCAACCACAGGAGCCCTCTGTGATGTCCTAGCCCCTGGCATTCTGTGCTGGCCACACTGGCACTGGGCAGCCCAACTGCCCTGCCACTAGGTCAGCCAGCAGCGCCCAGACGCCTGGGCCCTGGCACAGAGGGAACTGAAGAATGGGAAGCCAGTGCTGACCGACAAGGGACCTCAGGGCTGGCAGCCAAGAGAAGACAGGTGGAGGTGTGCCCGGGATCCAGGGAGCCCAGGCCAGAGCTGCCTGCATGCCTGCCTGCCTTCCTGGATGTCTGTATGCTGCCTTTGTCCAGGTAGGTTACTCAGGTCCCCTCCACTCCTGTCCTCTCCTGTCCTCTCCTGCCCTCACCATCCTCTCCCCTCTCCTCTCCTCTGCACTTTGCTTCTCTCCTTTGTATTCTCTTGCGTGTGCCCTGCTCAACAGCTCCAGCACTTGTGATGGTTCTCCAGTGACAGCTGTTCACAACCCCTTCCACACCCTCCCTGACCCTGAGGTGACCCAACTCACAGGTCTCCAGCTCACCCCACCCACACCCACACCCCCCAACACATTCCCTGGTTCAGCCCCTCAGCCCTATTCCGCCGAAATCGCCCCTTTGCAACCTACCTATGCATCCTGGTTTGTCTTCACCATTCAAGGAGAGATCTCCTTTTGCACTTGGTTGAGTGGTAGATGGATGGATGGATGGATGGATGGATGGATGGATGGATGGATGCATGGACAGGTCAATGGATTGGTTTTGTAGAGGCAGAGTACCATCTAGGGGTACTTGAGACCGCTGGTGTCAGAGCCAGAGACTATGTGACATGTAAAACATTAATTCATCAATACCAATAATGAATAAGCACCTAAATAAATAAATAAATAAATAAATATAAAAACTGGGTTAAAAAATACATGGTGTCTTTGCCTTTCTGCATATGGTATGCTGTGAGTATCTTAACAAGGAAAGCATTATCCTGAGTAGCCCCATTGAAGTAGTGGAATATTTCCTTTTCCTTTTTCTTTTTTTTACTTTCAGTTTTCTTGATTATTTATTGGAATAAATAGACAGGAATTGAGAGGGAAGGGAGGGATAGAGAGTTTGTGACGCAGAGAGAGTCACCTGCAGCACTTCTGCACCACTTGTAAACATTTCCCCTGGCAGGTGGGGACCAGGGTCTTGAAGCCCAGTCCCCCTGCATTGTAACATGAGTGCTTAACTGGGTGTGGCACCCCCTGGTACCCTTGATGGGACACTTTTTTTTAGCAATGAAAAGAAATTCTCGTGGCAAGGTAATAAATAAATGATGAAATAAACAAAAGTGCGTTTACATGAACTCTGGAAACACACAGGGACATATACATCTCTGTTACCTGTATTACTTATTCCTTGATTGATTGATTGATTGATTGATTGATTGCCTCAAGGTGTTATTGCCTCAGCTCAGTGCCTGCGCCACGAATAATCCACAGCCCCTGCACTCCTTTTGTTCCCCTTTCGCTGCCCTTGTTGCTTGGTCACTGTGGTGGTTATTGTTGTGGTTGTTGTTGTTGTTTTGACCTTGCATCAGACAGAGAGAAAAGGAGAGAGCAGGGGAAATACAGAGTGGAAGAGAAAGATAGAGCCCCTAAAGACCTGCTTCACCCCCTGTAAAGCGACTCCCCTGCAGGTGGGTTTCTGGGCGCCAGACCCCAGACCCTTCCACCTGTCCCCTCTTTTCGTGAGCGCCACAAGGCCTTAACCCTCTGACATACCGCCAAACCTCCCTGCATTTACTTTTGAAGGCAATATGACCTGCCTCGTTTTGAACCTCATTATCCTGAGGGTCAGTCCTGGAGACAGTGTCATGACACGACACACGGAGATCTCTGGTATCAGAGAGCACTTGGAACAGCAGCTGGGGCTCTAGTGCCAGGGCAGGAGCAACTCCCCATCCACCGTCCACGGAGTCCACCTGCCTGCATTTTGGTCCTTTTCCCTCCAAAAAAGATCTTTCCCTTTTTTCACTGAGAAACAAGTAGCAGACAGGTTACCCAGGCAGGGGGAAAAAAAAATAAATAAAAAGCCTTTTTTTTTTTTTTTTTTTTTTTTAACCGTGGCAAATGACCATCTTCTGGGAAGTACAGGTTTTGAACCTGAAAACTCTGTCTGTCTGTGTCCTAGTCCACAGAAAGAGCCACTAGCCCAGCCAGATCTCACACTCAGATGGGGTATTTTTGCCAGTCAAAAGTCTGCACAGCGCACTTGGGATTGGGCGGCCTGAGACACAAATGTTACATTGTAGATGGACTGTTTGCAGTTCTTTTTTTTTTTTTTTTTTAATTTTTTATTTAAGAAAGGATTAGTGAACAAAGGCATAAGGTAGGAGGGGTACAACTCCACACAATTCCCACCACCCAATCCCCATAACCCACCCTCTCCCATGATAGCCTTCCCATTCTCTAGCCCTCTGGGAGCATGGACCCAGGGTCGTTGAGGGTTGCAGAAGGTAGAGGGTCTGGCTTCTGTAATTGCTTCCCCGCTGAACATGGGCGTTGACTGGTCGGTCCATACTCCCAGTCTGCCTCTCTCTTTCCCTAGTAAGGTGTGTCTCTGGGGAATCTGAGCTCCAGGACACATTGGTGGGGTCTTCAATCCAGGGAAGCCTAGTCAGCATCCTGGTGGCATCTGGAACCTGGTGATTGAAAAGAGAGTTAACATACAAAGCCAAACAATTTGTTGAGCAATCATGGATCCCAAGTTTGGAATAGTGGAGAGGAAGTGTTAGGGAGGTACTCACTGCAAACTCTAGTGTAATCCTGCTTTCAGGTATATATTTTGCAGTAGTTTATGGATACGTGTGAACATAAGCTCTCTCTCACAGAAACTGTTGTATGTCTAGGTTATGGGACTTTGTTAGAAAGTGAACTACCTGAGATGAAATTAGAGTGTACTATTAAAGGAAAGGTCTCACCCGAGTAATGAAGCTGAAGGGTTGTCATTCCACACGTGAAGTCTCTGGATACAGTCTGAGGTGAAGCATGTTGAGATGGCAATCGTTGCTTTGGTTAGGTTGTGATCGGCGGATGCAATATTATTTGGTTTGGATTGGGAGATGCATACGGGAAAGTGGGCCCTATCCAAGGGTGCCAGGACTGAGGGAATTTTTTAAAATAATAAAATTTTTTTAAAATAATAAAATTTTTTAAAATAATAAATAAACAAATGATAAAATTAATAAAACTGTTTGCTGTTTGCAGTTCTTGCTCCCCAGGACGTTGGACTTTCTCAACTCCCTCCCCTACAGCATGAAAAAAGGTTCTTGACCAACCATAGAGCAAATGGAGTAGGGGCGAGTGGAGCTTGTTGCATGTCTGTGCTGCTCATGCCCAGGTGTCGGTGGGGGCCGTGGCAGAGGCTGTAAGGGGGCTAAGGGGCAGAAGGAGACTGTTTGAGAGGCAGGCTGCAGGCAGGGGAGCCCGTGAGTGTGTGCAGGGCAGTGTGTGTGCGTGTGGTGGCTGGGGGTTAGGGCAGGTCCCCCTGCTGGATGGTGAAATGGCAGCTGGGCTGGCACTGGGCCCCCAGGGCTGAAGCGCAGAAGCAGGGTGGCAGTAAAGTAGTGCATGGAGGCACACAGTAGATGTTAGTTGGGGAGCTGGGGGACAGAGGGCAAGGGGAAAGGGGGCATCCTTGAGGAGGGGTCTGGAGTAGAGAGTGGGGGGAGCTGGAGGCATGGAAGGTCCCAGGAACCAGGGATTGACAGAAACAGAACCCTGCACCCACCCACTGGATAGAAGCTGCAGCAGCCAGAGCACCAGCCCTGGCTTGCCTAGGCCAAGGGCACTGAGTGAGTCCCTCTGAGGATGAGGAAGAGAAGGAGGAGGAGGTGGAGGAGGAGGAGGAGGAGGAGGAGGAGGAGGAAGAGGAGGAGATAGAAAAGGAGGAGAAGGTGGAGGAGGAGGAGGAGGAGGGGCAGGAGGGCAGCTATCAGTAGGCAATGGGATTAATAGAGGCCTCCATTATGGAGGCATGTGTCCAGGCAGGCACCCACCAATCCTCAGGGGCAGCTCAGGACTCCCAGGGACCTGGTGTGGGTATCTCTGGGGCAGGGACTGTCAGTCAGTCAGCAAGACTGTATGTCAGTGCAAATGGTGGGACAGGGGCCTGGCGGAACTTGGTCCCCAGCCCTGGGCTGTCAGTTGCCAGCCCCATGTCCAGACACACACCAATGTGCCCCTAGCCCCTTGGCCCGGCCGACCTGCACCTGCTTTGGCCTGGGTCTCTGGCTCTGGTGGCTGGCCACCACCCCTCAAGGTCAAGTTCAGGGTGGTGGTCATGGCTGCTGGTCAACTGGATGGGCGGGGTCCCCGTGGCCTAGCAACCACAGGAGCCCTCTGTGATGTCCTAGCCCCTGGCATTCTGTGCTGGCCACACTGGCACTGGGCAGCCCAACTGCCCTGCCACTAGGTCAGCCAGCAGCGCCCAGACGCCTGGGCCCTGGCACAGAGGGAACTGAAGAATGGGAAGCCAGTGCTGACCGACAAGGGACCTCAGGGCTGGCAGCCAAGAGAAGACAGGTGGAGGTGTGCCCGGGATCCAGGGAGCCCAGGCCAGAGCTGCCTGCATGCCTGCCTGCCTTCCTGGATGTCTGTATGCTGCCTTTGTCCAGGTAGGTTTCTCAGGTCCCCTCCACTCCTGTCCTCTCCTGTCCTCTCCTGCCCTCACCATCCTCTCCCCTCTCCTCTCCTCTGCACTTTGCTTCTCTCCTTTGTATTCTCTTGCGTGTGCCCTGCTCAACAGCTCCAGCACTTGTGATGGTTCTCCAGTGACAGCTGTTCACAACCCCTTCCACACCCTCCATGACCCTGAGGTGACCCAACTCACAGGTCTCCAGCTCACCCCACCCACACCCACACCCCCCAACACATTCCCTGGTTCAGCCCCTCAGCCCTATTCCGCCGAAATCGCCCCTTTGCAACCTACCTATGCATCCTGGTTTGTCTTCACCATTCAAGGAGAGATCTCCTTTTGCACTTGGTTGAGTGGTAGATGGATGGATGGATGGATGGATGGATGCATGGACAGGTCAATGGATTGGTTTTGTAGAGGCAGAGTACCATCTAGGGGTACTTGAGACCGCTGGTGTCAGAGCCAGAGACTATGTGACATGTAAAACATTAATTCATCAATACCAATAATGAATAAGCACCTAAATAAATAAATAAATATAAAAACTGGGTTAAAAAATACATGGTGTCTTTGCCTTTCTGCATATGGTATGCTGTGAGTATCTTAACAAGGAAAGCATTATCCTGAGTAGCCCCATTGAAGTAGTGGAATATTTCCTTTTCCTTTTTCTTTTTTTTACTTTCAGTTTTCTTGATTATTTATTGGAATAAATAGACAGGAATTGAGAGGGAAGGGAGGGATAGAGAGTTTGTGACGCAGAGAGAGTCACCTGCAGCACTTCTGCACCACTTGTAAACATTTCCCCTGGCAGGTGGGGACCAGGGTCTTGAAGCCCAGTCCCCCTGCATTGTAACATGAGTGCTTAACTGGGTGTGGCACCCCCTGGTACCCTTGATGGGACACTTTTTTTTAGCAATGAAAAGAAATTCTCGTGGCAAGGTAATAAATAAATGATGAAATAAACAAAAGTGCATTTACATGAACTCTGGAAACACACAGGGACATATACATCTCTGTTACCTGTATTACTTATTCGTTGATTGATTGATTGATTGATTGATTGATTGCCTCAAGGTGTTATTGCCTCAGCTCAGTGCCTGCGCCACGAATAATCCACAGCCCCTGCACTCCTTTTGTTCCCCTTTCGCTGCCCTTGTTGCTTGGTCACTGTGGTGGTTATTGTTGTGGTTGTTGTTGTTGTTTTGACCTTGCATCAGACAGAGAGAAAAGGAGAGAGCAGGGGAAATACAGAGTGGAAGAGAAAGATAGAGCCCCTAAAGACCTGCTTCACCCCCTGTAAAGCGACTCCCCTGCAGGTGGGTTTCTGGGCGCCAGACCCCAGACCCTTCCACCTGTCCCCTCTTTTCGTGAGCGCCACAAGGCCTTAACCCTCTGACATACCGCCAAACCTCCCTGCATTTACTTTTGAAGGCAGTATGACCTGCCTCGTTTTGAACCTCATTATCCTGAGGGTCAGTCCTGGAGACAGTGTCATGACACGACACACGGAGATCTCTGGTATCAGAGAGCACTTGGAACAGCAGCTGGGGCTCTAGTGCCAGGGCAGGAGCAACTCCCCATCCACCGTCCACGGAGTCCACCTGCCTGCATTTTGGTCCTTTTCCCTCCAAAAAAGATCTTTCCCTTTTTTCACTGAGAAACAAGTAGCAGACAGGTTACCCAGGCAGGGGGAAAAAAAAATAAATAAAAAGCCTTTTTTTTTTTTTTTTTAACCGTGGCGAATGACCATCTTCTGGGAAGTACAGGTTTTGAACCTGAAAACTCTGTCTGTCTGTGTCCTAGTCCACAGAAAGAGCCACTAGCCCAGCCAGATCTCACACTCAGATGGGGTATTTTTGCCAGTCAAAAGTCTGCACAGCGCACTTGGGATTGGGCGGCCTGAGACACAAATGTTACATTGTAGATGGACTGTTTGCAGTTCTTTTTTTTTTTTTTTAAATTTTTTATTTAAGAAAGGATTAGTGAACAAAGGCATAAGGTAGGAGGGGTACAACTCCACACAATTCCCACCACCCAATCCCCATAACCCACCCTCTCCCATGATAGCCTTCTCATTCTCTAGCCCTCTGGGAGCATGGACCCAGGGTCGTTGAGGGTTGCAGAAGGTAGAGGGTCTGGCTTCTGTAATTGCTTCCCCGCTGAACATGGGCGTTGACTGGTCGGTCCATACTCCCAGTCTGCCTCTCTCTTTCCCTAGTAAGGTGTGTCTCTGGGGAATCTGAGCTCCAGGACACATTGGTGGGGTCTTCAATCCAGGGAAGCCTAGTCAGCATCCTGGTGGCATCTGGAACCTGGTGATTGAAAAGAGAGTTAACATACAAAGCCAAACAATTTGTTGAGCAATCATGGATCCCAAGTTTGGAATAGTGGAGAGGAAGTGTTAGGGAGGTACTCACTGCAAACTCTAGTGTAATCCTGCTTTCAGGTATATATTTTGCAATAGTTTATGGATACGTGTGAACATAAGCTCTCTCTCACAGAAACTGTTGTATGTCTAGGTTATGGGACTTTGTTAGAAAGTGAACTACCTGAGATGAAATTAGAGTGTACTATTAAAGGAAAGGTCTCACCCGAGTAATGAAGCTGAAGGGTTGTCATTCCACACGTGAAGTCTCTGGATACAGTCTGAGGTGAAGCATGTTGAGATGGCAATCGTTGCTTTGGTTAGGTTGTGATCGGCGGATGCAATATTATTTGGTTTGGATTGGGAGATGCATACGGGAAAGTGGGCCCTATCCAAGGGTGCCAGGACTGAGGGAATTTTTTAAAATAATAAAATTTTTTTAAAATAATAAAATTTTTTAAAATAATAAATAAACAAATGATAAAATTAATAAAACTGTTTGCTGTTTGCAGTTCTTGCTCCCCAGGACGTTGGACTTTCTCAACTCCCTCCCCTACAGCATGAAAAAAGGTTCTTGACCAACCATAGAGCAAATGGAGTAGGGGCGAGTGGAGCTTGTTGCATGTCTGTGCTGCTCATGCCCAGGTGTCGGTGGGGGCCGTGGCAGAGGCTGTAAGGGGGCTAAGGGGCAGAAGGAGACTGTTTGAGAGGCAGGCTGCAGGCAGGGGAGCCCGTGAGTGTGTGCATGGCAGTGTGTGTGCGTGTGGTGGCTGGGGGTTAGGGCAGGTCCCCCTGCTGGATGGTGAAATGGCAGCTGGGCTGGCACTGGGCCCCCAGGGCTGAAGCGCAGAAGCAGGGTGGCAGTAAAGTAGTGCATGGAGGCACACAGTAGATGTTAGTTGGGGAGCTGGGGGACAGAGGGCAAGGGGAAAGGGGGCATCCTTGAGGAGGGGTCTGGAGTAGAGAGTGGGGGGAGCTGGAGGCATGGAAGGTCCCAGGAACCAGGGATTGACAGAAACAGAACCCTGCACCCACCCACTGGATAGAAGCTGCAGCAGCCAGAGCACCAGCCCTGGCTTGCCTAGGCCAAGGGCACTGAGTGAGTCCCTCTGAGGATGAGGAAGAGAAGGAGGAGGAGGTGGAGGAGGAGGAGGAGGAGGAGGAGGAAGAGGAGGAGATAGAAAAGGCGGAGTGGAGGAGGAGGAGGAGGAGGGGCAGGAGGGCAGCTATCAGTAGGCAATGGGATTAATAGAGGCCTCCATTATGGAGGCATGTGTCCAGGCAGGCACCCACCAATCCTCAGGGGCAGCTCAGGACTCCCAGGGACCTGGTGTGGGTATCTCTGGGGCAGGGACTGTCAGTCAGTCAGCAAGACTGTATGTCAGTGCAAATGGTGGGACAGGGGCCTGGCGGAACTTGGTCCCCAGCCCTGGGCTGTCAGTTGCCAGCCCCATGTCCAGACACACACCAATCTGCCCCTAGCCCCTTGGCCCGGCCGACCTGCACCTGCTTTGGCCTGGGTCTCTGGCTCTGGTGGCTGGCCACCACCCCTCAAGGTCAAGTTCAGGGTGGTGGTCATGGCTGCTGGTCAACTGGATGGGCGGGGTCCCCGTGGCCTAGCAACCACAGGAGCCCTCTGTGATGTCCTAGCCCCTGGCATTCTGTGCTGGACACACTGGCACTGGGCAGCCCAACTGCCCTGCCACTAGGTCAGCCAGCAGCGCCCAGACACCTGGGCCCTGGCACAGAGGGAACTGAAGAATGGGAAGCCAGTGCTGACCGACAAGGGACCTCAGGGCTGGCAGCCAAGAGAAGAAAGGTGGAGGTGTGCCCGGGATCCAGGGAGCCCAGGCCAGAGCTGCCTGCATGCCTGCCTGCCTTCCTGGATGTCTGTATGCTGCCTTTGTCCAGGTAGGTTTCTCAGGTCCCCTCCACTCCTGTCCTCTCCTGTCCTCTCCTGCCCTCACCATCCTCTCCCCTCTCCTCTCCTCTGCACTTTGCTTCTCTCCTTTGTATTCTCTTGCGTGTGCCCTGCTCAACAGCTCCAGCACTTGTGATGGTTCTCCAGTGACAGCTGTTCACAACCCCTTCCACACCCTCCCTGACCCTGAGGTGACCCAACTCACAGGTCTCCAGCTCACCCCACCCACACCCACATCCCCCAACACATTCCCTGGTTCAGCCCCTCAGCCCTATTCCGCCGAAATCGCCCCTTTGCAACCTACCTATGCATCCTGGTTTGTCTTCACCATTCAAGGAGAGATCTCCTTTTGCACTTGGTTGAGTGGTAGATGGATGGATGGATGGATGGATGGATGGATGGATGGATGCATGGACAGGTCAATGGATTGGTTTTGTAGAGGCAGAGTACCATCTAGGGGTACTTGAGACCGCTGGTGTCAGAGCCAGAGACTATGTGACATGTAAAACATTAATTCATCAATACCAATAATGAATAAGCACCTAAATAAATAAATAAATAAATAAATAAATAAATAAATATAAAAACTGGGTTAAAAAATACATGGTGTCTTTGCCTTTCTGCATATGGTATGCTGTGAGTATCTTAACAAGGAAAGCATTATCCTGAGTAGCCCCATTGAAGTAGTGGAATATTTCCTTTTCCTTTTTCTTTTTTTTACTTTCAATTTTCTTGATTATTTATTGGAATAAATAGACAGGAATTGAGAGGGAAGGGAGGGATAGAGAGTTTGTGACGCAGAGAGAGTCACCTGCAGCACTTCTGCACCACTTGTAAACATTTCCCCTGGCAGGTGGGGACCAGGGTCTTGAAGCCCAGTCCCCCTGCATTGTAAAATGAGTGCTTAACTGGGTGTGGCACCCCCTGGTACCCTTGATGGGACACTTTTTTTTAGCAATGAAAAGAAATTTTCGTGGCAAGGTAATAAATAAATGATGAAATAAACAAAAGTGCATTTACATGAACTCTGGAAACACACAGGGACATATACATCTCTGTTACCTGTATTACTTATTCGTTGATTGATTGATTGATTGATTGATTGATTGCCTCAAGGTGTTATTGCCTCAGCTCAGTGCCTGCGCCACGAATAATCCACAGCCCCTGCACTCCTTTTGTTCCCCTTTCGCTGCCCTTGTTGCTTGGTCACTGTGGTGGTTATTGTTGTGGTTGTTGTTGTTGTTTTGACCTTGCATCAGACAGAGAGAAAAGGAGAGAGCAGGGGAAATACAGAGTGGAAGAGAAAGATAGAGCCCCTAAAGACCTGCTTCACCCCCTGTAAAGCGACTCCCCTGCAGGTGGGTTTCTGGGCGCCAGACCCCAGACCCTTCCACCTGTCCCCTCTTTTCGTGAGCGCCACAAGGCCTTAACCCTCTGACATACCGCCAAACCTCCCTGCATTTACTTTTGAAGGCAATATGACCTGCCTCGTTTTGAACCTCATTATCCTGAGGGTCAGTCCTGGAGACAGTGTCATGACACGACACACGGAGATCTCTGGTATCAGAGAGCACTTGGAACAGCAGCTGGGGCTCTAGTGCCAGGGCAGGAGCAACTCCCCATCCACCGTCCACGGAGTCCACCTGCCTGCATTTTGGTCCTTTTCCCTCCAAAAAAGATCTTTCCCTTTTTTCACTGAGAAACAAGTAGCAGACAGGTTACCCAGGCAGGGGGAAAAAAAAATAAATAAAAAGCCTTTTTTTTTTTTTTTTTTAACCGTGGCGAATGACCATCTTCTGGGAAGTACAGGTTTTGAACCTGAAAACTCTGTCTGTCTGTGTCCTAGTCCACAGAAAGAGCCACTAGCCCAGCCAGATCTCACAGTCAGATGGGGTATTTTTGCCAGTCAAAAGTCTGCACAGCGCACTTGGGATTGGGCGGCCTGAGACACAAATGTTACATTGTAGATGGACTGTTTGCAGTTCTTTTTTTTTTTTTTTTAATTTTTTATTTAAGAAAGGATTAGTGAACAAAGGCATAAGGTAGGAGGGGTACAACTCCACACAATTCCCACCACCCAATCCCCATAACCCACCCTCTCCCATGATAGCCTTCCCATTCTCTAGCCCTCTGGGAGCATGGACCCAGGGTCGTTGAGGGTTGCAGAAGGTAGAGGGTCTGGCTTCTGTAATTGCTTCCCCGCTGAACATGGGCGTTGACTGGTCGGTCCATACTCCCAGTCTGCCTCTCTCTTTCCCTAGTAAGGTGTGTCTCTGGGGAATCTGAGCTCCAGGACACATTGGTGGGGTCTTCAATCCAGGGAAGCCTAGTCAGCATCCTGGTGGCATCTGGAACCTGGTGATTGAAAAGAGAGTTAACATACAAAGCCAAACAATTTGTTGAGCAATCATGGATCCCAAGTTTGGAATAGTGGAGAGGAAGTGTTAGGGAGGTACTCACTGCAAACTCTAGTGTAATCCTGCTTTCAGGTATATATTTTGCAGTAGTTTATGGATACGTGTGAACATAAGCTCTCTCTCACAGAAACTGTTGTATGTCTAGGTTATGGGACTTTGTTAGAAAGTGAACTACCTGAGATGAAATTAGAGTGTACTATTAAAGGAAAGGTCTCACCCGAGTAATGAAGCTGAAGGGTTGTCATTCCACACGTGAAGTCTCTGGATACAGTCTGAGGTGAAGCATGTTGAGATGGCAATCGTTGCTTTGGTTAGGTTGTGATCGGCGGATGCAATATTATTTGGTTTGGATTGGGAGATGCATACGGGAAAGTGGGCCCTATCCAAGGGTGCCAGGACTGAGGGAATTTTTTAAAATAATAAAATTTTTTTAAAATAATAAAATTTTTTAAAATAATAAATAAACAAATGATAAAATTAATAAAACTGTTTGCTGTTTGCAGTTCTTGCTCCCCAGGACGTTGGACTTTCTCAACTCCCTCCCCTACAGCATGAAAAAAGGTTCTTGACCAACCATAGAGCAAATGGAGTAGGGGCGAGTGGAGCTTGTTGCATGTCTGTGCTGCTCATGCCCAGGTGTCGGTGGGGGCCGTGGCAGAGGCTGTAAGGGGGCTAAGGGGCAGAAGGAGACTGTTTGAGAGGCAGGCTGCAGGCAGGGGAGCCCGTGAGTGTGTGCAGGGCAGTGTGTGTGCGTGTGGTGGCTGGGGGTTAGGGCAGGTCCCCCTGCTGGATGGTGAAATGGCAGCTGGGCTGGCACTGGGCCCCCAGGGCTGAAGCGCAGAAGCAGGGTGGCAGTAAAGTCGTGCATGGAGGCACACAGTAGATGTTAGTTGGGGAGCTGGGGGACAGAGGGCAAGGGGAAAGGGGGCATCCTTGAGGAGGGGTCTGGAGTAGAGAGTGGGGGGAGCTGGAGGCATGGAAGGTCCCAGGAACCAGGGATTGACAGAAACAGAACCCTGCACCCACCCACTGGATAGAAGCTGCAGCAGCCAGAGCACCAGCCCTGGCTTGCCTAGGCCAAGGGCACTGAGTGAGTCCCTCTGAGGATGAGGAAGAGAAGGAGGAGGAGGTGGAGGAGGAGGAGGAGGAGGAGGAGGAAGAGGAGGAGATAGAAAAGGCGGAGTGGAGGAGGAGGAGGAGGAGGGGCAGGAGGGCAGCTATCAGTAGGCAATGGGATTAATAGAGGCCTCCATTATGGAGGCATGTGTCCAGGCAGGCACCCACCAATCCTCAGGGGCAGCTCAGGACTCCCAGGGACCTGGTGTGGGTATCTCTGGGGCAGGGACTGTCAGTCAGTCAGCAAGACTGTATGTCAGTGCAAATGGTGGGACAGGGGCCTGGCGGAACTTGGTCCCCAGCCCTGGGCTGTCAGTTGCCAGCCCCATGTCCAGACACACACCAATCTGCCCCTAGCCCCTTGGCCCGGCCGACCTG
This sequence comes from Erinaceus europaeus, assembly GCF_950295315.1. NCBI lineage: Eukaryota > Metazoa > Chordata > Mammalia > Eulipotyphla > Erinaceidae > Erinaceus > Erinaceus europaeus. The sequence goes on from NW_026647114.1 coordinate 3,050,596, forward strand.
CACCTGCTTTGGCCTGGGTCTCTGGCTCTGGTGGCTGGCCACCACCCCTCAAGGTCAAGTTCAGGGTGGTGGTCATGGCTGCTGGTCAACTGGATGGGCGGGGTCCCCGTGGCCTAGCAACCACAGGAGCCCTCTGTGATGTCCTAGCCCCTGGCATTCTGTGCTGGACACACTGGCACTGGGCAGCCCAACTGCCCTGCCACTAGGTCAGCCAGCAGCGCCCAGACACCTGGGCCCTGGCACAGAGGGAACTGAAGAATGGGAAGCCAGTGCTGACCGACAAGGGACCTCAGGGCTGGCAGCCAAGAGAAGAAAGGTGGAGGTGTGCCCGGGATCCAGGGAGCCCAGGCCAGAGCAGCCTGCATGCCTGCCTGCCTTCCTGGATGTCTGTATGCTGCCTTTGTCCAGGTAGGTTTCTCAGGTCCCCTCCACTCCTGTCCTCTCCTGTCCTCTCCTGCCCTCACCATCCTCTCCCCTCTCCTCTCCTCTGCACTTTGCTTCTCTCCTTTGTATTCTCTTGCGTGTGCCCTGCTCAACAGCTCCAGCACTTGTGATGGTTCTCCAGTGACAGCTGTTCACAACCCCTTCCACACCCTCCCTGACCCTGAGGTGACCCAACTCACAGGTCTCCAGCTCACCCCACCCACACCCACATCCCCCAACACATTCCCTGGTTCAGCCCCTCAGCCCTATTCCGCCGAAATCGCCCCTTTGCAACCTACCTATGCATCCTGGTTTGTCTTCACCATTCAAGGAGAGATCTCCTTTTGTACTTGGTTGAGTGGTAGATGGATGGATGGATGGATGGATGGATGGATGGATGGATGCATGGACAGGTCAATGGATTGGTTTTGTAGAGGCAGAGTACCATCTAGGGGTACTTGAGACCGCTGGTGTCAGAGCCAGAGACTATGTGACATGTAAAACATTAATTCATCAATACCAATAATGAATAAGCACCTAAATAAATAAATAAATAAATAAATAAATAAATAAATATAAAAACTGGGTTAAAAAATACATGGTGTCTTTGCCTTTCTGCATATGGTATGCTGTGAGTATCTTAACAAGGAAAGCATTATCCTGAGTAGCCCCATTGAAGTAGTGGAATATTTCCTTTTCCTTTTTCTTTTTTTTACTTTCAATTTTCTTGATTATTTATTGGAATAAATAGACAGGAATTGAGAGGGAAGGGAGGGATAGAGAGTTTGTGACGCAGAGAGAGTCACCTGCAGCACTTCTGCACCACTTGTAAACATTTCCCCTGGCAGGTGGGGACCAGGGTCTTGAAGCCCAGTCCCCCTGCATTGTAAAATGAGTGCTTAACTGGGTGTGGCACCCCCTGGTACCCTTGATGGGACACTTTTTTTTAGCAATGAAAAGAAATTTTCGTGGCAAGGTAATAAATAAATGATGAAATAAACAAAAGTGCATTTACATGAACTCTGGAAACACACAGGGACATATACATCTCTGTTACCTGTATTACTTATTCGTTGATTGATTGATTGATTGATTGATTGATTGATTGCCTCAAGGTGTTATTGCCTCAGCTCAGTGCCTGCGCCACGAATAATCCACAGCCCCTGCACTCCTTTTGTTCCCCTTTCGCTGCCCTTGTTGCTTGGTCACTGTGGTGGTTATTGTTGTGGTTGTTGTTGTTGTTTTGACCTTGCATCAGACAGAGAGAAAAGGAGAGAGCAGGGGAAATACAGAGTGGAAGAGAAAGATAGAGCCCCTAAAGACCTGCTTCACCCCCTGTAAAGCGACTCCCCTGCAGGTGGGTTTCTGGGCGCCAGACCCCAGACCCTTCCACCTGTCCCCTCTTTTCGTGAGCGCCACAAGGCCTTAACCCTCTGACATACCGCCAAACCTCCCTGCATTTACTTTTGAAGGCAATATGACCTGCCTCGTTTTGAACCTCATTATCCTGAGGGTCAGTCCTGGAGACAGTGTCATGACACGACACACGGAGATCTCTGGTATCAGAGAGCACTTGGAACAGCAGCTGGGGCTCTAGTGCCAGGGCAGGAGCAACTCCCCATCCACCGTCCACGGAGTCCACCTGCCTGCATTTTGGTCCTTTTCCCTCCAAAAAAGATCTTTCCCTTTTTTCACTGAGAAACAAGTAGCAGACAGGTTACCCAGGCAGGGGGAAAAAAAAATAAATAAAAAGCCTTTTTTTTTTTTTTTTTTAACCGGGGCGAATGACCATCTTCTGGGAAGTACAGGTTTTGAACCTGAAAACTCTGTCTGTCTGTGTCCTAGTCCACAGAAAGAGCCACTAGCCCAGCCAGATCTCACAGTCAGATGGGGTATTTTTGCCAGTCAAAAGTCTGCACAGCGCACTTGGGATTGGGCGGCCTGAGACACAAATGTTACATTGTAGATGGACTGTTTGCAGTTCTTTTTTTTTTTTTTTTTTAATTTTTTATTTAAGAAAGGATTAGTGAACAAAGGCATAAGGTAGGAGGGGTACAACTCCACACAATTCCCACCACCCAATCCCCATAACCCACCCTCTCCCATGATAGCCTTCCCATTCTCTAGCCCTCTGGGAGCATGGACCCAGGGTCGTTGAGGGTTGCAGAAGGTAGAGGGTCTGGCTTCTGTAATTGCTTCCCCGCTGAACATGGGCGTTGACTGGTCGGTCCATACTCCCAGTCTGCCTCTCTCTTTCCCTAGTAAGGTGTGTCTCTGGGGAATCTGAGCTCCAGGACACATTGGTGGGGTCTTCAATCCAGGGAAGCCTAGTCAGCATCCTGGTGGCATCTGGAACCTGGTGATTGAAAAGAGAGTTAACATACAAAGCCAAACAATTTGTTGAGCAATCATGGATCCCAAGTTTGGAATAGTGGAGAGGAAGTGTTAGGGAGGTACTCACTGCAAACTCTAGTGTAATCCTCCTTTCAGGTATATATTTTGCAGTAGTTTATGGATACGTGTGAACATAAGCTCTCTCTCACAGAAACTGTTGTATGTCTAGGTTATGGGACTTTGTTAGAAAGTGAACTACCTGAGATGAAATTAGAGTGTACTATTAAAGGAAAGGTCTCACCCGAGTAATGAAGCTGAAGGGTTGTCATTCCACACGTGAAGTCTCTGGATACAGTCTGAGGTGAAGCATGTTGAGATGGCAATCGTTGCTTTGGTTAGGTTGTGATCGGCGGATGCAATATTATTTGGTTTGGATTGGGAGATGCATACGGGAAAGTGGGCCCTATCCAAGGGTGCCAGGACAGAGGGAATTTTTTAAAATAATAAAAATTTTTTAAAATAATAAAATTTTTTAAAATAATAAATAAACAAATGATAAAATTAATAAAACTGTTTGCTGTTTGCAGTTCTTGCTCCCCAGGACGTTGGACTTTCTCAACTCCCTCCCCTACAGCATGAAAAAAGGTTCTTGACCAACCATAGAGCAAATGGAGTAGGGGCGAGTGGAGCTTGTTGCATGTCTGTGCTGCTCATGCCCAGGTGTCGGTGGGGGCCGTGGCAGAGGCTGTAAGGGGGCTAAGGGGCAGAAGGAGACTGTTTGAGAGGCAGGCTGCAGGCAGGGGAGCCCGTGAGTGTGTGCAGGGCAGTGTGTGTGCGTGTGGTGGCTGGGGGTTAGGGCAGGTCCCCCTGCTGGATGGTGAAATGGCAGCTGGGCTGGCACTGGGCCCCCAGGGCTGAAGCGCAGAAGCAGGGTGGCAGTAAAGTAGTGCATGGAGGCACACAGTAGATGTTAGTTGGGGAGCTGGGGGACAGAGGGCAAGGGGAAAGGGGGCATCCTTGAGGAGGGGTCTGGAGTAGAGAGTGGGGGGAGCTGGAGGCATGGAAGGTCCCAGGAACCAGGGATTGACAGAAACAGAACCCTGCACCCACCCACTGGATAGAAGCTTCAGCAGCCAGAGCACCAGCCCTGGCTTGCCTAGGCCAAGGGCACTGAGTGAGTCCCTCTGAGGATGAGGAAGAGAAGGAGGAGGAGGTGGAGGAGGAGGAGGAGGAGGAGGAGGAGGAAGAGGAGGAGATAGAAAAGGAGGAGAAGGTGGAGGAGGAGGAGGAGGAGGGGCAGGAGGGCAGCTATCAGTAGGCAATGGGATTAATAGAGGCCTCCATTATGGAGGCATGTGTCCAGGCAGGCACCCACCAATCCTCAGGGGCAGCTCAGGACTCCCAGGGACCTGGTGTGGGTATCTCTGGGGCAGGGACTGTCAGTCAGTCAGCAAGACTGTATGTCAGTGCAAATGGTGGGACAGGGGCCTGGCGGAACTTGGTCCCCAGCCCTGGGCTGTCAGTTGCCAGCCCCATGTCCAGACACACACCAATCTGCCCCTAGCCCCTTGGCCCGGCCGACCTGCGCCTGCTTTGGCCTGGGTCTCTGGCTCTGGTGGCTGGCCACCACCCCTCAAGGTCAAGTTCAGGGTGGTGGTCATGGCTGCTGGTCAACTGGATGGGCGGGGTCCCCATGGCCTAGCAACCACAGGAGCCCTCTGTGATGTCCTAGCCCCTGGCATTCTGTGCTGGCCACACTGGCACTGGGCAGCCCAACTGCCCTGCCACTAGGTCAGCCAGCAGCGCCCAGACGCCTGGGCCCTGGCACAGAGGGAACTGAAGAATGGGAAGCCAGTGCTGACCGACAAGGGACCTCAGGGCTGGCAGCCAAGAGAAGACAGGTGGAGGTGTGCCCGGGATCCAGGGAGCCCAGGCCAGAGCTGCCTGCATGCCTGCCTGCCTTCCTGGATGTCTGTATGCTGCCTTTGTCCAGGTAGGTTTCTCAGGTCCCCTCCACTCCTGTCCTCTCCTGTCCTCTCCTGCCCTCACCATCCTCTCCCCTCTCCTCTCCTCTGCACTTTGCTTCTCTCCTTTGTATTCTCTTGCGTGTGCCCTGCTCAACAGCTCCAGCACTTGTGATGGTTCTCCAGTGACAGCTGTTCACAACCCCTTCCACACCCTCCCTGACCCTGAGGTGACCCAACTCACAGGTCTCCAGCTCACCCCACCCACACCCACACCCCCCAACACATTCCCTGGTTCAGCCCCTCAGCCCTATTCAGCCGAAATCGCCCCTTTGCAACCTACCTATGCATCCTGGTTTGTCTTCACCATTCAAGGAGAGATCTCCTTTTGTACTTGGTTGAGTGGTAGATGGATGGATGGATGGATGGATGGATGGATGGATGCATGGACAGGTCAATGGATTGGTTTTGTAGAGGCAGAGTACCATCTAGGGGTACTTGAGACCGCTGGTGTCAGAGCCAGAGACTATGTGACATGTAGAACATTAATTCATCAATACCAATAATGAATAAGCACCTAAATAAATAAATAAATAAATAAATATAAAAACTGGGTTAAAAAATACATGGTGTCTTTGCCTTTCTGCATATGGTATGCTGTGAGTATCTTAACAAGGAAAGCATTATCCTGAGTAGCCCCATTGAAGTAGTGGAATATTTCCTTTTCCTTTTTCTTTTTTTTACTTTCAGTTTTCTTGATTATTTATTGGAATAAATAGACAGGAATTGAGAGGGAAGGGAGGGATAGAGAGTTTGTGACGCAGAGAGAGTCACCTGCAGCACTTCTGCACCACTTGTAAACATTTCCCCTGGCAGGTGGGGACCAGGGTCTTGAAGCCCAGTCCCCCTGCATTGTAACATGAGTGCTTAACTGGGTGTGGCACCACCTGGTACCCTTGATGGGACACTTTTTTTTAGCAATGAAAAGAAATTCTCGTGGCAAGGTAATAAATAAATGATGAAATAAACAAAAGTGCATTTACATGAACTCTGGAAACACACAGGGACATATACATCTCTGTTACCTGTATTACTTATTCGTTGATTGATTGATTGATTGATTGATTGATTGCCTCAAGGTGTTATTGCCTCAGCTCAGTGCCTGCGCCACGAATAATCCACAGCCCCTGCACTCCTTTTGTTCCCCTTTCGCTGCCCTTGTTGCTTGGTCACTGTGGTGGTTATTGTTGTGGTTGTTGTTGTTGTTTTGACCTTGCATCAGACAGAGAGAAAAGGAGAGAGCAGGGGAAATACAGAGTGGAAGAGAAAGATAGAGCCCCTAAAGACCTGCTTCACCCCCTGTAAAGCGACTCCCCTGCAGGTGGGTTTCTGGGCGCCAGACACCAGACCCTTCCACCTGTCCCCTCTTTTCGTGAGCGCCACAAGGCCTTAACCCTCTGACATACCGCCAAACCTCCCTGCATTTACTTTTGAAGGCAGTATGACCTGCCTCGTTTTGAACCTCATTATCCTGAGGGTCAGTCCTGGAGACAGTGTCATGACACGACACACGGAGATCTCTGGTATCAGAGAGCACTTGGAACAGCAGCTGGGGCTCTAGTGCCAGGGCAGGAGCAACTCCCCATCCACCGTCCACGGAGTCCACCTGCCTGCATTTTGGTCTTTTTCCCTCCAAAAAAGATCTTTCCCTTTTTTCACTGAGAAACAAGTAGCAGACAGGTTACCCAGGCAGGGGGAAAAAAAAAAATAAATAAAAAGCCTTTTTTTTTTTTTTTTTAACCGTGGCGAATGACCATCTTCTGGGAAGTACAGGTTTTGAACCTGAAAACTCTGTCTGTCTGTGTCCTAGTCCACAGAAAGAGCCACTAGCCCAGCCAGATCTCACACTCAGATGGGGTATTTTTGCCAGTCAAAAGTCTGCACAGCGCACTTGGGATTGGGCGGCCTGAGACACAAATGTTACATTGTAGATGGACTGTTTGCAGTTCTTTTTTTTTTTTTTTTTAATTTTTTATTTAAGAAAGGATTAGTGAACAAAGGCATAAGGTAGGAGGGGTACAACTCCACACAATTCCCACCACCCAATCCCCATAACCCACCCTCTCCCATGATAGCCTTCCCATTCTCTAGCCCTCTCGAGCATGGACCCAGGGTCGTTGAGGGTTGCAGAAGGTAGAGGGTCTGGCTTCTGTAATTGCTTCCCCGCTGAACATGGGCGTTGACTGGTCGGTCCATACTCCCAGTCTGCCTCTCTCTTTCCCTAGTAAGGTGTGTCTCTGGGGAATCTGAGCTCCAGGACACATTGGTGGGGTCTTCAATCCAGGGAAGCCTAGTCAGCATCCTGGTGGCATCTGGAACCTGGTGATTGAAAAGAGAGTTAACATACAAAGCCAAACAATTTGTTGAGCAATCATGGATCCCAAGTTTGGAATAGTGGAGAGGAAGTGTTAGGGAGGTACTCACTGCAAACTCTAGTGTAATCCTGCTTTCAGGTATATATTTTGCAGTAGTTTATGGATACGTGTGAACATAAGCTCTCTCTCACAGAAACTGTTGTATGTCTAGGTTATGGGACTTTGTTAGAAAGTGAACTACCTGAGATGAAATTAGAGTGTACTATTAAAGGAAAGGTCTCACCCGAGTAATGAAGCTGAAGGGTTGTCATTCCACACGTGAAGTCTCTGGATACAGTCTGAGGTGAAGCATGTTGAGATGGCAATCGTTGCTTTGGTTAGGTTGTGATCGGCGGATGCAATATTATTTGGTTTGGATTGGGAGATGCATACGGGAAAGTGGGCCCTATCCAAGGGTGCCAGGACTGAGGGAATTTTTTAAAATAATAAAAATTTTTTAAAATAATAAATTTTTTTAAAATAATAAATAAACAAATGATAAAATTAATAAAACTGTTTGCTGTTTGCAGTTCTTGCTCCCCAGGACGTTGGACTTTCTCAACTCCCTCCCCTACAGCATGAAAAAAGGTTCTTGACCAACCATAGAGCAAATGGAGTAGGGGCGAGTGGAGCTTGTTGCATGTCTGTGCTGCTCATGCCCAGGTGTCGGTGGGGGCCGTGGCAGAGGCTGTAAGGGGGCTAAGGGGCAGAAGGAGACTGTTTGAGAGGCAGGCTGCAGGCAGGGGAGCCCGTGAGTGTGTGCAGGGCAGTGTGTGTGCGTGTGGTGGCTGGGGGTTAGGGCAGGTCCCCCTGCTGGATGGTGAAATGGCAGCTGGGCTGGCACTGGGCCCCCAGGGCTGAAGCGCAGAAGCAGGGTGGCAGTAAAGTAGTGCATGGAGGCACACAGTAGATGTTAGTTGGGGAGCTGGGGGACAGAGGGCAAGGGGAAAGGGGGCATCCTTGAGGAGGGGTCTGGAGTAGAGAGTGGGGGGAGCTGGAGGCATGGAAGGTCCCAGGAACCAGGGATTGACAGAAACAGAACCCTGCACCCACCCACTGGATAGAAGCTGCAGCAGCCAGAGCACCAGCCCTGGCTTGCCTAGGCCAAGGGCACTGAGTGAGTCCCTCTGAGGATGAGGAAGAGAAGGAGGAGGAGGTGGAGGAGGAGGAGGAGGAGGAGGAGGAGGAGGAGGAGGAGGAGGAAGAGGAGGAGATAGAAAAGGAGGAGAAGGAGGAGGAGGAGGAGGAGGGGCAGGAGGGCAGCTATCAGTAGGCAATGGGATTAATAGAGGCCTCCATTATGGAGGCATGTGTCCAGGCAGGCACCCACCAATCCTCAGGGGCAGCTCAGGACTCCCAGGGACCTGGTGTGGGTATCTCTGGGGCAGGGACTGTCAGTCAGTCAGCAAGACTGTATGTCAGTGCAAATGGTGGGACAGGGGCCTGGCGGAACTTGGTCCCCAGCCCTGGGCTGTCAGTTGCCAGCCCCATGTCCAGACACACACCAATCTGCCCCTAGCCCCTTGGCCCGGCCGACCTGCACCTGCTTTGGCCTGGGTCTCTGGCTCTGGTGGCTGGCCACCACCCCTCAAGGTCAAGTTCAGGGTGGTGGTCATGGCTGCTGGTCAACTGGATGGGCGGGGTCCCCGTGGCCTAGCAACCACAGGAGCCCTCTGTGATGTCCTAGCCCCTGGCATTCTGTGCTGGCCACACTGGCACTGGGCAGCCCAACTGCCCTGCCACTAGGTCAGCCAGCAGCGCCCAGACGCCTGGGCCCTGGCACAGAGGGAACTGAAGAATGGGAAGCCAGTGCTGACCGACAAGGGACCTCAGGGCTGGCAGCCAAGAGAAGACAGGTGGAGGTGTGCCCGGGATCCAGGGAGCCCAGGCCAGAGCTGCCTGCATGCCTGCCTGCCTTCCTGGATGTCTGTATGCTGCCTTTGTCCAGGTAGGTTTCTCAGGTCCCCTCCACTCCTGTCCTCTCCTGTCCTCTCCTGCCCTCACCATCCTCTCCCCTCTCCTCTCCTCTGCACTTTGCTTCTCTCCTTTGTATTCTCTTGCGTGTGCCCTGCTCAACAGCTCCAGCACTTGTGATGGTTCTCCAGTGACAGCTGTTCACAACCCCTTCCACACCCTCCCTGACCCTGAGGTGACCCAACTCACAGGTCTCCAGCTCAACCCACCCACACCCACACCCCCCAACACATTCCCTGGTTCAGCCCCTCAGCCCTATTCAGCCGAAATCGCCCCTTTGCAACCTACCTATGCATCCTGGTTTGTCTTCACCATTCAAGGAGAGATCTCCTTTTGTACTTGGTTGAGTGCTAGATGGATGGATGGATGGATGGATGGATGGATGGATGGATGCATGGACAGGTCAATGGATTGGTTTTGTAGAGGCAGAGTACCATCTAGGGGTACTTGAGACCGCTGGTGTCAGAGCCAGAGACTATGTGACATGTAAAACATTAATTCATCAATACCAATAATGAATAAGCACCTAAATAAATAAATAAATAAATAAATAAATAAATATAAAAACTGGGTTAAAAAATACATGGTGTCTTTGCCTTTCTGCATATGGTATGCTGTGAGTATCTTAACAAGGAAAGCATTATCCTGAGTAGCCCCATTGAAGTAGTGGAATATTTCCTTTTCCTTTTTCTTTTTTTTACTTTCAATTTTCTTGATTATTTATTGGAATAAATAGACAGGAATTGAGAGGGAAGGGAGGGATAGAGAGTTTGTGACGCAGAGAGAGTCACCTGCAGCACTTCTGCACCACTTGTAAACATTTCCCCTGGCAGGTGGGGACCAGGGTCTTGAAGCCCAGTCCCCCTGCATTGTAACATGAGTGCTTAACTGGGTGTGGCACCCCCTGGTACCCTTGATGGGACACTTTTTTTTAGCAATGAAAAGAAATTCTCGTGGCAAGGTAATAAATAAATGATGAAATAAACAAAAGTGCATTTACATGAACTCTGGAAACACACAGGGACATATACATCTCTGTTACCTGTATTACTTATTCGTTGATTGATTGATTGATTGATTGATTGATTGCCTCAAGGTGTTATTGCCTCAGCTCAGTGCCTGCGCCACGAATAATCCACAGCCCCTGCACTCCTTTTGTTCCCCTTTCGCTGCCCTTGTTGCTTGGTCACTGTGGTGGTTATTGTTGTGGTTGTTGTTGTTGTTTTGACCTTGCATCAGACAGAGAGAAAAGGAGAGAGCAGGGGAAATACAGAGTGGAAGAGAAAGATAGAGCCCCTAAAGACCTGCTTCACCCCCTGTAAAGCGACTCCCCTGCAGGTGGGTTTCTGGGCGCCAGACCCCAGACCCTTCCACCTGTCCCCTCTTTTCGTGAGCGCCACAAGGCCTTAACCCTCTGACATACCGCCAAACCTCCCTGCATTTACTTTTGAAGGCAGTATGACCTGCCTCGTTTTGAACCTCATTATCCTGAGGGTCAGTCCTGGAGACAGTGTCATGACACGACACACGGAGATCTCTGGTATCAGAGAGCACTTGGAACAGCAGCTGGGGCTCTAGTGCCAGGGCAGGAGCAACTCCCCATCCACCGTCCACGGAGTCCACCTGCCTGCATTTTGGTCCTTTTCCCTCCAAAAAAGATCTTTCCCTTTTTTCACTGAGAAACAAGTTACCCAGACAGGTTACCCAGGCAGGGGGAAAAAAAAATAAATAAAAAGCCTTTTTTTTTTTTTTTTTTAACCGTGGCGAATGACCATCTTCTGGGAAGTACAGGTTTTGAACCTGAAAACTCTGTCTGTCTGTGTCCTAGTCCACAGAAAGAGCCACTAGCCAAGCCAGATCTCACACTCAGATGGGGTATTTTTGCCAGTCAAAAGTCTGCACAGCGCACTTGGGATTGGGTGGCCTGAGACACAAATGTTACATTGTAGATGGACTGTTTGCAGTTCTTTTTTTTTTTTTTTTTTTAATTTTTTATTTAAGAAAGGATTAGTGAACAAAGGCATAAGGTAGGAGGGGTACAACTCCACACAATTCCCACCACCCAATCCCCATAACCCACCCTCTCCCATGATAGCCTTCCCATTCTCTAGCCCTCTGGGAGCATGGACCCAGGGTCGTTGAGGGTTGCAGAAGGTAGAGGGTCTGGCTTCTGTAATTGCTTCCCCGCTGAACATGGGCGTTGACTGGTCGGTCCATACTCCCAGTCTGCCTCTCTCTTTCCCTAGTAAGGTGTGTCTCTGGGGAATCTGAGCTCCAGGACACATTGGTGGGGTCTTCAATCCAGGGAAGCCTAGTCAGCATCCTGGTGGCATCTGGAACCTGGTGATTGAAAAGAGAGTTAACATACAAAGCCAAACAATTTGTTGAGCAATCATGGATCCCAAGTTTGGAATAGTGGAGAGGAAGTGTTAGGGAGGTACTCACTGCAAACTCTAGTGTAATCCTGCTTTCAAGTATATATTTTGCAGTAGTTTATGGATACGTGTGAACATAAGCTCTCTCTCACAGAAACTGTTGTATGTCTAGGTTATGGGACTTTGTTAGAAAGTGAACTACCTGAGATGAAATTAGAGTGTACTATTAAAGGAAAGGTCTCACCCGAGTAATGAAGCTGAAGGGTTGTCATTCCACACGTGAAGTCTCTGGATACAGTCTGAGGTGAAGCATGTTGAGATGGCAATCGTTGCTTTGGTTAGGTTGTGATCGGCGGATGCAATATTATTTGGTTTGGATTGGGAGATGCATACGGGAAAGTGGGCCCTATCCAAGGGTGCCAGGACTGAGGGAATTTTTTAAAATAATAAAATTTTTTTAAAATAATAAAATTTTTTAAAATAATAAATAAACAAATGATAAAATTAATAAAACTGTTTGCTGTTTGCAGTTCTTGCTCCCCAGGACGTTGGACTTTCTCAACTCCCTCCCCTACAGCATGAAAAAAGGTTCTTGACCAACCATAGAGCAAATGGAGTAGGGGCGAGTGGAGCTTGTTGCATGTCTGTGCTGTTCATGCCCAGGTGTCGGTGGGGGCCGTGGCAGAGGCTGTAAGGGGGCTAAGGGGCAGAAGGAGACTGTTTGAGAGGCAGGCTGCAGGCAGGGGAGCCCGTGAGTGTGTGCAGGGCAGTGTGTGTGCGTGTGGTGGCTGGGGGTTAGGGCAGGTCCCCCTGCTGGATGGTGAAATGGCAGCTGGGCTGGCACTGGGCCCCCAGGGCTGAAGCGCAGAAGCAGGGTGGCAGTTAAGTAGTGCATGGAGGCACACAGTAGATGTTAGTTGGGGAGCTGGGGGACAGAGGGCAAGGGGAAAGGGGGCATCCTTGAGGAGGGGTCTGGAGTAGAGAGTGGGGGGAGCTGGAGGCATGGAAGTTCCCAGGAACCAGGGATTGACAGAAACAGAACCCTGCACCCACCCACTGGATAGAAGCTGCAGCAGCCAGAGCACCAGCCCTGGCTTGCCTAGGCCAAGGGCACTGAGTGAGTCCCTCTGAGGATGAGGAAGAGAAGGAGGAGGAGGTGGAGGAGGAGGAGGAGGAGGAGGAGGAGGAGGAAGAGGAGGAGATAGAAAAGGAGGAGAAGGAGGAGGAGGAGGAGGAGGAGGGGCAGGAGGGCAGCTATCAGTAGGCAATGGGATTAATAGAGGCCTCCATTATGGAGGCATGTGTCCAGGCAGGCACCCACCAATCCTCAGGGGCAGCTCAGGACTCCCAGGGACCTTGTGTGGGTATCTCTGGGGCAGGGACTGTCAGTCAGTCAGCAAGACTGTATGTCAGTGCAAATGGTGGGACAGGGGCCTGGCGGAACTTGGTCCCCAGCCCTGGGCTGTCAGTTGCCAGCCCCATGTCCAGACACACACCAATCTGCCCCTAGCCCCTTGGCCCGGCCGACCTGCACCTGCTTTGGCCTGGGTCTCTGGCTCTGGTGGCTGGCCACCACCCCTCAAGGTCAAGTTCAGGGTGGTGGTCATGGCTGCTGGTCAACTGGATGGGCGGGGTCCCCGTGGCCTAGCAACCACAGGAGCCCTCTGTGATGTCCTAGCCCCTGGCATTCTGTGCTGGCCACACTGGCACTGGGCAGCCCAACTGCCCTGCCACTAGGTCAGCCAGCAGCGCCCAGACGCCTGGGCCCTGGCACAGAGGGAACTGAAGAATGGGAAGCCAGTGCTGACCGACAAGGGACCTCAGGGCTGGCAGCCAAGAGAAGACAGGTGGAGGTGTGCCCGGGATCCAGGGAGCCCAGGCCAGAGCTGCCTGCATGCCTGCCTGCCTTCCTGGATGTCTGTATGCTGCCTTTGTCCAGGTAGGTTTCTCAGGTCCCCTCCACTCCTGTCCTCTCCTGTCCTCTCCTGCCCTCACCATCCTCTCCCCTCTCCTCTCCTCTGCACTTTGCTTCTCTCCTTTGTATTCTCTTGCGTGTGCCCTGCTCAACAGCTCCAGCACTTGTGATGGTTCTCCAGTGACAGCTGTTCACAACCCCTTCCACACCCTCCCTGACCCTGAGGTGACCCAACTCACAGGTCTCCAGCTCACCCCACCCACACCCACACCCCCCAACACATTCCCTGGTTCAGCCCCTCAGCCCTATTCAGCCGAAATCGCCCCTTTGCAACCTACCTATGCATCCTGGTTTGTCTTCACCATTCAAGGAGAGATCTCCTTTTGTACTTGGTTGAGTGGTAGATGGATGGATGGATGGATGGATGGATGGATGGATGGATGGATGGATGCATGGACAGGTCAATGGATTGGTTTTGTAGAGGCAGAGTACCATCTAGGGGTACTTGAGACCGCTGGTGTCAGAGCCAGAGACTATGTGACATGTAAAACATTAATTCATCAATACCAATAATGAATAAGCACCTAAATAAATAAATAAATAAATAAATATAAAAACTGGGTTAAAAAATACATGGTGTCTTTGCCTTTCTGCATATGGTATGCTGTGAGTATCTTAACAAGGAAAGCATTATCCTGAGTAGCCCCATTGAAGTAGTGGAATATTTCCTTTTCCTTTTTCTTTTTTTTACTTTCAATTTTCTTGATTATTTATTGGAATAAATAGACAGGAATTGAGAGGGAAGGGAGGGATAGAGAGTTTGTGACGCAGAGAGAGTCACCTGCAGCACTTCTGCACCACTTGTAAACATTTCCCCTGGCAGGTGGGGACCAGGGTCTTGAAGCCCAGTCCCCCTGCATTGTAACATGAGTGCTTAACTGGGTGTGGCACCCCCTGGTACCCTTGATGGGACACTTTTTTTTAGCAATGAAAAGAAATTCTCGTGGCAAGGTAATAAATAAATGATGAAATAAACAAAAGTGCATTTACATGAACTCTGGAAACACACAGGGACATATACATCTCTGTTACCTGTATTACTTATTCGTTGATTGATTGATTGATTGATTGATTGATTGCCTCAAGGTGTTATTGCCTCAGCTCAGTGCCTGCGCCACGAATAATCCACAGCCCCTGCACTCCTTTTGTTCCCCTTTCGCTGCCCTTGTTGCTTGGTCACTGTGGTGGTTATTGTTGTGGTTGTTGTTGTTGTTTTGACCTTGCATCAGACAGAGAGAAAAGGAGAGAGCAGGGGAAATACAGAGTGGAAGAGAAAGATAGAGCCCCTAAAGACCTGCTTCACCCCCTGTAAAGCGACTCCCCTGCAGGTGGGTTTCTGGGCGCCAGACACCAGACCCTTCCACCTGTCCCCTCTTTTCGTGAGCGCCACAAGGCCTTAACCCTCTGACATACCGCCAAACCTCCCTGCATTTACTTTTGAAGGCAATATGACCTGCCTCGTTTTGAACCTCATTATCCTGAGGGTCAGTCCTGGAGACAGTGTCATGACACGACACACGGAGATCTCTGGTATCAGAGAGCACTTGGAACAGCAGCTGGGGATCTAGTGCCAGGGCAGGAGCAACTCCCCATCCACCGTCCACGGAGTCCACCTGCCTGCATTTTGGTCCTTTTCCCTCCAAAAAAGATCTTTCCCTTTTTTCACTGAGAAACAAGTAGCAGACAGGTTACCCAGGCAGGGGGAAAAAAAAATAAATAAAAAGCCTTTTTTTTTTTTTTTTTTAACCGTGGCGAATGACCATCTTCTGGGAAGTACAGGTTTTGAACCTGAAAACTCTGTCTGTCTGTGTCCTAGTCCACAGAAAGAGCCACTAGCCCAGCCAGATCTCACACTCAGATGGGGTATTTTTGCCAGTCAAAAGTCTGCACAGCGCACTTGGGATTGGGCGGCCTGAGACACAAATGTTACATTGTAGATGGACTGTTTGCAGTTCTTTTTTTTTTTTTTTAATTTTTTATTTAAGAAAGGATTAGTGAACAAAGGCATAAGGTAGGAGGGGTACAACTCCACACAATTCCCACCACCCAATCCCCATAACCCACCCTCTCCCATGATAGCCTTCCCATTCTCTAGCCCTCTGGGAGCATGGACCCAGGGTCGTTGAGGGTTGCAGAAGGTAGAGGGTCTGGCTTCTGTAATTGCTTCCCCGCTGAACATGGGCGTTGACTGGTCGGTCCATACTCCCAGTCTGCCTCTCTCTTTCCCTAGTAAGGTGTGTATCTGGGGAATCTGAGCTCCAGGACACATTGGTGGGGTCTTCAATCCAGGGAAGCCTAGTCAGCATCCTGGTGGCATCTGGAACCTGGTGATTGAAAAGAGAGTTAACATACAAAGCCAAACAATTTGTTGAGCAATCATGGATCCCAAGTTTGGAATAGTGGAGAGGAAGTGTTAGGGAGGTACTCACTGCAAACTCTAGTGTAATCCTGCTTTCAGGTATATATTTTGCAGTAGTTTATGGATACGTGTGAACATAAGCTCTCTCTCACAGAAACTGTTGTATGTCTAGGTTATGGGACTTTGTTAGAAAGTGAACTACCTGAGATGAAATTAGAGTGTACTATTAAAGGAAAGGTCTCACCCGAGTAATGAAG
This sequence comes from Erinaceus europaeus, assembly GCF_950295315.1. NCBI lineage: Eukaryota > Metazoa > Chordata > Mammalia > Eulipotyphla > Erinaceidae > Erinaceus > Erinaceus europaeus. The sequence continues at coordinate 3,066,671 of NW_026647114.1, forward strand.
CTGAAGGGTTGTCATTCCACACGTGAAGTCTCTGGATACAGTCTGAGGTGAAGCATGTTGAGATGGCAATCGTTGCTTTGGTTAGGTTGTGATAGGCGGATGCAATATTATTTGGTTTGGATTGGGAGATGCATACGGGAAAGTGGGCCCTATCCAAGGGTGCCAGGACTGAGGGAATTTTTTAAAATAATAAAAATTTTTTAAAATAATAAAATTTTTTAAAATAATAAATAAACAAATGATAAAATTAATAAAACTGTTTGCTGTTTGCAGTTCTTGCTCCCCAGGACGTTGGACTTTCTCAACTCCCTCCCCTACAGCATGAAAAAAGGTTCTTGACCAACCATAGAGCAAATGGAGTAGGGGCGAGTGGAGCTTGTTGCATGTCTGTGCTGCTCATGCCCAGGTGTCTGTGGGGGCCGTGGCAGAGGCTGTAAGGGGGCTAAGGGGCAGAAGGAGACTGTTTGAGAGGCAGGCTGCAGGCAGGGGAGCCCGTGAGTGTGTGCAGGGCAGTGTGTGTGCGTGTGGTGGCTGGGGGTTAGGGCAGGTCCCCCTGCTGGATGGTGAAATGGCAGCTGGGCTGGCACTGGGCCCCCAGGGCTGAAGCGCAGAAGCAGGGTGGCAGTAAAGTAGTGCATGGAGGCACACAGTAGATGTTAGTTGGGGAGCTGGGGGACAGAGGGCAAGGGGAAAGGGGGCATCCTTGAGGAGGGGTCTGGAGTAGAGAGTGGGGGGAGCTGGAGGCATGGAAGGTCCCAGGAACCAGGGATTGACAGAAACAGAACCCTGCACCCACCCACTGGATAGAAGCTGCAGCAGCCAGAGCACCAGCCCTGGCTTGCCTAGGCCAAGGGCACTGAGTGAGTCCCTCTGAGGATGAGGAAGAGAAGGAGGAGGAGGTGGAGGAGGAGGAGGAGCAGGAGGAGGAGGAGGAGGAGGAGATAGAAAAGGAAGAGAAGGAGGAGGAGGAGGAGGAGGGGCAGGAGGGCAGCTATCAGTAGGCAATGGGATTAATAGAGGCCTCCATTATGGAGGCATGTGTCCAGGCAGGCACCCACCAATCCTCAGGGGCAGCTCAGGACTCCCAGGGACCTGGTGTGGGTATCTCTGGGGCAGGGACTGTCAGTCAGTCAGCAAGACTGTATGTCAGTGCAAATGGTGGGACAGGGGCCTGGCGGAACTTGGTCCCCAGCCCTGGGCTGTCAGTTGCCAGCCCCATGTCCAGACACACACCAATCTGCCCCTAGCCCCTTGGCCCAGCCGACCTGCACCTGCTTTGGCCTGGGTCTCTGGCTCTGGTGGCTGGCCACCACCCCTCAAGGTCAAGTTCAGGGTGGTGGTCATGGCTGCTGGTCAACTGGATGGGCGGGGTCCCCGTGGCCTAGCAACCACAGGAGCCCTCTGTGATGTCCTAGCCCCTGGCATTCTGTGCTGGCCACACTGGCACTGGGCAGCCCAACTGCCCTGCCACTAGGTCAGCCAGCAGCGCCCAGACGCCTGGGCCCTGGCACAGAGGGAACTGAAGAATGGGAAGCCAGTGCTGACCGACAAGGGACCTCAGGGCTGGCAGCCAAGAGAAGACAGGTGGAGGTGTGCCCGGGATCCAGGGAGCCCAGGCCAGAGCTGCCTGCATGCCTGCCTGCCTTCCTGGATGTCTGTATGCTGCCTTTGTCCAGGTAGGTTTCTCAGGTCCCCTCCACTCCTGTCCTCTCCTGTCCTCTCCTGCCCTCACCATCCTCTCCCCTCTCCTCTCCTCTGCACTTTGCTTCTCTCCTTTGTATTCTCTTGCGTGTGCCCTGCTCAACAGCTCCAGCACTTGTGATGGTTCTCCAGTGACAGCTGTTCACAACCCCTTCCACACCCTCCCTGACCCTGAGGTGACCCAACTCACAGGTCTCCAGCTCACCCCACCCACACCCACACCCCCCAACACATTCCCTGGTTCAGCCCCTCAGCCCTATTCAGCCGAAATCGCCCCTTTGCAACCTACCTATGCATCCTGGTTTGTCTTCACCATTCAAGGAGAGATCTCCTTTTGTACTTGGTTGAGTGCTAGATGGATGGATGGATGGATGGATGGAAGGATGGATGAATGCATGGACAGGTCAATGGATTGGTTTTGTAGAGGCAGAGTACCATCTAGGGGTACTTGAGACCGCTGGTGTCAGAGCCAGAGACTATGTGACATGTAAAACATTAATACATCAATACCAATAATGAATAAGCACCTAAATAAATAAATAAATAAATATAAAAACTGGGTTAAAAAATACATGGTGTCTTTGCCTTTCTGCATATGGTATGCTGTGAGTATCTTAACAAGGAAAGCATTATCCTGAGTAGCCCCATTGAAGTAGTGGAATATTTCCTTTTCCTTTTTCTTTTTTTTACTTTCAATTTTCTTGATTATTTATTGGAATAAATAGACAGGAATTGAGAGGGAAGGGAGGGATAGAGAGTTTGTGACACAGAGAGAGTCACCTGCAGCACTTCTGCACCACTTGTAAACATTTCCCCTGGCAGGTGGGGACCAGGGTCTTGAAGCCCAGTCCCCCTGCATTGTAACATGAGTGCTTAACTGGGTGTGGCACCACCTGGTACCCTTGATGGGACACTTTTTTTTAGCAATGAAAAGAAATTCTCGTGGCAAGGTAATAAATAAATGATGAAATAAACAAAAGTGCATTTACATGAACTCTGGAAACACACAGGGACATATACATCTCTGTTACCTGTATTACTTATTCATTGATTGATTGATTGATTGATTGATTGATTGCCTCAAGGTGTTATTGCCTCAGCTCAGTGCCTGCGCCACGAATAATCCACAGCCCCTGCACTCCTTTTGTTCCCCTTTCGCTGCCCTTGTTGCTTGGTCACTGTGGTGGTTATTGTTGTGGTTGTTGTTGTTGTTTTGACCTTGCATCAGACAGAGAGAAAAGGAGAGAGCAGGGGAAATACAGAGTGGAAGAGAAAGATAGAGCCCCTAAAGACCTGCTTCACCCCCTGTAAAGCGACTCTCCTGCAGGTGGGTTTCTGGGCGCCAGACCCCAGACCCTTCCACCTGTCCCCTCTTTTCGTGAGCGCCACAAGGCCTTAACCCTCTGACATACCGCCAAACCTCCCTGCATTTACTTTTGAAGGCAGTATGACCTGCCTCGTTTTGAACCTCATTATCCTGAGGGTCAGTCCTGGAGACAGTGTCATGACACGACACACGGAGATCTCTGGTATCAGAAAGCACTTGGAACAGCAGCTGGGGCTCTAGTGCCAGGGCAGGAGCAACTCCCCATCCACCGTCCACGGAGTCCACCTGCCTGCATTTTGGTCCTTTTCCCTCCAAAAAAGATCTTTCCCTTTTTTCACTGAGAAACAAGTTACCCAGACAGGTTACCCAGGCAGGGGGAAAAAAAAATAAATAAAAAGCCTTTTTTTTTTTTTTTTTTTAACCGTGGCGAATGACCATCTTCTGGGAAGTACAGGTTTTGAACCTGAAAACTCTGTCTGTCTGTGTCCTAGTCCACAGAAAGAGCCACTAGCCCAGCCAGATCTCACACTCAGATGGGGTATTTTTGCCAGTCAAAAGTCTGCACAGCGCACTTGGGATTGGGTGGCCTGAGACACAAATGTTACATTGTAGATGGACTGTTTGCAGTTCTTTTTTTTTTTTTTTTAATTTTTTATTTAAGAAAGGATTAGTGAACAAAGGCATAAGGTAGGAGGGGTACAACTCCACACAATTCCCACCACCCAATCCCCATAACCCACCCTCTCCCATGATAGCCTTCCCATTCTCTAGCCCTCTGGGAGCATGGACCCAGGGTCGTTGAGGGTGGCAGAAGGTAGAGGGTCTGGCTTCTGTAATTGCTTCCCCGCTGAACATGGGCGTTGACTGGTCGGTCCATACCCCCAGTCTGCCTCTCTCTTTCCCTAGTAAGGTGTGTCTCTGGGGAATCTGAGCTCCAGGACACATTGGTGGGGTCTTCAATCCAGGGAAGCCTAGTCAGCATCCTGGTGGCATCTGGAACCTGGTGATTGAAAAGAGAGTTAACATACAAAGCCAAACAATTTGTTGAGCAATCATGGATCCCAAGTTTGGAATAGTGGAGAGGAAGTGTTAGGGAGGTACTCACTGCAAACTCTAGTGTAATCCTGCTTTCAGGTATATATTTTGCAGTAGTTTATGGATACGTGTGAACATAAGCTCTCTCTCACAGAAACTGTTGTATGTCTAGGTTATGGGACTTTGTTAGAAAGTGAACTACCTGAGATGAAATTAGAGTGTACTATTAAAGGAAAGGTCTCACCCGAGTAATGAAGCTGAAGGGTTGTCATTCCACACGTGAAGTCTCTGGATACAGTCTGAGGTGAAGCATGTTGAGATGGCAATCGTTGCTTTGGTTAGGTTGTGATCGGCGGATGCAATATTATTTGGTTTGGATTGGGAGATGCATACGGGAAAGTGGGCCCTATCCAAGGGTGCCAGGACTGAGGGAATTTTTTAAAATAATAAAATTTTTTTAAAATAATAAAATTTTTTAAAATAATAAATAAACAAATGATAAAATTAATAAAACTGTTTGCTGTTTGCAGTTCTTGCTCCCCAGGACGTTGGACTTTCTCAACTCCCTCCCCTACAGCATGAAAAAAGGTTCTTGACCAACCATAGAGCAAATGGAGTAGGGGCGAGTGGAGCTTGTTGCATGTCTGTGCTGCTCATGCCCAGGTGTCGGTGGGGGCCGTGGCAGAGGCTGTAAGGGGGCTAAGGGGCAGAAGGAGACTGTTTGAGAGGCAGGCTGCAGGCAGGGGAGCCCGTGAGTGTGTGCAGGGCAGTGTGTGTGCGTGTGGTGGCTGGGGGTTAGGGCAGGTCCCCCTGCTGGATGGTGAAATGGCAGCTGGGCTGGCACTGGGCCCCCAGGGCTGAAGCGCAGAAGCAGGGTGGCAGTAAAGTAGTGCATGGAGGCACACAGTAGATGTTAGTTGGGGAGCTGGGGGACAGAGGGCAAGGGGAAAGGGGGCATCCTTGAGGAGGGGTCTGGAGTAGAGAGTGGGGGGAGCTGGAGGCATGGAAGGTCCCAGGAACCAGGGATTGACAGAAACAGAACCCTGCACCCACCCACTGGATAGAAGCTGCAGCAGCCAGAGCACCAGCCCTGGCTTGCCTAGGCCAAGGGCACTGAGTGAGTCCCTCTGAGGATGAGGAAGAGAAGGAGGAGGAGGTGGAGGAGGAGGAGGAGGAGGAGGAGGAGGAGGAAGAGGAGGAGATAGAAAAGGAGGAGAAGGAGGAGGAGGAGGAGGAGGAGGGGCAGGAGGGCAGCTATCAGTAGGCAATGGGATTAATAGAGGCCTCCATTATGGAGGCATGTGTACAGGCAGGCACCCACCAATCCTCAGGGGCAGCTCAGGACTCCCAGGGACCTTGTGTGGGTATCTCTGGGGCAGGGACTGTCAGTCAGTCAGCAAGACTGTATGTCAGTGCAAATGGTGGGACAGGGGCCTGGCGGAACTTGGTCCCCAGCCCTGGGCTGTCAGTTGCCAGCCCCATGTCCAGACACACACCAATCTGCCCCTAGCCCCTTGGCCCGGCCGACCTGCACCTGCTTTGGCCTGGGTCTCTGGCTCTGGTGGCTGGCCACCACCCCTCAAGGTCAAGTTCAGGGTGGTGGTCATGGCTGCTGGTCATCTGGATGGGCGGGGTCCCCGTGGCCTAGCAACCACAGGAGCCCTCTGTGATGTCCTAGCCCCTGGCATTCTGTGCTGGCCACACTGGCACTGGGCAGCCCAACTGCCCTGCCACTAGGTCAGCCAGCAGCGCCCAGACGCCTGGGCCCTGGCACAGAGGGAACTGAAGAATGGGAAGCCAGTGCTGACCGACAAGGGACCTCAGGGCTGGCAGCCAAGAGAAGACAGGTGGAGGTGTGCCCGGGATCCAGGGAGCCCAGGCCAGAGCTGCCTGCATGCCTGCCTGCCTTCCTGGATGTCTGTATGCTGCCTTTGTCCAGGTAGGTTTCTCAGGTCCCCTCCACTCCTGTCCTCTCCTGTCCTCTCCTGCCCTCACCATCCTCTCCCCTCTCCTCTCCTCTGCACTTTGCTTCTCTCCTTTGTATTCTCTTGCGTGTGCCCTGCTCAACAGCTCCAGCACTTGTGATGGTTCTCCAGTGACAGCTGTTCACAACCCCTTCCACACCCTCCCTGACCCTGAGGTGACCCAACTCACAGGTCTCCAGCTCACCCCACCCACACCCACACCCCCCAACACATTCCCTGGTTCAGCCCCTCAGCCCTATTCAGCCGAAATCGCCCCGTTGCAACCTACCTATGCATCCTGGTTTGTCTTCACCATTCAATGAGAGATCTCCTTTTGTACTTGGTTGAGTGGTAGATGGATGGATGGATGGATGGATGGATGGATGGATGGATGGATGGATGGATGCATGGACAGGTCAATGGATTGGTTTTGTAGAGGCAGAGTGCCATCTAGGGGTACTTGAGACCGCTGGTGTCAGAGCCAGAGACTATGTGACATGTAAAACATTAATTCATCAATACCAATAATGAATAAGCACCTAAATAAATAAATAAATAAATAAATATAAAAACTGGGTTAAAAAATACATGGTGTCTTTGCCTTTCTGCATATGGTATGCTGTGAGTATCTTAACAAGGAAAGCATTATCCTGAGTAGCCCCATTGAAGTAGTGGAATATTTCCTTTTCCTTTTTCTTTTTTTTACTTTCAATTTTCTTGATTATTTATTGGAATAAATAGACAGGAATTGAGAGGGAAGGGAGGGATAGAGAGTTTGTGACGCAGAGAGAGTCACCTGCAGCACTTCTGCACCACTTGTAAACATTTCCCCTGGCAGGTGGGGACCAGGGTCTTGAAGCCCAGTCCCCCTGCATTGTAACATGAGTGCTTAACTGGGTGTGGCACCCCCTGGTACCCTTGATGGGACACTTTTTTTTAGCAATGAAAAGAAATTCTCGTGGCAAGGTAATAAATAAATGATGAAATAAACAAAAGTGCATTTACATGAACTCTGGAAACACACAGGGACATATACATCTCTGTTACCTGTATTACTTATTCGTTGATTGATTGATTGATTGATTGATTGCCTCAAGGTGTTATTGCCTCAGCTCAGTGCCTGCGCCACGAATAATCCACAGCCCCTGCACTCCTTTTGTTCCCCTTTCACTGCCCTTGTTGCTTGGTCACTGTGGTGGTTATTGTTGTGGTTGTTGTTGTTGTTTTGACCTTGCATCAGACAGAGAGAAAAGGAGAGAGCAGGGGAAATACAGAGTGGAAGAGAAAGATAGAGCCCCTAAAGACCTGCTTCACCCCCTGTAAAGCGACTCCCCTGCAGGTGGGTTTCTGGGCGCCAGACACCAGACCCTTCCACCTGTCCCCTCTTTTCGTGAGCGCCACAAGGCCTTAACCCTCTGACATACCGCCAAACCTCCCTGCATTTACTTTTGAAGGCAATATGACCTGCCTCATTTTGAACCTCATTATCCTGAGGGTCAGTCCTGGAGACAGTGTCATGACACGACACACGGAGATCTCTGGTATCAGAGAGCACTTGGAACAGCAGCTGGGGCTCTAGTGCCAGGGCAGGAGCAACTCCCCATCCACCGTCCACGGAGTCCACCTGCCTGCATTTTGGTCCTTTTCCCTCCAAAAAAGATCTTTCCCTTTTTTCACTGAGAAACAAGTAGCAGACAGGTTACCCAGGCAGGGGGAAAAAAAAATAAATAAAAAGCCTTTTTTTTTTTTTTTTTTTAACCGTGGCGAATGACCATCTTCTGGGAAGTACAGGTTTTGAACCTGAAAACTCTGTCTGTCTGTGTCCTAGTCCACAGAAAGAGCCACTAGCCCAGCCAGATCTCACACTCAGATGGGGTATTTTTGCCAGTCAAAAGTCTGCACAGCGCACTTGGGATTGGGCGGCCTGAGACACAAATGTTACATTGTAGATGGACTGTTTGCAGTTCTTTTTTTTTTTTTTAATTTTTTATTTAAGAAAGGATTAGTGAACAAAGGCATAAGGTAGGAGGGGTACAACTCCACACAATTCCCACCACCCAATCCCCATAACCCACCCTCTCCCATGATAGCCTTCCCATTCTCTAGCCCTCTGGGAGCATGGACCCAGGGTCGTTGAGGGTTGCAGAAGGTAGAGGGTCTGGCTTCTGTAATTGCTTCCCCGCTGAACATGGGCGTTGACTGGTCGGTCCATACTCCCAGTCTGCCTCTCTCTTTCCCTAGTAAGGTGTGTCTCTGGGGAATCTGAGCTCCAGGACACATTGGTGGGGTCTTCAATCCAGGGAAGCCTAGTCAGCATCCTGGTGGCATCTGGAACCTGGTGATTGAAAAGAGAGTTAACATACAAAGCCAAACAATTTGTTGAGCAATCATGGATCCCAAGTTTGGAATAGTGGAGAGGAAGTGTTAGGGAGGTACTCACTGCAAACTCTAGTGTAATCCTGCTTTCAGGTATATATTTTGCAGTAGTTTATGGATACGTGTGAACATAAGCTCTCTCTCACAGAAACTGTTGTATGTCTAGGTTATGGGACTTTGTTAGAAAGTGAACTACCTGAGATGAAATTAGAGTGTACTATTAAAGGAAAGGTCTCACCCGAGTAATGAAGCTGAAGGGTTGTCATTCCACACGTGAAGTCTCTGGATACAGTCTGAGGTGAAGCATGTTGAGATGGCAATCGCTGCTTTGGTTAGGTTGTGATCGGCGGATGCAATATTATTTGGTTTGGATTGGGAGATGCATACGGGAAAGTGGGCCCTATCCAAGGGTGCCAGGACTGAGGGAATTTTTTAAAATAATAAAATTTTTTTAAAATAATAAAATTTTTTAAAATAATAAATAAACAAATGATAAAATTAATAAAACTGTTTGCTGTTTGCAGTTCTTGCTCCCCAGGACGTTGGACTTTCTCAACTCCCTCCCCTACAGCATGAAAAAAGGTTCTTGACCAACCATAGAGCAAATGGAGTAGGGGCGAGTGGAGCTTGTTGCATGTCTGTGCTGCTCATGCCCAGGTGTCGGTGGGGGCCGTGGCAGAGGCTGTAAGGGGGCTAAGGGGCAGAAGGAGACTGTTTGAGAGGCAGGCTGCAGGCAGGGGAGCCCGTGAGTGTGTGCAGGGCAGTGTGTGTGCATGTGGTGGCTGGGGGTTAGGGCAGGTCCCCCTGCTGGATGGTGAAATGGCAGCTGGGCTGGCACTGGGCCCCCAGGGCTGAAGCGCAGAAGCAGGGTGGCAGTAAAGTAGTGCATGGAGGCACACAGTAGATGTTAGTTGGGGAGCTGGGGGACAGAGGGCAAGGGGAAAGGGGGCATCCTTGAGGAGGGGTCTGGAGTAGAGAGTGGGGGGAGCTGGAGGCATGGAAGGTCCCAGGAACCAGGGATTGACAGAAACAGAACCCTGCACCCACCCACTGGATAGAAGCTGCAGCAGCCAGAGCACCAGCCCTGGCTTGCCTAGGCCAAGGGCACTGAGTGAGTCCCTCTGAGGATGAGGAAGAGAAGGAGGAGGAGGTGGAGGAGGAGGAGGAGGAGGAGGAGGAGGAGGAGGAGGAGGAAGAGGAGGAGATAGAAAAGGAGGAGAAGGAGGAGGAGGAGGAGGAGGGGCAGGAGGGCAGCTATCAGTAGGCAATGGGATTAATAGAGGCCTCCATTATGGAGGCATGTGTCCAGGCAGGCACCCACCAATCCTCAGGGGCAGCTCAGGACTCCCAGGGACCTGGTGTGGGTATCTCTGGGGCAGGGACTGTCAGTCAGTCAGCAAGACTGTATGTCAGTGCAAATGGTGGGACAGGGGCCTGGCGGAACTTGGTCCCCAGCCCTGGGCTGTCAGTTGCCAGCCCCATGTCCAGACACACACCAATCTGCCCCTAGCCCCTTGGCCCGGCCGACCTGCACCTGCTTTGGCCTGGGTCTCTGGCTCTGGTGGCTGGCCACCACCCCTCAAGGTCAAGTTCAGGGTGGTGGTCATGGCTGCTGGTCAACTGGATGGGCGGGGTCCCCGTGGCCTAGCAACCACAGGAGCCCTCTGTGATGTCCTAGCCCCTGGCATTCTGTGCTGGCCACACTGGCACTGGGCAGCCCAACTGCCCTGCCACTAGGTCAGCCAGCAGCGCCCAGACGCCTGGGCCCTGGCACAGAGGGAACTGAAGAATGGGAAGCCAGTGCTGACCGACAAGGGACCTCAGGGCTGGCAGCCAAGAGAAGACAGGTGGAGGTGTGCCCGGGATCCAGGGAGCCCAGGCCAGAGCTGCCTGCATGCCTGCCTGCCTTCCTGGATGTCTGTATGCTGCCTTTGTCCAGGTAGGTTTCTCAGGTCCCCTCCACTCCTGTCCTCTCCTGTCCTCTCCTGCCCTCACCATCCTCTCCCCTCTCCTCTCCTCTGCACTTTGCTTCTCTCCTTTGTATTCTCTTGCGTGTGCCCTGCTCAACAGCTCCAGCACTTGTGATGGTTCTCCAGTGACAGCTGTTCACAACCCCTTCCACACCCTCCCTGACCCTGAGGTGACCCAACTCACAGGTCTCCAGCTCACCCCACCCACACCCACACCCCCCAACACATTCCCTGGTTCAGCCCCTCAGCCCTATTCAGCCGAAATCGCCCCTTTGCAACCTACCTATGCATCCTGGTTTGTCTTCACCATTCAAGGAGAGATCTCCTTTTGTACTTGGTTGAGTGGTAGATGGATGGATGGATGGATGGATGGATGGATGGATGGATGGATGCATGGACAGGTCAATGGATTGGTTTTGTAGAGGCAGAGTACCATCTAGGGGTACTTGAGACCGCTGGTGTCAGAGCCAGAGACTATGTGACATGTAAAACATTAATTCATCAATACCAATAATGAATAAGCACCTAAATAAATAAATAAATAAATAAATAAATATAAAAACTGGGTTAAAAAATACATGGTGTCTTTGCCTTTCTGCATATGGTATACTGTGAGTATCTTAACAAGGAAAGCATTATCCTGAGTAGCCCCATTGAAGTAGTGGAATATTTCCTTTTCCTTTTTCTTTTTTTTACTTTCAATTTTCTTGATTATTTATTGGAATAAATAGACAGGAATTGAGAGGGAAGGGAGGGATAGAGAGTTTGTGACGCAGAGAGAGTCACCTGCAGCACTTCTGCACCACTTGTAAACATTTCCCCTGGCAGGTGGGGACCAGGGTCTTGAAGCCCAGTCCCCCTGCATTGTAACATGAGTGCTTAACTGGGTGTGGCACCCCCTGGTACCCTTGATGGGACACTTTTTTTTAGCAATGAAAAGAAATTCTCGTGGCAAGGTAATAAATAAATGATGAAATAAACAAAAGTGCATTTACATGAACTCTGGAAACACACAGGGACATATACATCTCTGTTACCTGTATTACTTATTCGTTGATTGATTGATTGATTGATTGATTGATTGATTGCCTCAAGGTGTTATTGCCTCAGCTCAGTGCCTGCGCCACGAATAATCCACAGCCCCTGCACTCCTTTTGTTCCCCTTTCGCTGCCCTTGTTGCTTGGTCACTGTGGTGGTTATTGTTGTGGTTGTTGTTGTTGTTTTGACCTTGCATCAGACAGAGAGAAAAGGAGAGAGCAGGGGAAATACAGAGTGGAAGAGAAAGATAGAGCCCCTAAAGACCTGCTTCACCCCCTGTAAAGCGACTCCCCTGCAGGTGGGTTTCTGGGCGCCAGACCCCAGACCCTTCCACCTGTCCCCTCTTTTCGTGAGCGCCACAAGGCCTTAACCCTCTGACATACCGCCAAACCTCCCTGCATTTACTTTTGAAGGCAGTATGACCTGCCTCGTTTTGAACCTCATTATCCTGAGGGTCAGTCCTGGAGACAGTGTCATGACACGACACACGGAGATCTCTGGTATCAGAGAGCACTTGGAACAGCAGCTGGGGCTCTAGTGCCAGGGCAGGAGCAACTCCCCATCCACCGTCCACGGAGTCCACCTGCCTGCATTTTGGTCCTTTTCCCTCCAAAAAAGATCTTTCCCTTTTTTCACTGAGAAACAAGTAGCAGACAGGTTACCCAGGCCGGGGGAAAAAAAAAATAAATAAAAAGCCTTTTTTTTTTTTTTTTTAACCGTGGCGAATGACCATCTTCTGGGAAGTACAGGTTTTGAACCTGAAAACTCTGTCTGTCTGTGTCCTAGTCCACAGAAAGAGCCACTAGCCCAGCCAGATCTCACACTCAGATGGGGTATTTTTGCCAGTCAAAAGTCTGCACAGCGCACTTGGGATTGGGCGGCCTGAGACACAAATGTTACATTGTAGATGGACTGTTTGCTGTTCTTTTTTTTTTTTTTAAATTTTTTATTTAAGAAAGGATTAGTGAACAAAGGCATAAGGTAGGAGGGGTACAACTCCACACAATTCCCACCACCCAATCCCCATAACCCACCCTCTCCCATGATAGCCTTCCCATTCTCTAGCCCTCTGGGAGCATGGACCCAGGGTCGTTGAGGGTTGCAGAAGGTAGAGGGTCTGGCTTCTGTAATTGCTTCCCTGCTGAACATGGGCGTTGACTGGTCGGTCCATACTCCCAGTCTGCCTCTCTCTTTCCCTAGTAAGGTGTGTCTCTGGGGAATCTGAGCTCCAGGACACATTGGTGGGGTCTTCAATCCAGGGAAGCCTAGTCAGCATCCTGGTGGCATCTGGAACCTGGTGATTGAAAAGAGAGTTAACATACAAAGCCAAACAATTTGTTGAGCAATCATGGATCCCAAGTTTGGAATAGTGGAGAGGAAGTGTTAGGGAGGTACTCACTGCAAACTCTAGTGTAATCCTGCTTTCAGGTATATATTTTGCAGTAGTTTATGGATACGTGTGAACATAAGCTCTCTCTCACAGAAACTGTTGTATGTCTAGGTTATGGGACTTTGTTAGAAAGTGAACTACCTGAGATGAAATTAGAGTGTACTATTAAAGGAAAGGTCTCACCCGAGTAATGAAGCTGAAGGGTTGTCATTCCACACGTGAAGTCTCTGGATACAGTCTGAGGTGAAGCATGTTGAGATGGCAATCGTTGCTTTGGTTAGGTTGTGATCGGCGGATGCAATATTATTTGGTTTGGATTGGGAGATGCATACGGGAAAGTGGGCCCTATCCAAGGGTGCCAGGACTGAGGGAATTTTTTAAAATAATAAAAATTTTTTAAAATAATAAAATTTTTTAAAATAATAAATAAACAAATGATAAAATTAATAAAACTGTTTGCTGTTTGCAGTTCTTGCTCCCCAGGACGTTGGACTTTCTCAACTCCCTCCCCTACAGCATGAAAAAAGGTTCTTGACCAACCATAGAGCAAATGGAGTAGGGGCGAGTGGAGCTTGTTGCATGTCTGTGCTGCTCATGCCCAGGTGTCGGTGGGGGCCGTGGCAGAGGCTGTAAGGGGGCTAAGGGGCAGAAGGAGACTGTTTGAGAGGCAGGCTGCAGGCAGGGGAGCCCGTGAGTGTGTGCAGGGCAGTGTGTGTGCGTGTGGTGGCTGGGGGTTAGGGCAGGTCCCCCTGCTGGATGGTGAAATGGCAGCTGGGCTGGCACTGGGCCCCCAGGGCTGAAGCGCAGAAGCAGGGTGGCAGTAAAGTAGTGCATGGAGGCACACAGTAGATGTTAGTTGGGGAGCTGGGGGACAGAGGGCAAGGGGAAAGGGGGCATCCTTGAGGAGGGGTCTGGAGTAGAGAGTGGGGGGAGCTGGAGGCATGGAAGGTCCCAGGAACCAGGGATTGACAGAAACAGAACCCTGCACCCACCCACTGGATAGAAGCTGCAGCAGCCAGAGCACCAGCCCTGGCTTGCCTAGGCCAAGGGCACTGAGTGAGTCCCTCTGAGGATGAGGAAGAGAAGGAGGAGGAGGTGGAGGAGGAGGTGGAGCAGGAGGAGGAGGAGGAGGAGGAGATAGAAAAGGAAGAGAAGGAGGAGGAGGAGGAGGAGGGGCAGGAGGGCAGCTATCAGTAGGCAATGGGATTAATAGAGGCCTCCATTATGGAGGCATGTGTCCAGGCAGGCACCCACCAATCCTCAGGGGCAGCTCAGGACTCCCAGGGACCTGGTGTGGGTATCTCTGGGGCAGGGACTGTCAGTCAGTCAGCAAGACTGTATGTCAGTGCAAATGGTGGGACAGGGGCCTGGCGGAACTTGGTCCCCAGCCCTGGGCTGTCAGTTGCCAGCCCCATGTCCAGACACACACCAATCTGCCCCTAGCCCCTTGGCCCGGCCGACCTGCACCTGCTTTGGCCTGGGTCTCTGGCTCTGGTGGCTGGCCACCACCCCTCAAGGTCAAGTTCAGGGTGGTGGTCATGGCTGCTGGTCAACTGGATGGGCGGGGTCCCCGTGGCCTAGCAACCACAGGAGCCCTCTGTGATGTCCTAGCCCCTGGCATTCTGTGCTGGCCACACTGGCACTGGGCAGCCCAACTGCCCTGCCACTAGGTCAGCCAGCAGCGCCCAGACGCCTGGGCCCTGGCACAGAGGGAACTGAAGAATGGGAAGCCAGTGCTGACCGACAAGGGACCTCAGGGCTGGCAGCCAAGAGAAGACAGGTGGAGGTGTGCCCGGGATCCAGGGAGCCCAGGCCAGAGCTGCCTGCATGCCTGCCTGCCTTCCTGGATGTCTGTATGCTGCCTTTGTCCAGGTAGGTTTCTCAGGTCCCCTGCACTCCTGTCCTCTCCTGTCCTCTCCTGCCCTCACCATCCTCTCCCCTCTCCTCTCCTCTGCACTTTGCTTCTCTCCTTTGTATTCTCTTGCGTGTGCCCTGCTCAACAGCTCCAGCACTTGTGATGGTTCTCCAGTGACAGCTGTTCACAACCCCTTCCACACCCTCCCTGACCCTGAGGTGACCCAACTCACAGGTCTCCAGCTCACCCCACCCACACCCACACCCCCCAACACATTCCCTGGTTCAGCCCCTCAGCCCTATTCAGCCGAAATCGCCCCTTTGCAACCTACCTATGCATCCTGGTTTGTCTTCACCATTCAAGGAGAGATCTCCTTTTGTACTTGGTTGAGTGGTAGATGGATGGATGGATGGATGGATGGATGGATGGATGGATGGATGGATGCATGGACAGGTCAATGGATTGGTTTTGTAGAGGCAGAGTACCATCTAGGGGTACTTGAGACCGCTGGTGTCAGAGCCAGAGACTATGTGACATGTAAAACATTAATTCATCAATACCAATAATGAATAAGCACCTAAATAAATAAATAAATAAATATAAAAACTGGGTTAAAAAATACATGGTGTCTTTGCCTTTCTGCATATGGTATGCTGTGAGTATCTTAACAAGGAAAGCATTATCCTGAGTAGCCCCATTGAAGTAGTGGAATATTTCCTTTTCCTTTTTCTTTTTTTTACTTTCAGTTTTCTTGATTATTTATTGGAATAAATAGACAGGAATTGAGAGGGAAGGGAGGGATAGAGAGTTTGTGACGCAGAGAGAGTCACCTGCAGCACTTCTGCACCACTTGTAAACATTTCCCCTGGCAGGTGGGGACCAGGGTCTTGAAGCCCAGTCCCCCTGCATTGTAACATGAGTGCTTAACTGGGTGTGGCACCCCCTGGTACCCTTGATGGGACACTTTTTTTAGCAATGAAAAGAAATTCTCGTGGCAAGGTAATAAATAAATGATGAAATAAACAAAAGTGCATTTACATGAACTCTGGAAACACACAGGGACATATACATCTCTGTTACCTGTATTACTTATTCGTTGATTGATTGATTGATTGATTGCCTCAAGGTGTTATTGCCTCAGCTCAGTGCCTGCGCCACGAATAATCCACAGCCCCTGCACTCCTTTTGTTCCCCTTTCGCTGCCCTTGTTGCTTGGTCACTGTGGTGGTTATTGTTGTGGTTGTTGTTGTTGTTTTGACCTTGCATCAGACAGAGAGAAAAGGAGAGAGCAGGGGAAATACAGAGTGGAAGAGAAAGATAGAGCCCCTAAAGACCTGCTTCACCCCCTGTAAAGCGACTCCCCTGCAGGTGGGTTTCTGGGCGCCAGACCCCAGACCCTTCCACCTGTCCCCTCTTTTCGTGAGCGCCACAAGGCCTTAACCCTCTGACATACCGCCAAACCTCCCTGCATTTACTTTTGAAGGCAATATGACCTGCCTCGTTTTGAACCTCATTATCCTGAGGGTCAGTCCTGGAGACAGTGTCATGACACGACACACGGAGATCTCTGGTATCAGAGAGCACTTGGAACAGCAGCTGGGGCTCTAGTGCCAGGGCAGGAGCAACTCCCCATCCACCGTCCACGGAGTCCACCTGCCTGCATTTTGGTCCTTTTCCCTCCAAAAAAGATCTTTCCCTTTTTTCACTGAGAAACAAGTAGCAGACAGGTTACCCAGGCAGGGGGAAAAAATAAATAAATAAAAAGCCTTTTTTTTTTTTTTTTTTTAACCGTGGCGAATGACCATCTTCTGGGAAGTACAGGTTTTGAACCTGAAAACTCTGTCTGTCTGTGTCCTAGTCCACAGAAAGAGCCACTAGCCCAGCCAGATCTCACACTCAGATGGGGTATTTTTGCCAGTCAAAAGTCTGCACAGCACACTTGGGATTGGGCGGCCTGAGACACAAATGTTACATTGTAGATGGACTGTTTGCAGTTCTTTTTTTTTTTTTTAATTTTTTATTTAAGAAAGGATTAGTGAACAAAGGCATAAGGTAGGAGGGGTACAACTCCACACAATTCCCACCACCCAATCCCCATAACCCACCCTCTCCCATGATAGCCTTCCCATTCTCTAGCCCTCTGGGAGCATGGACCCAGGGTCGTTGAGGGTTGCAGAAGGTAGAGGGTCTGGCTTCTGTAATTGCTTCCCCGCTGAACATGGGCGTTGACTGGTCGGTCCATACTCCCAGTCTGCCTCTCTCTTTCCCTAGTAAGGTGTGTCTCTGGGGAATCTGAGCTCCAGGACACATTGGTGGGGTCTTCAATCCAGGGAAGCCTAGTCAGCATCCTGGTGGCATCTGGAACCTGGTGATTGAAAAGAGAGTTAACATACAAAGCCAAACAATTTGTTGAGCAATCATGGATCCCAAGTTTGGAATAGTGGAGAGGAAGTGTTAGGGAGGTACTCACTGCAAACTCTAGTGTAATCCTGCTTTCAGGTATATATTTTGCAGTAGTTTATGGATACGTGTGAACATAAGCTCTCTCTCACAGAAACTGTTGTATGTCTAGGTTATGGGACTTTGTTAGAAAGTGAACTACCTGAGATGAA
The DNA here is from genome assembly GCF_950295315.1 of Erinaceus europaeus. Classification (NCBI taxonomy): domain Eukaryota; kingdom Metazoa; phylum Chordata; class Mammalia; order Eulipotyphla; family Erinaceidae; genus Erinaceus; species Erinaceus europaeus. The sequence continues at coordinate 3,083,940 of NW_026647114.1, forward strand.
ATTAGAGTGTACTATTAAAGGAAAGGTCTCACCCGAGTAATGAAGCTGAAGGGTTGTCATTCCACACGTGAAGTCTCTGGATACAGTCTGAGGTGAAGCATGTTGAGATGGCAATCGTTGCTTTGGTTAGGTTGTGATCGGCGGATGCAATATTATTTGGTTTGGATTGGGAGATGCATACGGGAAAGTGGGCCCTATCCAAGGGTGCCAGGACTGAGGGAATTTTTTAAAATAATAAAAATTTTTTAAAATAATAAAATTTTTTAAAATAATAAATAAACAAATGATAAAATTAATAAAACTGTTTGCTGTTTGCAGTTCTTGCTCCCCAGGACGTTGGACTTTCTCAACTCCCTCCCCTACAGCATGAAAAAAGGTTCTTGACCAACCATAGAGCAAATGGAGTAGGGGCGAGTGGAGCTTGTTGCATGTCTGTGCTGCTCATGCCCAGGTGTCGGTGGGGGCCGTGGCAGAGGCTGTAAGGGGGCTAAGGGGCAGAAGGAGACTGTTTGAGAGGCAGGCTGCAGGCAGGGGAGCCCGTGAGTGTGTGCAGGGCAGTGTGTGTGCGTGTGGTGGCTGGGGGTTAGGGCAGGTCCCCCTGCTGGATGGTGAAATGGCAGCTGGGCTGGCACTGGGCCCCCAGGGCTGAAGCGCAGAAGCAGGGTGGCAGTAAAGTAGTGCATGGAGGCACACAGTAGATGTTAGTTGGGGAGCTGGGGGACAGAGGGCAAGGGGAAAGGGGGCATCCTTGAGGAGGGGTCTGGAGTAGAGAGTGGGGGGAGCTGGAGGCATGGAAGGTCCCAGGAACCAGGGATTGACAGAAACAGAACCCTGCACCCACCCACTGGATAGAAGCTGCAGCAGCCAGAGCACCAGCCCTGGCTTGCCTAGGCCAAGGGCACTGAGTGAGTCCCTCTGAGGATGAGGAAGAGAAGGAGGAGGAGGTGGAGGAGGAGGTGGAGCAGGAGGAGGAGGAGGAGGAGGAGATAGAAAAGGAAGAGAAGGAGGAGGAGGAGGAGGAGGGGCAGGAGGGCAGCTATCAGTAGGCAATGGGATTAATAGAGGCCTCCATTATGGAGGCATGTGTCCAGGCAGGCACCCACCAATCCTCAGGGGCAGCTCAGGACTCCCAGGGACCTGGTGTGGGTATCTCTGGGGCAGGGACTGTCAGTCAGTCAGCAAGACTGTATGTCAGTGCAAATGGTGGGACAGGGGCCTGGCGGAACTTGGTCCCCAGCCCTGGGCTGTCAGTTGCCAGCCCCATGTCCAGACACACACCAATCTGCCCCTAGCCCCTTGGCCCGGCCGACCTGCACCTGCTTTGGCCTGGGTCTCTGGCTCTGGTGGCTGGCCACCACCCCTCAAGGTCAAGTTCAGGGTGGTGGTCATGGCTGCTGGTCAACTGGATGGGCGGGGTCCCCGTGGCCTAGCAACCACAGGAGCCCTCTGTGATGTCCTAGCCCCTGGCATTCTGTGCTGGCCACACTGGCACTGGGCAGCCCAACTGCCCTGCCACTAGGTCAGCCAGCAGCGCCCAGACGCCTGGGCCCTGGCACAGAGGGAACTGAAGAATGGGAAGCCAGTGCTGACCGACAAGGGACCTCAGGGCTGGCAGCCAAGAGAAGACAGGTGGAGGTGTGCCCGGGATCCAGGGAGCCCAGGCCAGAGCTGCCTGCATGCCTGCCTGCCTTCCTGGATGTCTGTATGCTGCCTTTGTCCAGGTAGGTTTCTCAGGTCCCCTGCACTCCTGTCCTCTCCTGTCCTCTCCTGCCCTCACCATCCTCTCCCCTCTCCTCTCCTCTGCACTTTGCTTCTCTCCTTTGTATTCTCTTGCGTGTGCCCTGCTCAACAGCTCCAGCACTTGTGATGGTTCTCCAGTGACAGCTGTTCACAACCCCTTCCACACCCTCCCTGACCCTGAGGTGACCCAACTCACAGGTCTCCAGCTCACCCCACCCACACCCACACCCCCCAACACATTCCCTGGTTCAGCCCCTCAGCCCTATTCAGCCGAAATCGCCCCTTTGCAACCTACCTATGCATCCTGGTTTGTCTTCACCATTCAAGGAGAGATCTCCTTTTGTACTTGGTTGAGTGGTAGATGGATGGATGGATGGATGGATGGATGGATGGATGGATGCATGGACAGGTCAATGGATTGGTTTTGTAGAGGCAGAGTACCATCTAGGGGTACTTGAGACCGCTGGTGTCAGAGCCAGAGACTATGTGACATGTAAAACATTAATTCATCAATACCAATAATGAATAAGCACCTAAATAAATAAATAAATAAATATAAAAACTGGGTTAAAAAATACATGGTGTCTTTGCCTTTATGCATATGGTATGCTGTGAGTATCTTAACAAGGAAAGCATTATCCTGAGTAGCCCCATTGAAGTAGTGGAATATTTCCTTTTCCTTTTTCTTTTTTTTACTTTCAGTTTTCTTGATTATTTATTGGAATAAATAGACAGGAATTGAGAGGGAAGGGAGGGATAGAGAGTTTGTGACGCAGAGAGAGTCACCTGCAGCACTTCTGCACCACTTGTAAACATTTCCCCTGGCAGGTGGGGACCAGGGTCTTGAAGCCCAGTCCCCCTGCATTGTAACATGAGTGCTTAACTGGGTGTGGCACCCCCTGGTACCCTTGATGGGACACTTTTTTTTAGCAATGAAAAGAAATTCTCGTGGCAAGGTAATAAATAAATGATGAAATAAACAAAAGTGCATTTACATGAACTCTGGAAACACACAGGGACATATACATCTCTGTTACCTGTATTACTTATTCGTTGATTGATTGATTGATTGATTGCCTCAAGGTGTTATTGCCTCAGCTCAGTGCCTGCGCCACGAATAATCCACAGCCCCTGCACTCCTTTTGTTCCCCTTTCGCTGCCCTTGTTGCTTGGTCACTGTGGTGGTTATTGTTGTGGTTGTTGTTGTTGTTTTGACCTTGCATCAGACAGAGAGAAAAGGAGAGAGCAGGGGAAATACAGAGTGGAAGAGAAAGATAGAGCCCCTAAAGACCTGCTTCACCCCCTGTAAAGCGACTCCCCTGCAGGTGGGTTTCTGGGCGCCAGACCCCAGACCCTTCCACCTGTCCCCTCTTTTCGTGAGCGCCACAAGGCCTTAACCCTCTGACATACCGCCAAACCTCCCTGCATTTACTTTTGAAGGCAATATGACCTGCCTCGTTTTGAACCTCATTATCCTGAGGGTCAGTCCTGGAGACAGTGTCATGACACGACACACGGAGATCTCTGGTATCAGAGAGCACTTGGAACAGCAGCTGGGGCTCTAGTGCCAGGGCAGGAGCAACTCCCCATCCACCGTCCACGGAGTCCACCTGCCTGCATTTTGGTCCTTTTCCCTCCAAAAAAGATCTTTCCCTTTTTTCACTGAGAAACAAGTAGCAGACAGGTTACCCAGGCAGGGGGAAAAAATAAATAAATAAAAAGCCTTTTTTTTTTTTTTTTTTTAACCGTGGCGAATGACCATCTTCTGGGAAGTACAGGTTTTGAACCTGAAAACTCTGTCTGTCTGTGTCCTAGTCCACAGAAAGAGCCACTAGCCCAGCCAGATCTCACACTCAGATGGGGTATTTTTGCCAGTCAAAAGTCTGCACAGCGCACTTGGGATTGGGCGGCCTGAGACACAAATGTTACATTGTAGATGGACTGTTTGCAGTTCTTTTTTTTTTTTAATTTTTTATTTAAGAAAGGATTAGTGAACAAAGGCATAAGGTAGGAGGGGTACAACTCCACACAATTCCCACCACCCAATCCCCATAACCCACCCTCTCCCATGATAGCCTTCCCATTCTCTAGCCCTCTGGGAGCATGGACCCAGGGTCGTTGAGGGTTGCAGAAGGTAGAGGGTCTGGCTTCTGTAATTGCTTCCCCGCTGAACATGGGCGTTGACTGGTCGGTCCATACTCCCAGTCTGCCTCTCTCTTTCCCTAGTAAGGTGTGTCTCTGGGGAATCTGAGCTCCAGGACACATTGGTGGGGTCTTCAATCCAGGGAAGCCTAGTCAGCATCCTGGTGGCATCTGGAACCTGGTGATTGAAAAGAGAGTTAACATACAAAGCCAAACAATTTGTTGAGCAATCATGGATCCCAAGTTTGGAATAGTGGAGAGGAAGTGTTAGGGAGGTACTCACTGCAAACTCTAGTGTAATCCTGCTTTCAGGTATATATTTTGCAGTAGTTTATGGATACGTGTGAACATAAGCTCTCTCTCACAGAAACTGTTGTATGTCTAGGTTATGGGACTTTGTTAGAAAGTGAACTACCTGAGATGAAATTAGAGTGTACTATTAAAGGAAAGGTCTCACCCGAGTAATGAAGCTGAAGGGTTGTCATTCCACACGTGAAGTCTCTGGATACAGTCTGAGGTGAAGCATGTTGAGATGGCAATCGTTGCTTTGGTTAGGTTGTGATCGGCGGATGCAATATTATTTGGTTTGGATTGGGAGATGCATACGGGAAAGTGGGCCCTATCCAAGGGTGCCAGGACTGAGGGAATTTTTTAAAATAATAAAAATTTTTTAAAATAATAAAATTTTTTAAAATAATAAATAAACAAATGATAAAATTAATAAAACTGTTTGCTGTTTGCAGTTCTTGCTCCCCAGGACGTTGGACTTTCTCAACTCCCTCCCCTACAGCATGAAAAAAGGTTCTTGACCAACCATAGAGCAAATGGAGTAGGGGCGAGTGGAGCTTGTTGCATGTCTGTGCTGCTCATGCCCAGGTGTCGGTGGGGGCCGTGGCAGAGGCTGTAAGGGGGCTAAGGGGCAGAAGGAGACTGTTTGAGAGGCAGGCTGCAGGCAGGGGAGCCCGTGAGTGTGTGCAGGGCAGTGTGTGTGCGTGTGGTGGCTGGGGGTTAGGGCAGGTCCCCCTGCTGGATGGTGAAATGGCAGCTGGGCTGGCACTGGGCCCCCAGGGCTGAAGCGCAGAAGCAGGGTGGCAGTAAAGTAGTGCATGGAGGCACACAGTAGATGTTAGTTGGGGAGCTGGGGGACAGAGGGCAAGGGGAAAGGGGGCATCCTTGAGGAGGGGTCTGGAGTAGAGAGTGGGGGGAGCTGGAGGCATGGAAGGTCCCAGGAACCAGGGATTGACAGAAACAGAACCCTGCACCCACCCACTGGATAGAAGCTGCAGCAGCCAGAGCACCAGCCCTGGCTTGCCTAGGCCAAGGGCACTGAGTGAGTCCCTCTGAGGATGAGGAAGAGAAGGAGGAGGAGGTGGAGGAGGAGGAGGAGGAGGAGGAGGAGGAGGAAGAGGAGGAGATAGAAAAGGAGGAGAAGGTGGAGGAGGAGGAGGAGGAGGGGCAGGAGGGCAGCTATCAGTAGGCAATGGGATTAATAGAGGCCTCCATTATGGAGGCATGTGTCCAGGCAGGCACCCACCAATCCTCAGGGGCAGCTCAGGACTCCCAGGGACCTGGTGTGGGTATCTCTGGGGCAGGGACTGTCAGTCAGTCAGCAAGACTGTATGTCAGTGCAAATGGTGGGACAGGGGCCTGGCGGAACTTGGTCCCCAGCCCTGGGCTGTCAGTTGCCAGCCCCATGTCCAGACACACACCAATCTGCCCCTAGCCCCTTGGCCCGGCCGACCTGCACCTGCTTTGGCCTGGGTCTCTGGCTCTGGTGGCTGGCCACCACCCCTCAAGGTCAAGTTCAGGGTGGTGGTCATGGCTGCTGGTCAACTGGATGGGCGGGGTCCCCGTGGCCTAGCAACCACAGGAGCCCTCTGTGATGTCCTAGCCCCTGGCATTCTGTGCTGGCCACACTGGCACTGGGCAGCCCAACTGCCCTGCCACTAGGTCAGCCAGCAGCGCCCAGACGCCTGGGCCCTGGCACAGAGGGAACTGAAGAATGGGAAGCCAGTGCTGACCGACAAGGGACCTCAGGGCTGGCAGCCAAGAGAAGACAGGTGGAGGTGTGCCCGGGATCCAGGGAGCCCAGGCCAGAGCTGCCTGCATGCCTGCCTGCCTTCCTGGATGTCTGTATGCTGCCTTTGTCCAGGTAGGTTTCTCAGGTCCCCTGCACTCCTGTCCTCTCCTGTCCTCTCCTGCCCTCACCATCCTCTCCCCTCTCCTCTCCTCTGCACTTTGCTTCTCTCCTTTGTATTCTCTTGCGTGTGCCCTGCTCAACAGCTCCAGCACTTGTGATGGTTCTCCAGTGACAGCTGTTCACAACCCCTTCCACACCCTCCCTGACCCTGAGGTGACCCAACTCACAGGTCTCCAGCTCACCCCACCCACACCCACACCCCCCAACACATTCCCTGGTTCAGCCCCTCAGCCCTATTCAGCCGAAATCGCCCCTTTGCAACCTACCTATGCATCCTGGTTTGTCTTCACCATTCAAGGAGAGATCTCCTTTTGTACTTGGTTGAGTGCTAGATGGATGGATGGATGGATGGATGGATGGATGGATGGATGCATGGACAGGTCAATGGATTGGTTTTGTAGAGGCAGAGTACCATCTAGGGGTACTTGAGACCGCTGGTGTCAGAGCCAGAGACTATGTGACATGTAAAACATTAATTCATCAATACCAATAATGAATAAGCACCTAAATAAATAAATAAATAAATATAAAAACTGGGTTAAAAAATACATGGTGTCTTTGCCTTTCTGCATATGGTATGCTGTGAGTATCTTAACAAGGAAAGCATTATCCTGAGTAGCCCCATTGAAGTAGTGGAATATTTCCTTTTCCTTTTTCTTTTTTTTACTTTCAGTTTTCTTGATTATTTGTTGGAATAAATAGACAGGAATTGAGAGGGAAGGGAGGGATAGAGAGTTTGTGACGCAGAGAGAGTCACCTGCAGCACTTCTGCACCACTTGTAAACATTTCCCCTGGCAGGTGGGGACCAGGGTCTTGAAGCCCAGTCCCCCTGCATTTTAACATGAGTGCTTAACTGGGTGTGGCACCCCCTGGTACCCTTGATGGGACACTTTTTTTTAGCAATGAAAAGAAATTCTCGTGGCAAGGTAATAAATAAATGATGAAATAAACAAAAGTGCATTTACATGAACTCTGGAAACACACAGGGACATATACATCTCTGTTACCTGTATTACTTATTCGTTGATTGATTGATTGATTGATTGCCTCAAGGTGTTATTGCCTCAGCTCAGTGCCTGCGCCACGAATAATCCACAGCCCCTGCACTCCTTTTGTTCCCCTTTCGCTGCCCTTGTTGCTTGGTCACTGTGGTGGTTATTGTTGTGGTTGTTGTTGTTGTTTTGACCTTGCATCAGACAGAGAGAAAAGGAGAGAGCAGGGGAAATACAGAGTGGAAGAGAAAGATAGAGCCCCTAAAGACCTGCTTCACCCCCTGTAAAGCGACTCCCCTGCAGGTGGGTTTCTGGGCGCCAGACCCCAGACCCTTCCACCTGTCCCCTCTTTTCGTGAGCGCCACAAGGCCTTAACCCTCTGACATACCGCCAAACCTCCCTGCATTTACTTTTGAAGGCAATATGACCTGCCTCGTTTTGAACCTCATTATCCTGAGGGTCAGTCCTGGAGACAGTGTCATGACACGACACACGGAGATCTCTGGTATCAGAGAGCACTTGGAACAGCAGCTGGGGCTCTAGTGCCAGGGCAGGAGCAACTCCCCATCCACCGTCCACGGAGTCCACCTGCCTGCATTTTGGTCCTTTTCCCTCCAAAAAAGATCTTTCCCTTTTTTCACTGAGAAACAAGTAGCAGACAGGTTACCCAGGCAGGGGGAAAAAAAAAATAAATAAAAAGCCTTTTTTTTTTTTTTTTTTTTAACCGTGGCGAATGACCATCTTCTGGGAAGTACAGGTTTTGAACCTGAAAACTCTGTCTGTCTGTGTCCTAGTCCACAGAAAGAGCCACTAGCCCAGCCAGATCTCACACTCAGATGGGGTATTTTTGCCAGTCAAAAGTCTGCACAGCGCACTTGGGATTGGGCGGCCTGAGACACAAATGTTACATTGTAGATGGACTGTTTGCAGTTCTTTTTTTTTTTTTTTTTAAATTTTTTATTTAAGAAAGGATTAGTGAACAAAGGCATAAGGTAGGAGGGGTACAACTCCACACAATTCCCACCACCCAATCCCCATAACCCACCCTCTCCCATGATAGCCTTCCCATTCTCTAGCCCTCTGGGAGCATGGACCCAGGGTCGTTGAGGGTTGCAGAAGGTAGAGGGTCTGGCTTCTGTAATTGCTTCCCCGCTGAACATGGGCGTTGACTGGTCGGTCCATACTCCCAGTCTGCCTCTCTCTTTCCCTAGTAAGGTGTGTCTCTGGGGAATCTGAGCTCCAGGACACATTGGTTGGGTCTTCAATCCAGGGAAGCCTAGTCAGCATCCTGGTGGCATCTGGAACCTGGTGATTGAAAAGAGAGTTAACATACAAAGCCAAACAATTTGTTGAGCAATCATGGATCCCAAGTTTGGAATAGTGGAGAGGAAGTGTTAGGGAGGTACTCACTGCAAACTCTAGTGTAATCCTGCTTTCAGGTATATATTTTGCAGTAGTTTATGGATACGTGTGAACATAAGCTCTCTCTCACAGAAACTGTTGTATGTCTAGGTTATGGGACTTTGTTAGAAAGTGAACTACCTGAGATGAAATTAGAGTGTACTATTAAAGGAAAGGTCTCACCCGAGTAATGAAGCTGAAGGGTTGTCATTCCACACGTGAAGTCTCTGGATACAGTCTGAGGTGAAGCATGTTGAGATGGCAATCGTTGCTTTGGTTAGGTTGTGATCGGCGGATGCAATATTATTTGGTTTGGATTGGGAGATGCATACGGGAAAGTGGGCCCTATCCAAGGGTGCCAGGACTGAGGGAATTTTTTAAAATAATAAAAATTTTTTAAAATAATAAAATTTTTTAAAATAATAAATAAACAAATGATAAAATTAATAAAACTGTTTGCTGTTTGCAGTTCTTGCTCCCCAGGACGTTGGACTTTCTCAACTCCCTCCCCTACAGCATGAAAAAAGGTTCTTGACCAACCATAGAGCAAATGGAGTAGGGGCGAGTGGAGCTTGTTGCATGTCTGTGCTGCTCATGCCCAGGTGTCGGTGGGGGCCGTGGCAGAGGCTGTAAGGGGACTAAGGGGCAGAAGGAGACTGTTTGAGAGGCAGGCTGCAGGCAGGGGAGCCCGTGAGTGTGTGCAGGGCAGTGTGTGTGCGTGTGGTGGCTGGGGGTTAGGGCAGGTCCCCCTGCTGGATGGTGAAATGGCAGCTGGGCTGGCACTGGGCCCCCAGGGCTGAAGCGCAGAAGCAGGGTGGCAGTAAAGTCGTGCATGGAGGCACACAGTAGATGTTAGTTGGGGAGCTGGGGGACAGAGGGCAAGGGGAAAGGGGGCATCCTTGAGGAGGGGTCTGGAGTAGAGAGTGGGGGGAGCTGGAGGCATGGAAGGTCCCAGGAACCAGGGATTGACAGAAACAGAACCCTGCACCCACCCACTGGATAGAAGCTGCAGCAGCCAGAGCACCAGCCCTGGCTTGCCTAGGCCAAGGGCACTGAGTGAGTCCCTCTGAGGATGAGGAAGAGAAGGAGGAGGAGGTGGAGGAGGAGGAGGAGGAGGAGGAGGAGGAGGAGGAGGAGGAGGAGGAAGAGGAGGAGATAGAAAAGGAGGAGAAGGAGGAGGAGGAGGAGGAGGGGCAGGAGGGCAGCTATCAGTAGGCAATGGGATTAATAGAGGCCTCCATTATGGAGGCATGTGTCCAGGCAGGCACCCACCAATCCTCAGGGGCAGCTCAGGACTCCCAGGGACCTGGTGTGGGTATCTCTGGGGCAGGGACTGTCAGTCAGTCAGCAAGACTGTATGTCAGTGCAAATGGTGGGACAGGGGCCTGGCGGAACTTGGTCCCCAGCCCTGGGCTGTCAGTTGCCAGCCCCATGTCCAGACACACACCAATCTGCCCCTAGCCCCTTGGCCCGGCCGACCTGCACCTGCTTTGGCCTGGGTCTCTGGCTCTGGTGGCTGGCCACCACCCCTCAAGGTCAAGTTCAGGGTGGTGGTCATGGCTGCTGGTCAACTGGATGGGCGGGGTCCCCGTGGCCTAGCAACCACAGGAGCCCTCTGTGATGTCCTAGCCCCTGGCATTCTGTGCTGGCCACACTGGCACTGGGCAGCCCAACTGCCCTGCCACTAGGTCAGCCAGCAGCGCCCAGACGCCTGGGCCCTGGCACAGAGGGAACTGAAGAATGGGAAGCCAGTGCTGACCGACAAGGGACCTCAGGGCTGGCAGCCAAGAGAAGACAGGTGGAGGTGTGCCCGGGATCCAGGGAGCCCAGGCCAGAGCTGCCTGCATGCCTGCCTGCCTTCCTGGATGTCTGTATGCTGCCTTTGTCCAGGTAGGTTTCTCAGGTCCCCTCCACTCCTGTCCTCTCCTGTCCTCTCCTGCCCTCACCATCCTCTCCCCTCTCCTCTCCTCTGCACTTTGCTTCTCTCCTTTGTATTCTCTTGCGTGTGCCCTGCTCAACAGCTCCAGCACTTGTGATGGTTCTCCAGTGACAGCTGTTCACAACCCCTTCCACACCCTCCCTGACCCTGAGGTGACCCAACTCACAGGTCTCCAGCTCACCCCACCCACACCCACACCCCCCAACACATTCCCTGGTTCAGCCCCTCAGCCCTATTCAGCCGAAATCGCCCCTTTGCAACCTACCTATGCATCCTGGTTTGTCTTCACCATTCAAGGAGAGATCTCCTTTTGTACTTGGTTGAGTGGTAGATGGATGGATGGATGGATGGATGGATGGATGGATGGATGCATGGACAGGTCAATGGATTGGTTTTGTAGAGGCAGAGTACCATCTAGGGGTACTTGAGACCGCTGGTGTCAGAGCCAGAGACTATGTGACATGTAAAACATTAATTCATCAATACCAATAATGAATAAGCACCTAAATAAATAAATAAATAAATAAATAAATAAATATAAAAACTGGGTTAAAAAATACATGATGTCTTTGCCTTTCTGCATATGGTATGCTGTGAGTATCTTAACAAGGAAAGCATTATCCTGAGTAGCCCCATTGAAGTAGTGGAATATTTCCTTTTCCTTTTTCTTTTTTTTACTTTCAGTTTTCTTAATTATTTATTGGAATAAATAGACAGGAATTGAGAGGGAAGGGAGGGATAGAGAGTTTGTGACGCAGAGAGAGTCACCTGCAGCACTTCTGCACCACTTGTAAACATTTCCCCTGGCAGGTGGGGACCAGGGTCTTGAAGCCCAGTCCCCCTGCATTGTAACATGAGTGCTTAACTGGGTGTGGCACCCCCTGGTACCCTTGATGGGACACTTTTTTTTAGCAATGAAAAGAAATTCTCGTGGCAAGGTAATAAATAAATGATGAAATAAACAAAAGTGCATTTACATGAACTCTGGAAACACACAGGGACATATACATCTCTGTTACCTGTATTACTTATTCGTTGATTGATTGATTGATTGATTGATTGCCTCAAGGTGTTATTGCCTCAGCTCAGTGCCTGCGCCACGAATAATCCACAGCCCCTGCACTCCTTTTGTTCCCCTTTCGCTGCCCTTGTTGCTTGGTCACTGTGGTGGTTATTGTTGTGGTTGTTGTTGTTGTTTTGACCTTGCATCAGACAGAGAGAAAAGGAGAGAGCAGGGGAAATACAGAGTGGAAGAGAAAGATAGAGCCCCTAAAGACCTGCTTCACCCCCTGTAAAGCGACTCCCCTGCAGGTGGGTTTCTGGGCGCCAGACCCCAGACCCTTCCACCTGTCCCCTCTTTTCGTGAGCGCCACAAGGCCTTAACCCTCTGACATACCGCCAAACCTCCCTGCATTTACTTTTGAAGGCAATATGACCTGCCTCGTTTTGAACCTCATTATCCTGAGGGTCAGTCCTGGAGACAGTGTCATGACACGACACACGGAGATCTCTGGTATCAGAGAGCACTTGGAACAGCAGCTGGGGCTCTAGTGCCAGGGCAGGAGCAACTCCCCATCCACCGTCCACGGAGTCCACCTGCCTGCATTTTGGTCCTTTTCCCTCCAAAAAAAGATCTTTCCCTTTTTTCACTGAGAAACAAGTAGCAGACAGGTTACCCAGGCAGGGGGAAAAAAAAATAAATAAAAAGCCTTTTTTTTTTTTTTTTTAACCGTGGCAAATGACCATCTTCTGGGAAGTACAGGTTTTGAACCTGAAAACTCTGTCTGTCTGTGTCCTAGTCCACAGAAAGAGCCACTAGCCCAGCCAGATCTCACAGTCAGATGGGGTATTTTTGCCAGTCAAAAGTCTGCACAGCGCACTTGGGATTGGGCGGCCTGAGACACAAATGTTACATTGTAGATGGACTGTTTGCAGTTCTTTTTTTTTTTTTTTAAATTTTTTATTTAAGAAAGGATTAGTGAACAAAGGCATAAGGTAGGAGGGGTACAACTCCACACAATTCCCACCACCCAATCCCCATAACCCACCCTCTCCCATGATAGCCTTCCCATTCTCTAGCCCTCTGGGAGCATGGACCCAGGGTCGTTGAGGGTTGCAGAAGGTAGAGGGTCTGGCTTCTGTAATTGCTTCCCCGCTGAACATGGGCGTTGACTGGTCGGTCCATACTCCCAGTCTGCCTCTCTCTTTCCCTAGTAAGGTGTGTCTCTGGGGAATCTGAGCTCCAGGACACATTGGTTGGGTCTTCAATCCAGGGAAGCCTAGTCAGCATCCTGGTGGCATCTGGAACCTGGTGATTGAAAAGAGAGTTAACATACAAAGCCAAACAATTTGTTGAGCAATCATGGATCCCAAGTTTGGAATAGTGGAGAGGAAGTGTTAGGGAGGTACTCACTGCAAACTCTAGTGTAATCCTGCTTTCAGGTATATATTTTGCAGTAGTTTATGGATACGTGTGAACATAAGCTCTCTCTCACAGAAACTGTTGTATGTCTAGGTTATGGGACTTTGTTAGAAAGTGAACTACCTGAGATGAAATTAGAGTGTACTATTAAAGGAAAGGTCTCACCCGAGTAATGAAGCTGAAGGGTTGTCATTCCACACGTGAAGTCTCTGGATACAGTCTGAGGTGAAGCATGTTGAGATGGCAATCGTTGCTTTGGTTAGGTTGTGATCGGCGGATGCAATATTATTTGGTTTGGATTGGGAGATGCATACGGGAAAGTGGGCCCTATCCAAGGGTGCCAGGACTGAGGGAATTTTTTAAAATAATAAAAATTTTTTAAAATAATAAATTTTTTAAAAATAATAAATAAACAAATGATAAAATTAATAAAACTGTTGCTGTTTGCAGTTCTTGCTCCCCAGGACGTTGGACTTTCTCAACTCCCTCCCCTACAGCATGAAAAATGGTTCTTGACCAACCATAGAGCAAATGGAGTAGGGGCGAGTGGAGCTTGTTGCATGTCTGTGCTGCTCATGCCCAGGTGTCGGTGGGGGCCGTGGCAGAGGCTGTAAGGGGGCTAAGGGGCAGAAGGAGACTGTTTGAGAGGCAGGCTGCAGGCAGGGGAGCCCGTGAGTGTTTGCAGGGCAGTGTGTGTGCATGTGGTGGCTGGGGGTTAGGGCAGGTCCCCCTGCTGGATGGTGAAATGGCAGCTGGGCTGGCACTGGGCCCCCAGGGCTGAAGCGCAGAAGCAGGGTGGCAGTAAAGTAGTGCATGGAGGCACACAGTAGATGTTAGTTGGGGAGCTGGGGGACAGAGGGCAAGGGGAAAGGGGGCATCCTTGAGGAGGGGTCTGGAGTAGAGAGTGGGGGGAGCTGGAGGCATGGAAGGTCCCAGGAACCAGGGATTGACAGAAACAGAACCCTGCACCCACCCACTGGATAGAAGCTGCAGCAGCCAGAGCACCAGCCCTGGCTTGCCTAGGCCAAGGGCACTGAGTGAGTCCCTCTGAGGATGAGGAAGAGAAGGAGGAGGAGGTGGAGGAGGAGGAGGAGGAGGAGGAGGAGGAGGAGGAGGAGGAGGAGGAGGAAGAGGAGGAGATAGAAAAGGAGGAGAAGGAGGAGGAGGAGGAGGAGGGGCAGGAGGGCAGCTATCAGTAGGCAATGGGATTAATAGAGGCCTCCATTATGGAGGCATGTGTCCAGGCAGGCACCCACCAATCCTCAGGGGCAGCTCAGGACTCCCAGGGACCTGGTGTGGGTATCTCTGGGGCAGGGACTGTCAGTCAGTCAGCAAGACTGTATGTCAGTGCAAATGGTGGGACAGGGGCCTGGCGGAACTTGGTCCCCAGCCCTGGGCTGTCAGTTGCCAGCCCCATGTCCAGACACACACCAATCTGCCCCTAGCCCCTTGGCCCGGCCGACCTGCACCTGCTTTGGCCTGGGTCTCTGGCTCTGGTGGCTGGCCACCACCCCTCAAGGTCAAGTTCAGGGTGGTGGTCATGGCTGCTGGTCAACTGGATGGGCGGGGTCCCCGTGGCCTAGCAACCACAGGAGCCCTCTGTGATGTCCTAGCCCCTGGCATTCTGTGCTGGCCACACTGGCACTGGGCAGCCCAACTGCCCTGCCACTAGGTCAGCCAGCAGCGCCCAGACGCCTGGGCCCTGGCACAGAGGGAACTGAAGAATGGGAAGCCAGTGCTGACCGACAAGGGACCTCAGGGCTGGCAGCCAAGAGAAGACAGGTGGAGGTGTGCCCGGGATCCAGGGAGCCCAGGCCAGAGCTGCCTGCATGCCTGCCTGCCTTCCTGGATGTCTGTATGCTGCCTTTGTCCAGGTAGGTTTCTCAGGTCCCCTGCACTCCTGTCCTCTCCTGTCCTCTCCTGCCCTCACCATCCTCTCCCCTCTCCTCTCCTCTGCACTTTGCTTCTCTCCTTTGTATTCTCTTGCGTGTGCCCTGCTCAACAGCTCCAGCACTTGTGATGGTTCTCCAGTGACAGCTGTTCACAACCCCTTCCACACCCTCCCTGACCCTGAGGTGACCCAACTCACAGGTCTCCAGCTCACCCCACCCACACCCACACCCCCCAACACATTCCCTGGTTCAGCCCCTCAGCCCTATTCAGCCGAAATCGCCCCTTTGCAACCTACCTATGCATCCTGGTTTGTCTTCACCATTCAAGGAGAGATCTCCTTTTGTACTTGGTTGAGTGGTAGATGGATGGATGGATGGATGGATGGATGGATGGATGCATGGACAGGTCAATGGATTGGTTTTGTAGAGGCAGAGTACCATCTAGGGGTACTTGAGACCGCTGGTGTCAGAGCCAGAGACTATGTGACATGTAAAACATTAATTCATCAATACCAATAATGAATAAGCACCTAAATAAATAAATAAATAAATAAATAAATAAATAAATAAATATAAAAACTGGGTTAAAAAATACATGGTGTCTTTGCCTTTCTGCATATGGTATGCTGTGAGTATCTTAACAAGGAAAGCATTATCCTGAGTAGCCCCATTGAAGTAGTGGAATATTTCCTTTTCCTTTTTCTTTTTTTTACTTTCAGTTTTCTTGATTATTTATTGGAATAAATAGACAGGAATTGAGAGGGAAGGGAGGGATAGAGAGTTTGTGACGCAGAGAGAGTCACCTGCAGCACTTCTGCACCACTTGTAAACATTTCCCCTGGCAGGTGGGGACCAGGGTCTTGAAGCCCAGTCCCCCTGCATTGTAACATGAGTGCTTAACTGGGTGTGGCACCACCTGGTACCCTTGATGGGACACTTTTTTTTAGCAATGAAAAGAAATTCTCGTGGCAAGGTAATAAATAAATGATGAAATAAACAAAAGTGCATTTACATGAACTCTGGAAACACACAGGGACATATACATCTCTGTTACCTGTATTACTTATTCGTTGATTGATTGATTGATTGATTGATTGCCTCAAGGTGTTATTGCCTCAGCTCAGTGCCTGCGCCACGAATAATCCACAGCCCCTGCACTCCTTTTGTTCCCCTTTCGCTGCCCTTGTTGCTTGGTCACTGTGGTGGTTATTGTTGTGGTTGTTGTTGTTGTTTTGACCTTGCATCAGACAGAGAGAAAAGGAGAGAGCAGGGGAAATACAGAGTGGAAGAGAAAGATAGAGCCCCTAAAGACCTGCTTCACCCCCTGTAAAGCGACTCCCCTGCAGGTGGGTTTCTGGGCGCCAGACCCCAGACCCTTCCACCTGTCCCCTCTTTTCGTGAGCGCCACAAGGCCTTAACCCTCTGACATACCGCCAAACCTCCCTGCATTTACTTTTGAAGGCAATATGACCTGCCTCGTTTTGAACCTCATTATCCTGAGGGTCAGTCCTGGAGACAGTGTCATGACACGACACACGGAGATCTCTGGTATCAGAGAGCACTTGGAACAGCAGCTGGGGCTCTAGTGCCAGGGCAGGAGCAACTCCCCATCCACCGTCCACGGAGTCCACCTGCCTGCATTTTGGTCCTTTTCCCTCCAAAAAAAGATCTTTCCCTTTTTTCACTGAGAAACAAGTAGCAGACAGGTTACCCAGGCAGGGGGAAAAAAAAATAAATAAAAAGCCTTTTTTTTTTTTTTTTTTTTAACCGTGGCAAATGACCATCTTCTGGGAAGTACAGGTTTTGAACCTGAAAACTCTGTCTGTCTGTGTCCTAGTCCACAGAAAGAGCCACTAGCCCAGCCAGATCTCACAGTCAGATGGGGTATTTTTGCCAGTCAAAAGTCTGCACAGCGCACTTGGGATTGGGCGGCCTGAGACACAAATGTTACATTGTAGATGGACTGTTTGCAGTTCTTTTTTTTTTTTTTAAATTTTTTATTTAAGAAAGGATTAGTGAACAAAGGCATAAGGTAGGAGGGGTACAACTCCACACAATTCCCACCACCCAATCCCCATAACCCACCCTCTCCCATGATAGCCTTCCCATTCTCTAGCCCTCTGGGAGCATGGACCCAGGGTCGTTGAGGGTTGCAGAAGGTAGAGGGTCTGGCTTCTGTAATTGCTTCCCCGCTGAACATGGGCGTTGACAGGTCGGTCCATACTCCCAGTCTGCCTCTCTCTTTCCCTAGTAAGGTGTGTCTCTGGGGAATCTGAGCTCCAGGACACATTGGTGGGGTCTTCAATCCAGGGAAGCCTAGTCAGCATCCTGGTGGCATCTGGAACCTGGTGATTGAAAAGAGAGTTAACATACAAAGCCAAACAATTTGTTGAGCAATCATGGATCCCAAGTTTGGAATAGTGGAGAGGAAGTGTTAGGGAGGTACTCACTGCAAACTCTAGTGTAATCCTGCTTTCAGGTATATATTTTGCAGTAGTTTATGGATACGTGTGAACATAAGCTCTCTCTCACAGAAACTGTTGTATGTCTAGGTTATGGGACTTTGTTAGAAAGTGAACTACCTGAGATGAAATTAGAGTGTACTATTAAAGGAAAGGTCTCACCCGAGTAATGAAGCTGAAGGGTTGTCATTCCACACGTGAAGTCTCTGGATACAGTCTGAGGTGAAGCATGTTGAGATGGCAATCGTTGCTTTGGTTAGGTTGTGATCGGCGGATGCAATATTATTTGGTTTGGATTGGGAGATGCATACGGGAAAGTGGGCCCTATCCAAGGGTGCCAGGACTGAGGGAATTTTTTAAAATAATAAAAATTTTTTAAAATAATAAATTTTTTAAAAATAATAAATAAACAAATGATAAAATTAATAAAACTGTTGCTGTTTGCAGTTCTTGCTCCCCAGGACGTTGGACTTTCTCAACTCCCTCCCCTACAGCATGAAAAATGGTTCTTGACCAACCATAGAGCAAATGGAGTAGGGGCGAGTGGAGCTTGTTGCATGTCTGTGCTGCTCATGCCCAGGTGTCGGTGGGGGCCGTGGCAGAGGCTGTAAGGGGGCTAAGGGGCAGAAGGAGACTGTTTGAGAGGCAGGCTGCAGGCAGGGGAGCCCGTGAGTGTGTGCAGGGCAGTGTGTGTGCATGTGGTGGCTGGGGGTTAGGGCAGGTCCCCCTGCTGGATGGTGAAATGGCAGCTGGGCTGGCACTGGGCCCCCAGGGCTGAAGCGCAGAAGCAGGGTGGCAGTAAAGTAGTGCATGGAGGCACACAGTAGATGTTAGTTGGGGAGCTGGGGGACAGAGGGCAAGGGGAAAGGGGGCATCCTTGAGGAGGGGTCTGGAGTAGAGAGTGGGGGGAGCTGGAGGCATGGAAGGTCCCAGGAACCAGGGATTGACAGAAACAGAACCCTGCACCCACCCACTGGATAGAAGCTGCAGCAGCCAGAGCACCAGCCCTGGCTTGCCTAGGCCAAGGGCACTGAGTGAGTCCCTCTGAGGATGAGGAAGAGAAGGAGGAGGAGGTGGAGGAGGAGGAGGAGGAGGAGGAGGAGGAGGAGGAGGAGGAGGAGGAAGAGGAGGAGATAGAAAAGGAGGAGAAGGAGGAGGAGGAGGAGGAGGGGCAGGAGGGCAGCTATCAGTAGGCAATGGGATTAATAGAGGCCTCCATTATGGAGGCATGTGTCCAGGCAGGCACCCACCAATCCTCAGGGGCAGCTCAGGACTCCCAGGGACCTGGTGTGGGTATCTCTGGGGCAGGGACTGTCAGTCAGTCAGCAAGACTGTATGTCAGTGCAAATGGTGGGACAGGGGCCTGGCGGAACTTGGTCCCCAGCCCTGGGCTGTCAGTTGCCAGCCCCATGTCCAGACACACACCAATCTGCCCCTAGCCCCTTGGCCCGGCCGACCTGCACCTGCTTTGGCCTGGGTCTCTGGCTCTGGTGGCTGGCCACCACCCCTCAAGGTCAAGTTCAGGGTGGTGGTCATGGCTGCTGGTCAACTGGATGGGCGGGGTCCCCGTGGCCTAGCAACCACAGGAGCCCTCTGTGATGTCCTAGCCCCTGGCATTCTGTGCTGGCCACACTGGCACTGGGCAGCCCAACTGCCCTGCCACTAGGTCAGCCAGCAGCGCCCAGACGCCTGGGCCCTGGCACAGAGGGAACTGAAGAATGGGAAGCCAGTGCTGACCGACAAGGGACCTCAGGGCTGGCAGCCAAGAGAAGACAGGTGGAGGTGTGCCCGGGATCCAGGGAGCCCAGGCCAGAGCTGCCTGCATGCCTGCCTGCCTTCCTGGATGTCTGTATGCTGCCTTTGTCCAGGTAGGTTTCTCAGGTCCCCTCCACTCCTGTCCTCTCCTGTCCTCTCCTGCCCTCACCATCCTCTCCCCTCTCCTCTCCTCTGCACTTTGCTTCTCTCCTTTGTATTCTCTTGCGTGTGCCCTGCTCAACAGCTCCAGCACTTGTGATGGTTCTCCAGTGACAGCTGTTCACAACCCCTTCCACACCCTCCCTGACCCTGAGGTGACCCAACTCACAGGTCTCCAGCTCACCCCACCCACACCCACACCCCCCAACACATTCCCTGGTTCAGCCCCTCAGCCCTATTCAGCCGAAATCGCCCCTTTGCAACCTACCTATGCATCCTGGTTTGTCTTCACCATTCAAGGAGAGATCTCCTTTTGTACTTGGTTGAGTGGTAGATGGATGGATGGATGGATGGATGGATGGATGGATGCATGGACAGGTCAATGGATTGGTTTTGTAGAGGCAGAGTACCATCTAGGGGTACTTGAGACCGCTGGTGTCAGAGCCAGAGACTATGTGACATGTAAAACATTAATTCATCAATACCAATAATGAATAAGCACCTAAATAAATAAATAAATAAATAAATAAATATAAAAACTGGGTTAAAAAATACATGGTGTCTTTGCCTTTCTGCATATGGTATGCTGTGAGTATCTTAACAAGGAAAGCATTATCCTGAGTAGCCCCATTGAAGTAGTGGAATATTTCCTTTTCCTTTTTCTTTTTTTTACTTTCAGTTTTCTTGATTATTTATTGGAATAAATAGACAGGAATTGAGAGGGAAGGGAGGGATAGAGAGTTTGTGACGCAGAGAGAGTCACCTGCAGCACTTCTGCACCACTTGTAAACATTTCCCCTGGCAGGTGGGGACCAGGGTCTTGAAGCCCAGTCCCCCTGCATTGTAACATGAGTGCTTAACTGGGTGTGGCACCACCTGGTACCCTTGATGGGACACTTTTTTTTAGCAATGAAAAGAAATTCTCGTGGCAAGGTAATAAATAAATGATGAAATAAACAAAAGTGCATTTACATGAACTCTGGAAACACACAGGGACATATACATCTCTGTTACCTGTATTACTTATTCGTTGATTGATTGATTGATTGATTGATTGCCTCAAGGTGTTATTGCCTCAGCTCAGTGCCTGCGCCACGAATAATCCACAGCCCCTGCACTCCTTTTGTTCCCCTTTCGCTGCCCTTGTTGCTTGGTCACTGTGGTGGTTATTGTTGTGGTTGTTGTTGTTGTTTTGACCTTGCATCAGACAGAGAGAAAAGGAGAGAGCAGGGGAAATACAGAGTGGAAGAGAAAGATAGAGCCCCTAAAGACCTGCTTCACCCCCTGTAAAGCGACTCCCCTGCAGGTGGGTTTCTGGGCGCCAGACCCCAGACCCTTCCACCTGTCCCCTCTTTTCGTGAGCGCCACAAGGCCTTAACCCTCTGACATACCGCCAAACCTCCCTGCATTTACTTTTGAAGGCAATATGACCTGCCTCGTTTTGAACCTCATTATCCTGAGGGTCAGTCCTGGAGACAGTGTCATGACACGACACACGGAGATCTCTGGTATCAGAGAGCACTTGGAACAGCAGCTGGGGCTCTAGTGCCAGGGCAGGAGCAACTCCCCATCCACCGTCCACGGAGTCCACCTGCCTGCATTTTGGTCCTTTTCCCTCCAAAAAAAGATCTTTCCCTTTTTTCACTGAGAAACAAGTAGCAGACAGGTTACCCAGGCAGGGGGAAAAAAAATAAATAAAAAGCCTTTTTTTTTTTTTTTTTTTAACCGTGGCAAATGACCATCTTCTGGGAAGTACAGGTTTTGAACCTGAAAACTCTGTCTGTCTGTGTCCTAGTCCACAGAAAGAGCCACTAGCCCAGCCAGATCTCACAGTCAGATGGGGTATTTTTGCCAGTCAAAAGTCTGCACAGCGCACTTGGGATTGGGCGGCCTGAGACACAAATGTTACATTGTAGATGGACTGTTTGCAGTTCTTTTTTTTTTTTTTAAATTTTTTATTTAAGAAAGGATTAGTGAACAAAGGCATAAGGTAGGAGGGGTACAACTCCACACAATTCCCACCACCCAATCCCCATAACCCACCCTCTCCCATGATAGCCTTCCCATTCTCTAGCCCTCTGGGAGCATGGACC
Organism: Erinaceus europaeus; assembly: GCF_950295315.1. Classification (NCBI taxonomy): domain Eukaryota; kingdom Metazoa; phylum Chordata; class Mammalia; order Eulipotyphla; family Erinaceidae; genus Erinaceus; species Erinaceus europaeus. The sequence goes on from NW_026647114.1 coordinate 3,105,138, forward strand.
CAGGGTCGTTGAGGGTTGCAGAAGGTAGAGGGTCTGGCTTCTGTAATTGCTTCCCCGCTGAACATGGGCGTTGACTGGTCGGTCCATACTCCCAGTCTGCCTCTCTCTTTCCCTAGTAAGGTGTGTCTCTGGGGAATCTGAGCTCCAGGACACATTGGTGGGGTCTTCAATCCAGGGAAGCCTAGTCAGCATCCTGGTGGCATCTGGAACCTGGTGATTGAAAAGAGAGTTAACATACAAAGCCAAACAATTTGTTGAGCAATCATGGATCCCAAGTTTGGAATAGTGGAGAGGAAGTGTTAGGGAGGTACTCACTGCAAACTCTAGTGTAATCCTGCTTTCAGGTATATATTTTGCAGTAGTTTATGGATACGTGTGAACATAAGCTCTCTCTCACAGAAACTGTTGTATGTCTAGGTTATGGGACTTTGTTAGAAAGTGAACTACCTGAGATGAAATTAGAGTGTACTATTAAAGGAAAGGTCTCACCCGAGTAATGAAGCTGAAGGGTTGTCATTCCACACGTGAAGTCTCTGGATACAGTCTGAGGTGAAGCATGTTGAGATGGCAATCGTTGCTTTGGTTAGGTTGTGATCGGCGGATGCAATATTATTTGGTTTGGATTGGGAGATGCATACGGGAAAGTGGGCCCTATCCAAGGGTGCCAGGACTGAGGGAATTTTTTAAAATAATAAAAATTTTTTAAAATAATAAATTTTTTAAAAATAATAAATAAACAAATGATAAAATTAATAAAACTGTTGCTGTTTGCAGTTCTTGCTCCCCAGGACGTTGGACTTTCTCAACTCCCTCCCCTACAGCATGAAAAATGGTTCTTGACCAACCATAGAGCAAATGGAGTAGGGGCGAGTGGAGCTTGTTGCATGTCTGTGCTGCTCATGCCCAGGTGTCGGTGGGGGCCGTGGCAGAGGCTGTAAGGGGGCTAAGGGGCAGAAGGAGACTGTTTGAGAGGCAGGCTGCAGGCAGGGGAGCCCGTGAGTGTGTGCAGGGCAGTGTGTGTGCATGTGGTGGCTGGGGGTTAGGGCAGGTCCCCCTGCTGGATGGTGAAATGGCAGCTGGGCTGGCACTGGGCCCCCAGGGCTGAAGCGCAGAAGCAGGGTGGCAGTAAAGTAGTGCATGGAGGCACACAGTAGATGTTAGTTGGGGAGCTGGGGGACAGAGGGCAAGGGGAAAGGGGGCACCCTTGAGGAAGGGTCTGGAGTAGAGAGTGGGGGGAGCTGGAGGCATGGAAGGTCCCAGGAACCAGGGATTGACAGAAACAGAACCCTGCACCCACCCACTGGATAGAAGCTGCAGCAGCCAGAGCACCAGCCCTGGCTTGCCTAGGCCAAGGGCACTGAGTGAGTCCCTCTGAGGATGAGGAAGAGAAGGAGGAGGAGGTGGAGGAGGAGGAGGAGGAGGAGGAGGAGGAGGAGGAGGAGGAGGAGGAAGAGGAGGAGATAGAAAAGGAGGAGAAGGAGGAGGAGGAGGAGGAGGGGCAGGAGGGCAGCTATCAGTAGGCAATGGGATTAATAGAGGCCTCCATTATGGAGGCATGTGTCCAGGCAGGCACCCACCAATCCTCAGGGGCAGCTCAGGACTCCCAGGGACCTGGTGTGGGTATCTCTGGGGCAGGGACTGTCAGTCAGTCAGCAAGACTGTATGTCAGTGCAAATGGTGGGACAGGGGCCTGGCGGAACTTGGTCCCCAGCCCTGGGCTGTCAGTTGCCAGCCCCATGTCCAGACACACACCAATCTGCCCCTAGCCCCTTGGCCCGGCCGACCTGCACCTGCTTTGGCCTGGGTCTCTGGCTCTGGTGGCTGGCCACCACCCCTCAAGGTCAAGTTCAGGGTGGTGGTCATGGCTGCTGGTCAACTGGATGGGCGGGGTCCCCGTGGCCTAGCAACCACAGGAGCCCTCTGTGATGTCCTAGCCCCTGGCATTCTGTGCTGGCCACACTGGCACTGGGCAGCCCAACTGCCCTGCCACTAGGTCAGCCAGCAGCGCCCAGACGCCTGGGCCCTGGCACAGAGGGAACTGAAGAATGGGAAGCCAGTGCTGACCGACAAGGGACCTCAGGGCTGGCAGCCAAGAGAAGACAGGTGGAGGTGTGCCCGGGATCCAGGGAGCCCAGGCCAGAGCTGCCTGCATGCCTGCCTGCCTTCCTGGATGTCTGTATGCTGCCTTTGTCCAGGTAGGTTTCTCAGGTCCCCTCCACTCCTGTCCTCTCCTGTCCTCTCCTGCCCTCACCATCCTCTCCCCTCTCCTCTCCTCTGCACTTTGCTTCTCTCCTTTGTATTCTCTTGCGTGTGCCCTGCTCAACAGCTCCAGCACTTGTGATGGTTCTCCAGTGACAGCTGTTCACAACCCCTTCCACACCCTCCCTGACCCTGAGGTGACCCAACTCACAGGTCTCCAGCTCACCCCACCCACACCCACACCCCCCAACACATTCCCTGGTTCAGCCCCTCAGCCCTATTCAGCCGAAATCGCCCCTTTGCAACCTACCTATGCATCCTGGTTTGTCTTCACCATTCAAGGAGAGATCTCCTTTTGTACTTGGTTGAGTGGTAGATGGATGGATGGATGGATGGATGGATGGATGGATGGATGCATGGACAGGTCAATGGATTGGTTTTGTAGAGGCAGAGTACCATCTAGGGGTACTTGAGACCGCTGGTGTCAGAGCCAGAGACTATGTGACATGTAAAACATTAATTCATCAATACCAATAATGAATAAGCACCTAAATAAATAAATAAATAAATAAATAAATAAATAAATATAAAAACTGGGTTAAAAAATACATGGTGTCTTTGCCTTTCTGCATATGGTATGCTGTGAGTATCTTAACAAGGAAAGCATTATCCTGAGTAGCCCCATTGAAGTAGTGGAATATTTCCTTTTCCTTTTTCTTTTTTTTACTTTCAGTTTTCTTGATTATTTATTGGAATAAATAGACAGGAATTGAGAGGGAAGGGAGGGATAGAGAGTTTGTGACGCAGAGAGAGTCACCTGCAGCACTTCTGCACCACTTGTAAACATTTCCCCTGGCAGGTGGGGACCAGGGTCTTGAAGCCCAGTCCCCCTGCATTGTAACATGAGTGCTTAACTGGGTGTGGCACCACCTGGTACCCTTGATGGGACACTTTTTTTTAGCAATGAAAAGAAATTCTCGTGGCAAGGTAATAAATAAATGATGAAATAAACAAAAGTGCATTTACATGAACTCTGGAAACACACAGGGACATATACATCTCTGTTACCTGTATTACTTATTCGTTGATTGATTGATTGATTGATTGATTGATTGCCTCAAGGTGTTATTGCCTCAGCTCAGTGCCTGCGCCACGAATAATCCACAGCCCCTGCACTCCTTTTGTTCCCCTTTCGCTGCCCTTGTTGCTTGGTCACTGTGGTGGTTATTGTTGTGGTTGTTGTTGTTGTTTTGACCTTGCATCAGACAGAGAGAAAAGGAGAGAGCAGGGGAAATACAGAGTGGAAGAGAAAGATAGAGCCCCTAAAGACCTGCTTCACCCCCTGTAAAGCGACTCCCCTGCAGGTGGGTTTCTGGGCGCCAGACCCCAGACCCTTCCACCTGTCCCCTCTTTTCGTGAGCGCCACAAGGCCTTAACCCTCTGACATACCGCCAAACCTCCCTGCATTTACTTTTGAAGGCAATATGACCTGCCTCGTTTTGAACCTCATTATCCTGAGGGTCAGTCCTGGAGACAGTGTCATGACACGACACACGGAGATCTCTGGTATCAGAGAGCACTTGGAACAGCAGCTGGGGCTCTAGTGCCAGGGCAGGAGCAACTCCCCATCCACCGTCCACGGAGTCCACCTGCCTGCATTTTGGTCCTTTTCCCTCCAAAAAAAGATCTTTCCCTTTTTTCACTGAGAAACAAGTAGCATACAGGTTACCCAGGCAGGGGGAAAAAAAAATAAATAAAAAGCCTTTTTTTTTTTTTTTTTTTAACCGTGGCAAATGACCATCTTCTGGGAAGTACAGGTTTTGAACCTGAAAACTCTGTCTGTCTGTGTCCTAGTCCACAGAAAGAGCCACTAGCCCAGCCAGATCTCACAGTCAGATGGGGTATTTTTGCCAGTCAAAAGTCTGCACAGCGCACTTGGGATTGGGCGGCCTGAGACACAAATGTTACATTGTAGATGGACTGTTTGCAGTTCTTTTTTTTTTTTTTAAATTTTTTATTTAAGAAAGGATTAGTGAACAAAGGCATAAGGTAGGAGGGGTACAACTCCACACAATTCCCACCACCCAATCCCCATAACCCACCCTCTCCCATGATAGCCTTCCCATTCTCTAGCCCTCTGGGAGCATGGACCCAGGGTCGTTGAGGGTTGCAGAAGGTAGAGGGTCTGGCTTCTGTAATTGCTTCCCCGCTGAACATGGGCGTTGACTGGTCGGTCCATACTCCCAGTCTGCCTCTCTCTTTCCCTAGTAAGGTGTGTCTCTGGGGAATCTGAGCTCCAGGACACATTGGTGGGGTCTTCAATCCAGGGAAGCCTAGTCAGCATCCTGGTGGCATCTGGAACCTGGTGATTGAAAAGAGAGTTAACATACAAAGCCAAACAATTTGTTGAGCAATCATGGATCCCAAGTTTGGAATAGTGGAGAGGAAGTGTTAGGGAGGTACTCACTGCAAACTCTAGTGTAATCCTGCTTTCAGGTATATATTTTGCAGTAGTTTATGGATACGTGTGAACATAAGCTCTCTCTCACAGAAACTGTTGTATGTCTAGGTTATGGGACTTTGTTAGAAAGTGAACTACCTGAGATGAAATTAGAGTGTACTATTAAAGGAAAGGTCTCACCCGAGTAATGAAGCTGAAGGGTTGTCATTCCACACGTGAAGTCTCTGGATACAGTCTGAGGTGAAGCATGTTGAGATGGCAATCGTTGCTTTGGTTAGGTTGTGATCGGCGGATGCAATATTATTTGGTTTGGATTGGGAGATGCATACGGGAAAGTGGGCCCTATCCAAGGGTGCCAGGACTGAGGGAATTTTTTAAAATAATAAAAATTTTTTAAAATAATAAATTTTTTAAAAATAATAAATAAACAAATGATAAAATTAATAAAACTGTTGCTGTTTGCAGTTCTTGCTCCCCAGGACGTTGGACTTTCTCAACTCCCTCCCCTACAGCATGAAAAATGGTTCTTGACCAACCATAGAGCAAATGGAGTAGGGGCGAGTGGAGCTTGTTGCATGTCTGTGCTGCTCATGCCCAGGTGTCGGTGGGGGCCGTGGCAGAGGCTGTAAGGGGGCTAAGGGGCAGAAGGAGACTGTTTGAGAGGCAGGCTGCAGGCAGGGGAGCCCGTGAGTGTGTGCAGGGCAGTGTGTGTGCATGTGGTGGCTGGGGGTTAGGGCAGGTCCCCCTGCTGGATGGTGAAATGGCAGCTGGGCTGGCACTGGGCCCCCAGGGCTGAAGCGCAGAAGCAGGGTGGCAGTAAAGTAGTGCATGGAGGCACACAGTAGATGTTAGTTGGGGAGCTGGGGGACAGAGGGCAAGGGGAAAGGGGGCATCCTTGAGGAGGGGTCTGGAGTAGAGAGTGGGGGGAGCTGGAGGCATGGAAGGTCCCAGGAACCAGGGATTGACAGAAACAGAACCCTGCACCCACCCACTGGATAGAAGCTGCAGCAGCCAGAGCACCAGCCCTGGCTTGCCTAGGCCAAGGGCACTGAGTGAGTCCCTCTGAGGATGAGGAAGAGAAGGAGGAGGAGGTGGAGGAGGAGGAGGAGGAGGAGGAGGAGGAGGAGGAGGAAGAGGAGGAGATAGAAAAGGAGGAGAAGGAGGAGGAGGAGGAGGAGGGGCAGGAGGGCAGCTATCAGTAGGCAATGGGATTAATAGAGGCCTCCATTATGGAGGCATGTGTCCAGGCAGGCACCCACCAATCCTCAGGGGCAGCTCAGGACTCCCAGGGACCTGGTGTGGGTATCTCTGGGGCAGGGACTGTCAGTCAGTCAGCAAGACTGTATGTCAGTGCAAATGGTGGGACAGAGGCCTGGCGGAACTTGGTCCCCAGCCCTGGGCTGTCAGTTGCCAGCCCCATGTCCAGACACACACCAATCTGCCCCTAGCCCCTTGGCCCGGCCGACCTGCACCTGCTTTGGCCTGGGTCTCTGGCTCTGGTGGCTGGCCACCACCCCTCAAGGTCAAGTTCAGGGTGGTGGTCATGGCTGCTGGTCAACTGGATGGGCGGGGTCCCCGTGGCCTAGCAACCACAGGAGCCCTCTGTGATGTCCTAGCCCCTGGCATTCTGTGCTGGCCACACTGGCACTGGGCAGCCCAACTGCCCTGCCACTAGGTCAGCCAGCAGCGCCCAGACGCCTGGGCCCTGGCACAGAGGGAACTGAAGAATGGGAAGCCAGTGCTGACCGACAAGGGACCTCAGGGCTGGCAGCCAAGAGAAGACAGGTGGAGGTGTGCCCGGGATCCAGGGAGCCCAGGCCAGAGCTGCCTGCATGCCTGCCTGCCTTCCTGGATGTCTGTATGCTGCCTTTGTCCAGGTAGGTTTCTCAGGTCCCCTCCACTCCTGTCCTCTCCTGTCCTCTCCTGCCCTCACCATCCTCTCCCCTCTCCTCTCCTCTGCACTTTGCTTCTCTCCTTTGTATTCTCTTGCGTGTGCCCTGCTCAACAGCTCCAGCACTTGTGATGGTTCTCCAGTGACAGCTGTTCACAACCCCTTCCACACCCTCCCTGACCCTGAGGTGACCCAACTCACAGGTCTCCAGCTCACCCCACCCACACCCACACCCCCCAACACATTCCCTGGTTCAGCCCCTCAGCCCTATTCAGCCGAAATCGCCCCTTTGCAACCTACCTATGCATCCTGGTTTGTCTTCACCATTCAAGGAGAGATCTCCTTTTGTACTTGGTTGAGTGGTAGATGGATGGATGGATGGATGGATGGATGGATGGATGGATGGATGATGCATGGACAGGTCAATGGATTGGTTTTGTAGAGGCAGAGTACCATCTAGGGGTACTTGAGACCGCTGGTGTCAGAGCCAGAGACTATGTGACATGTAAAACATTAATTCATCAATACCAATAATGAATAAGCACCTAAATAAATAAATAAATAAATAAATAAATAAATATAAAAACTGGGTTAAAAAATACATGGTGTCTTTGCCTTTCTGCATGTATGCTGTGAGTATCTTAACAAGGAAAGCATTATCCTGAGTAGCCCCATTGAAGTAGTGGAATATTTCCTTTTCCTTTTTCTTTTTTTTACTTTCAGTTTTCTTGATTATTTATTGGAATAAATAGACAGGAATTGAGAGGGAAGGGAGGGATAGAGAGTTTGTGACGCAGAGAGAGTCACCTGCAGCACTTCTGCACCACTTGTAAACATTTCCCCTGGCAGGTGGGGACCAGGGTCTTGAAGCCCAGTCCCCCTGCATTGTAACATGAGTGCTTAACTGGGTGTGGCACCACCTGGTACCCTTGATGGGACACTTTTTTTTAGCAATGAAAAGAAATTCTCGTGGCAAGGTAATAAATAAATGATGAAATAAACAAAAGTGCATTTACATGAACTCTGGAAACACACAGGGACATATACATCTCTGTTACCTGTATTACTTATTCGTTGATTGATTGATTGATTGATTGATTGATTGCCTCAAGGTGTTATTGCCTCAGCTCAGTGCCTGCGCCACGAATAATCCACAGCCCCTGCACTCCTTTTGTTCCCCTTTCGCTGCCCTTGTTGCTTGGTCACTGTGGTGGTTATTGTTGTGGTTGTTGTTGTTGTTTTGACCTTGCATCAGACAGAGAGAAAAGGAGAGAGCAGGGGAAATACAGAGTGGAAGAGAAAGATAGAGCCCCTAAAGACCTGCTTCACCCCCTGTAAAGCGACTCCCCTGCAGGTGGGTTTCTGGGCGCCAGACCCCAGACCCTTCCACCTGTCCCCTCTTTTCGTGAGCGCCACAAGGCCTTAACCCTCTGACATACCGCCAAACCTCCCTGCATTTACTTTTGAAGTCAATATGACCTGCCTCGTTTTGAACCTCATTATCCTGAGGGTCAGTCCTGGAGACAGTGTCATGACACGACACACGGAGATCTCTGGTATCAGAGAGCACTTGGAACAGCAGCTGGGGCTCTAGTGCCAGGGCAGGAGCAACTCCCCATCCACCGTCCACGGAGTCCACCTGCCTGCATTTTGGTCCTTTTCCCTCCAAAAAAGATCTTTCCCTTTTTTCACTGAGAAACAAGTAGCAGACAGGTTACTCAGGCAGGGGGAAAAAAAAATAAATAAAAAGCCTTTTTTTTTTTTTTTTTTTAACCGTGGCAAATGACCATCTTCTGGGAAGTACAGGTTTTGAACCTGAAAACTCTGTCTGTCTGTGTCCTAGTCCACAGAAAGAGCCACTAGCCCAGCCAGATCTCACAGTCAGATGGGGTATTTTTGCCAGTCAAAAGTCTGCACAGCGCACTTGGGATTGGGCGGCCTGAGACACAAATGTTACATTGTAGATGGACTGTTTGCAGTTCTTTTTTTTTTTTTTAAATTTTTTATTTAAGAAAGGATTAGTGAACAAAGGCATAAGGTAGGAGGGGTACAACTCCACACAATTCCCACCACCCAATCCCCATAACCCACCCTCTCCCATGATAGCCTTCCCATTCTCTAGCCCTCTGGGAGCATGGACCCAGGGTCGTTGAGGGTTGCAGAAGGTAGAGGGTCTGGCTTCTGTAATTGCTTCCCCGCTGAACATGGGCGTTGACTGGTCGGTCCATACTCCCAGTCTGCCTCTCTCTTTCCCTAGTAAGGTGTGTCTCTGGGGAATCTGAGCTCCAGGACACATTGGTTGGGTCTTCAATCCAGGGAAGCCTAGTCAGCATCCTGGTGGCATCTGGAACCTGGTGATTGAAAAGAGAGTTAACATACAAAGCCAAACAATTTGTTGAGCAATCATGGATCCCAAGTTTGGAATAGTGGAGAGGAAGTGTTAGGGAGGTACTCACTGCAAACTCTAGTGTAATCCTGCTTTCAGGTATATATTTTGCAGTAGTTTATGTATACGTGTGAACATAAGCTCTCTCTCACAGAAACTGTTGTATGTCTAGGTTATGGGACTTTGTTAGAAAGTGAACTACCTGAGATGAAATTAGAGTGTACTATTAAAGGAAAGGTCTCACCCGAGTAATGAAGCTGAAGGGTTGTCATTCCACACGTGAAGTCTCTGGATACAGTCTGAGGTGAAGCATGTTGAGATGGCAATCGTTGCTTTGGTTAGGTTGTGATCGGCGGATGCAATATTATTTGGTTTGGATTGGGAGATGCATACGGGAAAGTGGGCCCTATCCAAGGGTGCCAGGACTGAGGGAATTTTTTAAAATAATAAAAAATTTTTAAAATAATAAATTTTTTTAAAATAATAAAAAAACAAATGATAAAATTAATAAAACTGTTTGCTGTTTGCAGTTCTTGCTCCCCAGGACGTTGGACTTTCTCAACTCCCTCCCCTACAGCATGAAAAAAGGTTCTTGACCAACCATAGAGCAAATGGAGTAGGGGCGAGTGGAGCTTGTTGCATGTCTGTGCTGCTCATGCCCAGGTGTCGGTGGGGGCCGTGGCAGAGGCTGTAAGGGGGCTAAGGGGCAGAAGGAGACTGTTTGAGAGGCAGGCTGCAGGCAGGGGAGCCCGTGAGTGTGTGCAGGGCAGTGTGTGTGCCTGTGGTGGCTGGGGGTTAGGGCAGGTCCCCCTGCTGGATGGTGAAATGGCAGCTGGGCTGGCACTGGGCCCCCAGGGCTGAAGCGCAGAAGCAGGGTGGCAGTAAAGTCGTGCATGGAGGCACACAGTAGATGTTAGTTGGGGAGCTGGGGGACAGAGGGCAAGGGGAAAGGGGGCATCCTTGAGGAGGGGTCTGGAGTAGAGAGTGGGGGGAGCTGGAGGCATGGAAGGTCCCAGGAACCAGGGATTGACAGAAACAGAACCCTGCACCCACCCACTGGATAGAAGCTGCAGCAGCCAGAGCACCAGCCCTGGCTTGCCTAGGCCAAGGGCACTGAGTGAGTCCCTCTGAGGATGAGGAAGAGAAGGAGGAGGAGGTGGAGGAGGAGGAGGAGGAGGAGGAGGAGGAGGAGGAGGAGGAAGAGGAGGAGATAGAAAAGGAGGAGAAGGAGGAGGAGGAGGAGGAGGGGCAGGAGGGCAGCTATCAGTAGGCAATGGGATTAATAGAGGCCTCCATTATGGAGGCATGTGTCCAGGCAGGCACCCACCAATCCTCAGGGGCAGCTCAGGACTCCCAGGGACCTGGTGTGGGTATCTCTGGGGCAGGGACTGTCAGTCAGTCAGCAAGACTGTATGTCAGTGCAAATGGTGGGACAGGGGCCTGGCGGAACTTGGTCCCCAGCCCTGGGCTGTCAGTTGCCAGCCCCATGTCCAGACACACACCAATCTGCCCCTAGCCCCTTGGCCCGGCCGACCTGCACCTGCTTTGGCCTGGGTCTCTGGCTCTGGTGGCTGGCCACCACCCCTCAAGGTCAAGTTCAGGGTGGTGGTCATGGCTGCTGGTCAACTGGATGGGCGGGGTCCCCGTGGCCTAGCAACCACAGGAGCCCTCTGTGATGTCCTAGCCCCTGGCATTCTGTGCTGGCCACACTGGCACTGGGCAGCCCAACTGCCCTGCCACTAGGTCAGCCAGCAGCGCCCAGACGCCTGGGCCCTGGCACAGAGGGAACTGAAGAATGGGAAGCCAGTGCTGACCGACAAGGGACCTCAGGGCTGGCAGCCAAGAGAAGACAGGTGGAGGTGTGCCCGGGATCCAGGGAGCCCAGGCCAGAGCTGCCTGCATGCCTGCCTGCCTTCCTGGATGTCTGTATGCTGCCTTTGTCCAGGTAGGTTTCTCAGGTCCCCTCCACTCCTGTCCTCTCCTGTCCTCTCCTGCCCTCACCATCCTCTCCCCTCTCCTCTCCTCTGCACTTTGCTTCTCTCCTTTGTATTCTCTTGCGTGTGCCCTGCTCAACAGCTCCAGCACTTGTGATGGTTCTCCAGTGACAGCTGTTCACAACCCCTTCCACACCCTCCCTGACCCTGAGGTGACCCAACTCACAGGTCTCCAGCTCACCCCACCCACACCCACACCCCCCAACACATTCCCTGGTTCAGCCCCTCAGCCCTATTCAGCCGAAATCGCCCCTTTGCAACCTACCTATGCATCCTGGTTTGTCTTCACCATTCAAGGAGAGATCTCCTTTTGTACTTGGTTGAGTGGTAGATGGATGGATGGATGGATGGATGGATGGATGGATGGATGGATGGATGCATGGACAGGTCAATGGATTGGTTTTGTAGAGGCAGAGTACCATCTAGGGGTACTTGAGACCGCTGGTGTCAGAGCCAGAGACTATGTGACATGTAAAACATTAATTCATCAATACCAATAATGAATAAGCACCTAAATAAATAAATAAATAAATAAATATAAAAACTGGGTTAAAAAATACATGGTGTCTTTGCCTTTCTGCATATGGTATGCTGTGAGTATCTTAACAAGGAAAGCATTATCCTGAGTAGCCCCATTGAAGTAGTGGAATATTTCCTTTTCCTTTTTCTTTTTTTTACTTTCAGTTTTCTTGATTATTTATTGGAATAAATAGACAGGAATTGAGAGGGAAGGGAGGGATAGAGAGTTTGTGACGCAGAGAGAGTCACCTGCAGCACTTCTGCACCACTTGTAAACATTTCCCCTGGCAGGTGGGGACCAGGGTCTTGAAGCCCAGTCCCCCTGCATTGTAACATGAGTGCTTAACTGGGTGTGGCACCCCCTGGTACCCTTGATGGGACACTTTTTTTTAGCAATGAAAAGAAATTCTCGTGGCAAGGTAATAAATAAATGATGAAATAAACAAAAGTGCATTTACATGAACTCTGGAAACACACAGGGACATATACATCTCTGTTACCTGTATTACTTATTCGTTGATTGATTGATTGATTGATTGATTGATTGCCTCAAGGTGTTATTGCCTCAGCTCAGTGCCTGCGCCACGAATAATCCACAGCCCCTGCACTCCTTTTGTTCCCCTTTCGCTGCCCTTGTTGCTTGGTCACTGTGGTGGTTATTGTTGTGGTTGTTGTTGTTGTTTTGACCTTGCATCAGACAGAGAGAAAAGGAGAGAGCAGGGGAAATACAGAGTGGAAGAGAAAGATAGAGCCCCTAAAGACCTGCTTCACCCCCTGTAAAGCGACTCCCCTGCAGGTGGGTTTCTGGGCGCCAGACCCCAGACCCTTCCACCTGTCCCCTCTTTTCGTGAGCGCCACAAGGCCTTAACCCTCTGACATACCGCCAAACCTCCCTGCATTTACTTTTGAAGGCAATATGACCTGCCTCGTTTTGAACCTCATTATCCTGAGGGTCAGTCCTGGAGACAGTGTCATGACACGACACACGGAGATCTCTGGTATCAGAGAGCACTTGGAACAGCAGCTGGGGCTCTAGTGCCAGGGCAGGAGCAACTCCCCATCCACCGTCCACGGAGTCCACCTGCCTGCATTTTGGTCCTTTTCCCTCCAAAAAAGATCTTTCCCTTTTTTCACTGAGAAACAAGTAGCAGACAGGTTACTCAGGCAGGGGGAAAAAAAAATAAATAAAAAGCCTTTTTTTTTTTTTTTTTTTAACCGTGGCAAATGACCATCTTCTGGGAAGTACAGGTTTTGAACCTGAAAACTCTGTCTGTCTGTGTCCTAGTCCACAGAAAGAGCCACTAGCCCAGCCAGATCTCACAGTCAGATGGGGTATTTTTGCCAGTCAAAAGTCTGCACAGCGCACTTGGGATTGGGCGGCCTGAGACACAAATGTTACATTGTAGATGGACTGTTTGCAGTTCTTTTTTTTTTTTTTTAAATTTTTTATTTAAGAAAGGATTAGTGAACAAAGGCATAAGGTAGGAGGGGTACAACTCCACACAATTCCCACCACCCAATCCCCATAACCCACCCTCTCCCATGATAGCCTTCCCATTCTCTAGCCCTCTGGGAGCATGGACCCAGGGTCGTTGAGGGTTGCAGAAGGTAGAGGGTCTGGCTTCTGTAATTGCTTCCCCGCTGAACATGGGCGTTGACTGGTCGGTCCATACTCCCAGTCTGCCTCTCTCTTTCCCTAGTAAGGTGTGTCTCTGGGGAATCTGAGCTCCAGGACACATTGGTTGGGTCTTCAATCCAGGGAAGCCTAGTCAGCATCCTGGTGGCATCTGGAACCTGGTGATTGAAAAGAGAGTTAACATACAAAGCCAAACAATTTGTTGAGCAATCATGGATCCCAAGTTTGGAATAGTGGAGAGGAAGTGTTAGGGAGGTACTCACTGCAAACTCTAGTGTAATCCTGCTTTCAGGTATATATTTTGCAGTAGTTTATGTATACGTGTGAACATAAGCTCTCTCTCACAGAAACTGTTGTATGTCTAGGTTATGGGACTTTGTTAGAAAGTGAACTACCTGAGATGAAATTAGAGTGTACTATTAAAGGAAAGGTCTCACCCGAGTAATGAAGCTGAAGGGTTGTCATTCCACACGTGAAGTCTCTGGATACAGTCTGAGGTGAAGCATGTTGAGATGGCAATCGTTGCTTTGGTTAGGTTGTGATCGGCGGATGCAATATTATTTGGTTTGGATTGGGAGATGCATACGGGAAAGTGGGCCCTATCCAAGGGTGCCAGGACTGAGGGAATTTTTTAAAATAATAAAAAATTTTTAAAATAATAAATTTTTTTAAAATAATAAAAAAACAAATGATAAAATTAATAAAACTGTTTGCTGTTTGCAGTTCTTGCTCCCCAGGACGTTGGACTTTCTCAACTCCCTCCCCTACAGCATGAAAAAAGGTTCTTGACCAACCATAGAGCAAATGGAGTAGGGGCGAGTGGAGCTTGTTGCATGTCTGTGCTGCTCATACCCAGGTGTCGGTGGGGGCCGTGGCAGAGGCTGTAAGGGGGCTAAGGGGCAGAAGGAGACTGTTTGAGAGGCAGGCTGCAGGCAGGGGAGCCCGTGAGTGTGTGCAGGGCAGTGTGTGTGCGTGTGGTGGCTGGGGGTTAGGGCAGGTCCCCCTGCTGGATGGTGAAATGGCAGCTGGGCTGGCACTGGGCCCCCAGGGCTGAAGCGCAGAAGCAGGGTGGCAGTAAAGTCGTGCATGGAGGCACACAGTAGATGTTAGTTGGGGAGCTGGGGGACAGAGGGCAAGGGGAAAGGGGGCATCCTTGAGGAGGGGTCTGGAGTAGAGAGTGGGGGGAGCTGGAGGCATGGAAGGTCCCAGGAACCAGGGATTGACAGAAACAGAACCCTGCACCCACCCACTGGATAGAAGCTGCAGCAGCCAGAGCACCAGCCCTGGCTTGCCTAGGCCAAGGGCACTGAGTGAGTCCCTCTGAGGATGAGGAAGAGAAGGAGGAGGAGGTGGAGGAGGAGGAGGAGGAGGAGGAGGAGGAGGAGGAGGAAGAGGAGGAGATAGAAAAGGAGGAGAAGGAGGAGGAGGAGGAGGAGGGGCAGGAGGGCAGCTATCAGTAGGCAATGGGATTAATAGAGGCCTCCATTATGGAGGCATGTGTCCAGGCAGGCACCCACCAATCCTCAGGGGCAGCTCAGGACTCCCAGGGACCTGGTGTGGGTATCTCTGGGGCAGGGACTGTCAGTCAGTCAGCAAGACTGTATGTCAGTGCAAATGGTGGGACAGGGGCCTGGCGGAACTTGGTCCCCAGCCCTGGGCTGTCAGTTGCCAGCCCCATGTCCAGACACACACCAATCTGCCCCTAGCCCCTTGGCCCGGCCGACCTGCACCTGCTTTGGCCTGGGTCTCTGGCTCTGGTGGCTGGCCACCACCCCTCAAGGTCAAGTTCAGGGTGGTGGTCATGGCTGCTGGTCAACTGGATGGGCGGGGTCCCCGTGGCCTAGCAACCACAGGAGCCCTCTGTGATGTCCTAGCCCCTGGCATTCTGTGCTGGCCACACTGGCACTGGGCAGCCCAACTGCCCTGCCACTAGGTCAGCCAGCAGCGCCCAGACGCCTGGGCCCTGGCACAGAGGGAACTGAAGAATGGGAAGCCAGTGCTGACCGACAAGGGACCTCAGGGCTGGCAGCCAAGAGAAGACAGGTGGAGGTGTGCCCGGGATCCAGGGAGCCCAGGCCAGAGCTGCCTGCATGCCTGCCTGCCTTCCTGGATGTCTGTATGCTGCCTTTGTCCAGGTAGGTTTCTCAGGTCCCCTCCACTCCTGTCCTCTCCTGTCCTCTCCTGCCCTCACCATCCTCTCCCCTCTCCTCTCCTCTGCACTTTGCTTCTCTCCTTTGTATTCTCTTGCGTGTGCCCTGCTCAACAGCTCCAGCACTTGTGATGGTTCTCCAGTGACAGCTGTTCACAACCCCTTCCACACCCTCCCTGACCCTGAGGTGACCCAACTCACAGGTCTCCAGCTCACCCCACCCACACCCACACCCCCCAACACATTCCCTGGTTCAGCCCCTCAGCCCTATTCAGCCGAAATCGCCCCTTTGCAACCTACCTATGCATCCTGGTTTGTCTTCACCATTCAAGGAGAGATCTCCTTTTGTACTTGGTTGAGTGGTAGATGGATGGATGGATGGATGGATGGATGGATGGATGGATGGATGGATGCATGGACAGGTCAATGGATTGGTTTTGTAGAGGCAGAGTACCATCTAGGGGTACTTGAGACCGCTGGTGTCAGAGCCAGAGACTATGTGACATGTAAAACATTAATTCATCAATACCAATAATGAATAAGCACCTAAATAAATAAATACATAAATAAATATAAAAACTGGGTTAAAAAATACATGGTGTCTTTGCCTTTCTGCATATGGTATGCTGTGAGTATCTTAACAAGGAAAGCATTATCCTGAGTAGCCCCATTGAAGTAGTGGAATATTTCCTTTTCCTTTTTCTTTTTTTTACTTTCAGTTTTCTTGATTATTTATTGGAATAAATAGACAGGAATTGAGAGGGAAGGGAGGGATAGAGAGTTTGTGACGCAGAGAGAGTCACCTGCAGCACTTCTGCACCACTTGTAAACATTTCCCCTGGCAGGTGGGGACCAGGGTCTTGAAGCCCAGTCCCCCTGCATTGTAACATGAGTGCTTAACTGGGTGTGGCACCCCCTGGTACCCTTGATGGGACACTTTTTTTTAGCAATGAAAAGAAATTCTCGTGGCAAGGTAATAAATAAATGATGAAATAAACAAAAGTGCATTTACATGAACTCTGGAAACACACAGGGACATATACATCTCTGTTACCTGTATTACTTATTCGTTGATTGATTGATTGATTGATTGATTGATTGCCTCAAGGTGTTATTGCCTCAGCTCAGTGCCTGCGCCACGAATAATCCACAGCCCCTGCACTCCTTTTGTTCCCCTTTCGCTGCCCTTGTTGCTTGGTCACTGTGGTGGTTATTGTTGTGGTTGTTGTTGTTGTTTTGACCTTGCATCAGACAGAGAGAAAAGGAGAGAGCAGGGGAAATACAGAGTGGAAGAGAAAGATAGAGCCCCTAAAGACCTGCTTCACCCCCTGTAAAGCGACTCCCCTGCAGGTGGGTTTCTGGGCGCCAGACCCCAGACCCTTCCACCTGTCCCCTCTTTTCGTGAGCGCCACAAGGCCTTAACCCTCTGACATACCGCCAAACCTCCCTGCATTTACTTTTGAAGGCAATATGACCTGCCTCGTTTTGAACCTCATTATCCTGAGGGTCAGTCCTGGAGACAGTGTCATGACACGACACACGGAGATCTCTGGTATCAGAGAGCACTTGGAACAGCAGCTGGGGCTCTAGTGCCAGGGCAGGAGCAACTCCCCATCCACCGTCCACGGAGTCCACCTGCCTGCATTTTGGTCCTTTTCCCTCCAAAAAAGATCTTTCCCTTTTTTCACTGAGAAACAAGTAGCAGACAGGTTACTCAGGCAGGGGGAAAAAAAAATAAATAAAAAGCCTTTTTTTTTTTTTTTTTTTAACCGTGGCAAATGACCATCTTCTGGGAAGTACAGGTTTTGAACCTGAAAACTCTGTCTGTCTGTGTCCTAGTCCACAGAAAGAGCCACTAGCCCAGCCAGATCTCACACTCAGATGGGGTATTTTTGCCAGTCAAAAGTCTGCACAGCGCACTTGGGATTGGGCGGCCTGAGACACAAATGTTACATTGTAGATGGACTGTTTGCAGTTCTTTTTTTTTTTTTTTAAATTTTTTATTTAAGAAAGGATTAGTGAACAAAGGCATAAGGTAGGAGGGGTACAACTCCACACAATTCCCACCACCCAATCCCCATAACCCACCCTCTCCCATGATAGCCTTCCCATTCTCTAGCCCTCTGGGAGCATGGACCCAGGGTCGTTGAGGGTTGCAGAAGGTAGAGGGTCTGGCTTCTGTAATTGCTTCCCCGCTGAACATGGGCGTTGACTGGTCGGTCCATACTCCCAGTCTGCCTCTCTCTTTCCCTAGTAAGGTGTGTCTCTGGGGAATCTGAGCTCCAGGACACATTGGTTGGGTCTTCAATCCAGGGAAGCCTAGTCAGCATCCTGGTGGCATCTGGAACCTGGTGATTGAAAAGAGAGTTAACATACAAAGCCAAACAATTTGTTGAGCAATCATGGATCCCAAGTTTGGAATAGTGGAGAGGAAGTGTTAGGGAGGTACTCACTGCAAACTCTAGTGTAATCCTGCTTTCAGGTATATATTTTGCAGTAGTTTATGTATACGTGTGAACATAAGCTCTCTCTCACAGAAACTGTTGTATGTCTAGGTTATGGGACTTTGTTAGAAAGTGAACTACCTGAGATGAAATTAGAGTGTACTATTAAAGGAAAGGTCTCACCCGAGTAATGAAGCTGAAGGGTTGTCATTCCACACGTGAAGTCTCTGGATACAGTCTGAGGTGAAGCATGTTGAGATGGCAATCGTTGCTTTGGTTAGGTTGTGATCGGCGGATGCAATATTATTTGGTTTGGATTGGGAGATGCATACGGGAAAGTGGGCCCTATCCAAGGGTGCCAGGACTGAGGGAATTTTTTAAAATAATAAAAATTTTTTAAAATAATAAATTTTTTTAAAATAATAAATAAACAAATGATAAAATTAATAAAACTGTTTGCTGTTTGCAGTTCTTGCTCCCCAGGACGTTGGACTTTCTCAACTCCCTCCCCTACAGCATGAAAAAAGGTTCTTGACCAACCATAGAGCAAATGGAGTAGGGGCGAGTGGAGCTTGTTGCATGTCTGTGCTGCTCATGCCCAGGTGTCGGTGGGGGCCGTGGCAGAGGCTGTAAGGGGGCTAAGGGGCAGAAGGAGACTGTTTGAGAGGCAGGCTGCAGGCAGGGGAGCCCGTGAGTGTGTGCAGGGCAGTGTGTGTGCGTGTGGTGGCTGGGGGTTAGGGCAGGTCCCCCTGCTGGATGGTGAAATGGCAGCTGGGCTGGCACTGGGCCCCCAGGGCTGAAGCGCAGAAGCAGGGTGGCAGTAAAGTCGTGCATGGAGGCACACAGTAGATGTTAGTTGGGGAGCTGGGGGACAGAGGGCAAGGGGAAAGGGGGCATCCTTGAGGAGGGGTCTGGAGTAGAGAGTGGGGGGAGCTGGAGGCATGGAAGGTCCCAGGAACCAGGGATTGACAGAAACAGAACCCTGCACCCACCCACTGGATAGAAGCTGCAGCAGCCAGAGCACCAGCCCTGGCTTGCCTAGGCCAAGGGCACTGAGTGAGTCCCTCTGAGGATGAGGAAGAGAAGGAGGAGGAGGTGGAGGAGGAGGAGGAGGAGGAGGAGGAGGAGGAGGAAGAGGAGGAGATAGAAAAGGAGGAGAAGGAGGAGGAGGAGGAGGAGGGGCAGGAGGGCAGCTATCAGTAGGCAATGGGATTAATAGAGGCCTCCATTATGGAGGCATGTGTCCAGGCAGGCACCCACCAATCCTCAGGGGCAGCTCAGGACTCCCAGGGACCTGGTGTGGGTATCTCTGGGGCAGGGACTGTCAGTCAGTCAGCAAGACTGTATGTCAGTGCAAATGGTGGGACAGGGGCCTGGCGGAACTTGGTCCCCAGCCCTGGGCTGTCAGTTGCCAGCCCCATGTCCAGACACACACCAATCTGCCCCTAGCCCCTTGGCCCGGCCGACCTGCACCTGCTTTGGCCTGGGTCTCTGGCTCTGGTGGCTGGCCACCACCCCTCAAGGTCAAGTTCAGGGTGGTGGTCATGGCTGCTGGTCAACTGGATGGGCGGGGTCCCCGTGGCCTAGCAACCACAGGAGCCCTCTGTGATGTCCTAGCCCCTGGCATTCTGTGCTGGCCACACTGGCACTGGGCAGCCCAACTGCCCTGCCACTAGGTCAGCCAGCAGCGCCCAGACGCCTGGGCCCTGGCACAGAGGGAACTGAAGAATGGGAAGCCAGTGCTGACCGACAAGGGACCTCAGGGCTGGCAGCCAAGAGAAGACAGGTGGAGGTGTGCCCGGGATCCAGGGAGCCCAGGCCAGAGCTGCCTGCATGCCTGCCTGCCTTCCTGGATGTCTGTATGCTGCCTTTGTCCAGGTAGGTTTCTCAGGTCCCCTCCACTCCTGTCCTCTCCTGTCCTCTCCTGCCCTCACCATCCTCTCCCCTCTCCTCTCCTCTGCACTTTGCTTCTCTCCTTTGTATTCTCTTGCGTGTGCCCTGCTCAACAGCTCCAGCACTTGTGATGGTTCTCCAGTGACAGCTGTTCACAACCCCTTCCACACCCTCCCTGACCCTGAGGTGACCCAACTCACAGGTCTCCAGCTCACCCCACCCACACCCACACCCCCCAACACATTCCCTGGTTCAGCCCCTCAGCCCTATTCAGCCGAAATCGCCCCTTTGCAACCTACCTATGCATCCTGGTTTGTCTTCACCATTCAAGGAGAGATCTCCTTTTGTACTTGGTTGAGTGGTAGATGGATGGATGGATGGATGGATGGATGGATGGATGGATGCATGGACAGGTCAATGGATTGGTTTTGTAGAGGCAGAGTACCATCTAGGGGTACTTGAGACCGCTGGTGTCAGAGCCAGAGACTATGTGACATGTAAAACATTAATTCATCAATACCAATAATGAATAAGCACCTAAATAAATAAATAAAAAAATAAATAAATAAATATAAAAACTGGGTTAAAAAATACATGGTGTCTTTGCCTTTCTGCATATGGTATGCTGTGAGTATCTTAACAAGGAAAGCATTATCCTGAGTAGCCCCATTGAAGTAGTGGAATATTTCCTTTTCCTTTTTCTTTTTTTTACTTTCAGTTTTCTTGATTATTTATTGGAATAAATAGACAGGAATTGAGAGGGAAGGGAGGGATAGAGAGTTTGTGACGCAGAGAGAGTCACCTGCAGCACTTCTGCACCACTTGTAAACATTTCCCCTGGCAGGTGGGGACCAGGGTCTTGAAGCCCAGTCCCCCTGCATTGTAACATGAGTGCTTAACTGGGTGTGGCACCACCTGGTACCCTTGATGGGACACTTTTTTTTAGCAATGAAAAGAAATTCTCGTGGCAAGGTAATAAATAAATGATGAAATAAACAAAAGTGCATTTACATGAACTCTGGAAACACACAGGGACATATACATCTCTGTTACCTGTATTACTTATTCGTTGATTGATTGATTGATTGATTGATTGATTGCCTCAAGGTGTTATTGCCTCAGCTCAGTGCCTGCGCCACGAATAATCCACAGCCCCTGCACTCCTTTTGTTCCCCTTTCGCTGCCCTTGTTGCTTGGTCACTGTGGTGGTTATTGTTGTGGTTGTTGTTGTTGTTTTGACCTTGCATCAGACAGAGAGAAAAGGAGAGAGCAGGGGAAATACAGAGTGGAAGAGAAAGATAGAGCCCCTAAAGACCTGCTTCACCCCCTGTAAAGCGACTCCCCTGCAGGTGGGTTTCTGGGCGCCAGACCCCAGACCCTTCCACCTGTCCCCTCTTTTCGTGAGCGCCACAAGGCCTTAACCCTCTGACATACCGCCAAACCTCCCTGCATTTACTTTTGAAGGCAATATGACCTGCCTCGTTTTGAACCTCATTATCCTGAGGGTCAGTCCTGGAGACAGTGTCATGACACGACACACGGAGATCTCTGGTATCAGAGAGCACTTGGAACAGCAGCTGGGGCTCTAGTGCCAGGGCAGGAGCAACTCCCCATCCACCGTCCACGGAGTCCACCTGCCTGCATTTTGGTCCTTTTCCCTCCAAAAAAGATCTTTCCCTTTTTTCACTGAGAAACAAGTAGCAGACAGGTTACCCAGGCAGGGGGAAAAAAAAAATAAATAAAAAGCCTTTTTTTTTTTTTTTTTTTAACCGTGGCAAATGACCATCTTCTGGGAAGTACAGGTTTTGAACCTGAAAACTCTGTCTGTCTGTGTCCTAGTCCACAGAAAGAGCCACTAGCCCAGCCAGATCTCACAGTCAGATGGGGTATTTTTGCCAGTCAAAAGTCTGCACAGCGCACTTGGGATTGGGCGGCCTGAGACACAAATGTTACATTGTAGATGGACTGTTTGCAGTTCTTTTTTTTTTTTTTTTAAATTTTTTATTTAAGAAAGGATTAGTGAACAAAGGCATAAGGTAGGAGGGGTACAACTCCACACAATTCCCACCACCCAATCCCCATAACCCACCCTCTCCCATGATAGCCTTCCCATTCTCTAGCCCTCTGGGAGCATGGACCCAGGGTCGTTGAGGGTTGCAGAAGGTAGAGGGTCTGGCTTCTGTAATTGCTTCCCCGCTGAACATGGGCGTTGACTGGTCGGTCCATACTCCCAGTCTGCCTCTCTCTTTCCCTAGTAAGGTGTGTCTCTGGGGAATCTGAGCTCCAGGACACATTGGTTGGGTCTTCAATCCAGGGAAGCCTAGTCAGCATCCTGGTGGCATCTGGAACCTGGTGATTGAAAAGAGAGTTAACATACAAAGCCAAACAATTTGTTGAGCAATCATGGATCCCAAGTTTGGAATAGTGGAGAGGAAGTGTTAGGGAGGTACTCACTGCAAACTCTAGTGTAATCCTGCTTTCAGGTATATATTTTGCAGTAGTTTATGTATACGTGTGAACATAAGCTCTCTCTCACAGAAACTGTTGTATGTCTAGGTTATGGGACTTTGTTAGAAAGTGAACTACCTGAGATGAAATTAGAGTGTACTATTAAAGGAAAGGTCTCACCCGAGTAATGAAGCTGAAGGGTTGTCATTCCACACGTGAAGTCTCTGGATACAGTCTGAGGTGAAGCATGTTGAGATGGCAATCGTTGCTTTGGTTAGGTTGTGATCGGCGGATGCAATATTATTTGGTTTGGATTGGGAGATGCATACGGGAAAGTGGGCCCTATCCAAGGGTGCCAGGACTGAGGGAATTTTTTAAAATAATAAAAATTTTTTAAAATAATAAATTTTTTTAAAATAATAAATAAACAAATGATAAAATTAATAAAACTGTTTGCTGTTTGCAGTTCTTGCTCCCCAGGACGTTGGACTTTCTCAACTCCCTCCCCTACAGCATGAAAAATGGTTCTTGACCAACCATAGAGCAAATGGAGTAGGGGCAAGTGGAGCTTGTTGCATGTCTGTGCTGCTCATGCCCAGGTGTCGGTGGGGGCCGTGGCAGAGGCTGTAAGGGGGCTAAGGGGCAGAAGGAGACTGTTTGAGAGGCAGGCTGCAGGCAGGGGAGCCCGTGAGTGTGTGCAGGGCAGTGTGTGTGCGTGTGGTGGCTGGGGGTTAGGGCAGGTCCCCCTGCTGGATGGTGAAATGGCAGCTGGGCTGGCACTGGGCCCCCAGGGCTGAAGCGCAGAAGCAGGGTGGCAGTAAAGTCGTGCATGGAGGCACACAGTAGATGTTAGTTGGGGAGCTGGGGGACAGAGGGCAAGGGGAAAGGGGGCATCCTTGAGGAGGGGTCTGGAGTAGAGAGTGGGGGGAGCTGGAGGCATGGAAGGTCCCAGGAACCAGGGATTGACAGAAACAGAACCCTGCACCCACCCACTGGATAGAAGCTGCAGCAGCCAGAGCACCAGCCCTGGCTTGCCTAGGCCAAGGGCACTGAGTGAGTCCCTCTGAGGATGAGGAAGAGAAGGAGGAGGAGGTGGAGGAGGAGGAGGAGGAGGAGGAGGAGGAGGAGGAGGAGGAGGAAGAGGAGGAGATAGAAAAGGAGGAGAAGGAGGAGGAGGAGGAGGAGGGGCAGGAGGGCAGCTATCAGTAGGCAATGGGATTAATAGAGGCCTCCATTATGGAGGCATGTGTCCAGGCAGGCACCCACCAATCCTCAGGGGCAGCTCAGGACTCCCAGGGACCTGGTGTGGGTATCTCTGGGGCAGGGACTGTCAGTCAGTCAGCAAGACTGTATGTCAGTGCAAATGGTGGGACAGGGGCCTGGCGGAACTTGGTCCCCAGCCCTGGGCTGTCAGTTGCCAGCCCCATGTCCAGACACACACCAATCTGCCCCTAGCCCCTTGGCCCGGCCGACCTGCACCTGCTTTGGCCTGGGTCTCTGGCTCTGGTGGCTGGCCACCACCCCTCAAGGTCAAGTTCAGGGTGGTGGTCATGGCTGCTGGTCAACTGGATGGGCGGGGTCCCCGTGGCCTAGCAACCACAGGAGCCCTCTGTGATGTCCTAGCCCCTGGCATTCTGTGCTGGCCACACTGGCACTGGGCAGCCCAACTGCCCTGCCACTAGGTCAGCCAGCAGCGCCCAGACGCCTGGGCCCTGGCACAGAGGGAACTGAAGAATGGGAAGCCAGTGCTGACCGACAAGGGACCTCAGGGCTGGCAGCCAAGAGAAGACAGGTGGAGGTGTGCCCGGGATCCAGGGAGCCCAGGCCAGAGCTGCCTGCATGCCTGCCTGCCTTCCTGGATGTCTGTATGCTGCCTTTGTCCAGGTAGGTTTCTCAGGTCCCCTCCACTCCTGTCCTCTCCTGTCCTCTCCTGCCCTCACCATCCTCTCCCCTCTCCTCTCCTCTGCACTTTGCTTCTCTCCTTTGTATTCTCTTGCGTGTGCCCTGCTCAACAGCTCCAGCACTTGTGATGGTTCTCCAGTGACAGCTGTTCACAACCCCTTCCACACCCTCCCTGACCCTGAGGTGACCCAACTCACAGGTCTCCAGCTCACCCCACCCACACCCACACCCCCCAACACATTCCCTGGTTCAGCCCCTCAGCCCTATTCAGCCGAAATCGCCCCTTTGCAACCTACCTATGCATCCTGGTTTGTCTTCACCATTCAAGGAGAGATCTCCTTTTGTACTTGGTTGAGTGGTAGATGGATGGATGGATGGATGGATGGATGGATGGATGGATGGATGGATGGATGCATGGACAGGTCAATGGATTGGTTTTGTAGAGGCAGAGTACCATCTAGGGGTACTTGAGACCGCTGGTGTCAGAGCCAGAGACTATGTGACATGTAAAACATTAATTCATCAATACCAATAATGAATAAGCACCTAAATAAATGAATAAATAAATAAATATAAAAACTGGGTTAAAAAATACATGGTGTCTTTGCCTTTATGCATATGGTATGCTGTGAGTATCTTAACAAGGAAAGCATTATCCTGAGTAGCCCCATTGAAGTAGTGGAATATTTCCTTTTCCTTTTTCTTTTTTTTACTTTCAGTTTTCTTGATTATTTATTGGAATAAATAGACAGGAATTGAGAGGGAAGGGAGGGATAGAGAGTTTGTGACGCAGAGAGAGTCACCTGCAGCACTTCTGCACCACTTGTAAACATTTCCCCTGGCAGGTGGGGACCAGGGTCTTGAAGCCCAGTCCCCCTGCATTGTAACATGAGTGCTTAACTGGGTGTGGCACCACCTGGTACCCTTGATGGGACACTTTTTTTTAGCAATGAAAAGAAATTCTCGTGGCAAGGTAATAAATAAATGATGAAATAAACAAAAGTGCATTTACATGAACTCTGGAAACACACAGGGACATATACATCTCTGTTACCTGTATTACTTATTCGTTGATTGATTGATTGATTGATTGATTGATTGCCTCAAGGTGTTATTGCCTCAGCTCAGTGCCTGCGCCACGAATAATCCACAGCCCCTGCACTCCTTTTGTTCCCCTTTCGCTGCCCTTGTTGCTTGGTCACTGTGGTGGTTATTGTTGTGGTTGTTGTTGTTGTTTTGACCTTGCATCAGACAGAGAGAAAAGGAGAGAGCAGGGGAAATACAGAGTGGAAGAGAAAGATAGAGCCCCTAAAGACCTGCTTCACCCCCTGTAAAGCGACTCCCCTGCAGGTGGGTTTCTGGGCGCCAGACCCCAGACCCTTCCACCTGTCCCCTCTTTTCGTGAGCGCCACAAGGCCTTAACCCTCTGACATACCGCCAAACCTCCCTGCATTTACTTTTGAAGGCAATATGACCTGCCTCGTTTTGAACCTCATTATCCTGAGGGTCAGTCCTGGAGACAGTGTCATGACACGACACACGGAGATCTCTGGTATCAGAGAGCACTTGGAACAGCAGCTGGGGCTCTAGTGCCAGGGCAGGAGCAACTCCCCATCCACCGTCCACGGAGTCCACCTGCCTGCATTTTGGTCCTTTTCCCTCCAAAAAAGATCTTTCCCTTTTTTCACTGAGAAACAAGTAGCAGACAGGTTACTCAGGCAGGGGGAAAAAAAAATAAATAAAAAGCCTTTTTTTTTTTTTTTTTTTAACCGTGGCAAATGACCATCTTCTGGGAAGTACAGGTTTTGAACCTGAAAACTCTGTCTGTCTGTGTCCTAGTCCACAGAAAGAGCCACTAGCCCAGCCAGATCTCACACTCAGATGGGGTATTTTTGCCAGTCAAAAGTCTGCACAGCGCACTTGGGATTGGGCGGCCTGAGACACAAATGTTACATTGTAGATGGACTGTTTGCAGTTCTTTTTTTTTTTTTTTAAATTTTTTATTTAAGAAAGGATTAGTGAACAAAGGCATAAGGTAGGAGGGGTACAACTCCACACAATTCCCACCACCCAATCCCCATAACCCACCCTCTCCCATGATAGCCTTCCCATTCTCTAGCCCTCTGGGAGCATGGACCCAGGGTCGTTGAGGGTTGCAGAAGGTAGAGGGTCTGGCTTCTGTAATTGCTTCCCCGCTGAACATGGGCGTTGACTGGTCGGTCCATACTCCCAGTCTGCCTCTCTCTTTCCCTAGTAAGGTGTGTCTCTGGGGAATCTGAGCTCCAGGACACATTGGTTGGGTCTTCAATCCAGGGAAGCCTAGTCAGCATCCTGGTGGCATCTGGAACCTGGTGATTGAAAAGAGAGTTAACATACAAAGCCAAACAATTTGTTGAGCAATCATGGATCCCAAGTTTGGAATAGTGGAGAGGAAGTGTTAGGGAGGTACTCACTGCAAACTCTAGTGTAATCCTGCTTTCAGGTATATATTTTGCAGTAGTTTATGTATACGTGTGAACATAAGCTCTCTCTCACAGAAACTGTTGTATGTCTAGGTTATGGGACTTTGTTAGAAAGTGAACTACCTGAGATGAAATTAGAGTGTACTATTAAAGGAAAGGTCTCACCCGAGTAATGAAGCTGAAGGGTTGTCATTCCACACGTGAAGTCTCTGGATACAGTCTGAGGTGAAGCATGTTGAGATGGCAATCGTTGCTTTGGTTAGGTTGTGATCGGCGGATGCAATATTATTTGGTTTGGATTGGGAGATGCATACGGGAAAGTGGGCCCTATCCAAGGGTGCCAGGACTGAGGGAATTTTTTAAAATAATAAAAATTTTTTAAAATAATAAATTTTTTTAAAATAATAAATAAACAAATGATAAAATTAATAAAACTGTTTGCTGTTTGCAGTTCTTGCTCCCCAGGACGTTGGACTTTCTCAACTCCCTCCCCTACAGCATGAAAAAAGGTTCTTGACCAACCATAGAGCAAATGGAGTAGGGGCGAGTGGAGCTTGTTGCATGTCTGTGCTGCTCATGCCCAGGTGTCGGTGGGGGCCGTGGCAGAGGCTGTAAGGGGGCTAAGGGGCAGAAGGAGACTGTTTGAGAGGCAGGCTGCAGGCAGGGGAGCCCGTGAGTGTGTGCAGGGCAGTGTGTGTGCGTGTGGTGGCTGGGGGTTAGGGCAGGTCCCCCTGCTGGATGGTGAAATGGCAGCTGGGCTGGCACTGGGCCCCCAGGGCTGAAGCGCAGAAGCAGGGTGGCAGTAAAGTCGTGCATGGAGGCACACAGTAGATGTTAGTTGGGGAGCTGGGGGACAGAGGGCAAGGGGAAAGGGGGCATCCTTGAGGAGGGGTCTGGAGTAGAGAGTGGGGGGAGCTGGAGGCATGGAAGGTCCCAGGAACCAGGGATTGACAGAAACAGAACCCTGCACCCACCCACTGGATAGAAGCTGCAGCAGCCAGAGCACCAGCCCTGGCTTGCCTAGGCCAAGGGCACTGAGTGAGTCCCTCTGAGGATGAGGAAGAGAAGGAGGAGGAGGTGGAGGAGGAGGAGGAGGAGGAGGAGGAGGAGGAGGAAGAGGAGGAGATAGAAAAGGAGGAGAAGGAGGAGGAGGAGGAGGAGGGGCAGGAGGGCAGCTATCAGTAGGCAATGGGATTAATAGAGGCCTCCATTATGGAGGCATGTGTCCAGGCAGGCACCCACCAATCCTCAGGGGCAGCTCAGGACTCCCAGGGACCTGGTGTGGGTATCTCTGGGGCAGGGACTGTCAGTCAGTCAGCAAGACTGTATGTCAGTGCAAATGGTGGGACAGGGGCCTGGCGGAACTTGGTCCCCAGCCCTGGGCTGTCAGTTGCCAGCCCCATGTCCAGACACACACCAATCTGCCCCTAGCCCCTTGGCCCGGCCGACCTGCACCTGCTTTGGCCTGGGTCTCTGGCTCTGGTGGCTGGCCACCACCCCTCAAGGTCAAGTTCAGGGTGGTGGTCATGGCTGCTGGTCAACTGGATGGGCGGGGTCCCCGTGGCCTAGCAACCACAGGAGCCCTCTGTGATGTCCTAGCCCCTGGCATTCTGTGCTGGCCACACTGGCACTGGGCAGCCCAACTGCCCTGCCACTAGGTCAGCCAGCAGCGCCCAGACGCCTGGGCCCTGGCACAGAGGGAACTGAAGAATGGGAAGCCAGTGCTGACCGACAAGGGACCTCAGGGCTGGCAGCCAAGAGAAGACAGGTGGAGGTGTGCCCGGGATCCAGGGAGCCCAGGCCAGAGCTGCCTGCATGCCTGCCTGCCTTCCTGGATGTCTGTATGCTGCCTTTGTCCAGGTAGGTTTCTCAGGTCCCCTCCACTCCTGTCCTCTCCTGTCCTCTCCTGCCCTCACCATCCTCTCCCCTCTCCTCTCCTCTGCACTTTGCTTCTCTCCTTTGTATTCTCTTGCGTGTGCCCTGCTCAACAGCTCCAGCACTTGTGATGGTTCTCCAGTGACAGCTGTTCACAACCCCTTCCACACCCTCCCTGACCCTGAGGTGACCCAACTCACAGGTCTCCAGCTCACCCCACCCACACCCACACCCCCCAACACATTCCCTGGTTCAGCCCCTCAGCCCTATTCAGCCGAAATCGCCCCTTTGCAACCTACCTATGCATCCTGGTTTGTCTTCACCATTCAAGGAGAGATCTCCTTTTGTACTTGGTTGAGTGGTAGATGGATGGATGGATGGATGGATGGATGGATGGATGGATGGATGGATGCATGGACAGGTCAATGGATTGGTTTTGTAGAGGCAGAGTACCATCTAGGGGTACTTGAGACCGCTGGTGTCAGAGCCAGAGACTATGTGACATGTAAAACATTAATTCATCAATACCAATAATGAATAAGCACCTAAATAAATAAATAAATAAATAAATATAAAAACTGGGTTAAAAAATACATGGTGTCTTTGCCTTTCTGCATATGGTATGCTGTGAGTATCTTAACAAGGAAAGCATTATCCTGAGTAGCCCCATTGAAGTAGTGGAATATTTCCTTTTCCTTTTTCTTTTTTTTACTTTCAATTTTCTTGATTATTTATTGGAATAAATAGACAGGAATTGAGAGGGAAGGGAGGGATAGAGAGTTTGTGACGCAGAGAGAGTCACCTGCAGCACTTCTGCACCACTTGTAAACTTTTCCCCTGGCAGGTGGGGACCAGGGTCTTGAAGCCCAGTCCCCCTGCATTGTAACATGAGTGCTTAACTGGGTGTGGCACCACCTGGTACCCTTGATGGGACACTTTTTTTAGCAATGAAAAGAAATTCTCGTGGCAAGGTAATAAATAAATGATGAAATAAACAAAAGTGCATTTACATGAACTCTGGAAACACACAGGGACATATACATCTCTGTTACCTGTATTACTTATTCGTTGATTGATTGATTGATTGATTGATTGCCTCAAGGTGTTATTGCCTCAGCTCAGTGCCTGCGCCACGAATAATCCACAGCCCCTGCACTCCTTTTGTTCCCCTTTCGCTGCCCTTGTTGCTTGGTCACTGTGGTGGTTATTGTTGTGGTTGTTGTTGTTGTTTTGACCTTGCATCAGACAGAGAGAAAAGGAGAGAGCAGGGGAAATACAGAGTGGAAGAGAAAGATAGAGCCCCTAAAGACCTGCTTCACCCCCTGTAAAGCGACTCCCCTGCAGGTGGGTTTCTGGGCGCCAGACCCCAGACCCTTCCACCTGTCCCCTCTTTTCGTGAGCGCCACAAGGCCTTAACCCTCTGACATACCGCCAAACCTCCCTGCATTTACTTTTGAAGGCAGTATGACCTGCCTCGTTTTGAACCTCATTATCCTGAGGGTCAGTCCTGGAGACAGTGTCATGACACGACACACGGAGATCTCTGGTATCAGAGAGCAGTTGGAACAGCAGCTGGGGCTCTAGTGCCAGGGCAGGAGCAACTCCCCATCCACCGTCCACGGAGTCCACCTGCCTGCATTTTGGTCCTTTTCCCTACAAAAAAGATCTTTCCCTTTTTTCACTGAGAAACAAGTAGCAGACAGGTTACCCAAGCAGGGGGAAAAAAAATAAATAAAAAGCCTTTTTTTTTTTTTTTTTAACCGTGGCGAATGACCATCTTCTGGGAAGTACAGGTTTTGAACCTGAAAACTCTGTCTGTCTGTGTCCTAGTCCACAGAAAGAGCCACTAGCCCAGCCAGATCTCACACTCAGATGGGGTATTTTTGCCAGTCAAAAGTCTGCACAGCGCACTTGGGATTGGGCGGCCTGAGACACAAATGTTACATTGTAGATGGACTGTTTGCAGTTCTTTTTTTTTTTTTTTTTTTTAAATTTTTTATTTAAGAAAGGATTAGTGAACAAAGGCATAAGGTAGGAGGGGTACAACTCCACACAATTCCCACCACCCAATCCCCATAACCCACCCTCTCCCATGATAGCCTTCCCATTCTCTAGCCCTCTGGGAGCATGGACCCAGGGTCGTTGAGGGTTGCAGAAGGTAGAGGGTCTGGCTTCTGTAATTGCTTCCCCGCTGAACATGGGCGTTGACTGGTCGGTCCATACTCCCAGTCTGCCTCTCTCTTTCCCTAGTAAGGTGTGTCTCTGGGGAATCTGAGCTCCAGGACACATTGGTGGGGTCTTCAATCCAGGGAAGCCTAGTCAGCATCCTGGTGGCATCTGGAACCTGGTGATTGAAAAGAGAGTTAACATACAAAGCCAAACAATTTGTTGAGCAATCATGGATCCCAAGTTTGGAATAGTGGAGAGGAAGTGTTAGGGAGGTACTCACTGCAAACTCTAGTGTAATCCTGCTTTCAGGTATATATTTTGCAGTAGTTTATGGATACGTGTGAACATAAGCTCTCTCTCACAGAAACTGTTGTATGTCTAGGTTATGGGACTTTGTTAGAAAGTGAACTACCTGAGATGAAATTAGAGTGTACTATTAAAGGAAAGGTCTCACCCGAGTAATGAAGCTGAAGGGTTGTCATTCCACACGTGAAGTCTCTGGATACAGTCTGAGGTGAAGCATGTTGAGATGGCAATCGTTGCTTTGGTTAGGTTGTGATCGGCGGATGCAATCTTATTTGGATTGGATTGGGAGATGCATACGGGAAAGTGGGCCCTATCCAAGGGTGCCAGGACTGAGGGAATTTTTTAAAATAATAAAAATTTTTTAAAATAATAAATTTTTTTAAAATAATAAATAAACAAATGATAAAATTAATAAAACTGTTTGCTGTTTGCAGTTCTTGCTCCCCAGGACGTTGGACTTTCTCAACTCCCTCCCCTACAGCATGAAAAAAGGTTCTTGACCAACCATAGAGCAAATGGAGTAGGGGCGAGTGGAGCTTGTTGCATGTCTGTGCTGCTCATGCCCAGGTGTCGGTGGGGGCCGTGGCAGAGGCTGTAAGGGGGCTAAGGGGCAGAAGGAGACTGTTTGAGAGGCAGGCTGCAGGCAGGGGAGCCCGTGAGTGTGTGCAGGGCAGTGTGTGTGCGTGTGGTGGCTGGGGGTTAGGGCAGGTCCCCCTGCTGGATGGTGAAATGGCAGCTGGGCTGGCACTGGGCCCCCAGGGCTGAAGCGCAGAAGCAGGGTGGCAGTAAAGTCGTGCATGGAGGCACACAGTAGATGTTAGTTGGGGAGCTGGGGGACAGAGGGCAAGGGGAAAGGGGGCATCCTTGAGGAGGGGTCTGGAGTAGAGATTGGGGGGAGCTGGAGGCATGGAAGGTCCCAGGAACCAGGGATTGACAGAAACAGAACCCTGCACCCACCCACTGGATAGAAGCTGCAGCAGCCAGAGCACCAGCCCTGGCTTGCCTAGGCCAAGGGCACTGAGTGAGTCCCTCTGAGGATGAGGAAGAGAAGGAGGAGGAGGTGGAGGAGGAGGAGGAGGAGGAGGAGGAGGAGGAGGAGGAGGAGGAGGAGGAAGAGGAGGAGATAGAAAAGGAGGAGAAGGAGGAGGAGGAGGAGGAGGGGCAGGAGGGCAGCTATCAGTAGGCAATGGGATTAATAGAGGCCTCCATTATGGAGGCATGTGTCCAGGCAGGCACCCACCAATCCTCAGGGGCAGCTCAGGACTCCCAGGGACCTGGTGTGGGTATCTCTGGGGCAGGGACTGTCAGTCAGTCAGCAAGACTGTATGTCAGTGCAAATGGTGGGACAGGGGCCTGGCGGAACTTGGTCCCCAGCCCTGGGCTGTCAGTTGCCAGCCCCATGTCCAGACACACACCAATCTGCCCCTAGCCCCTTGGCCCGGCCGACCTGCACCTGCTTTGGCCTGGGTCTCTGGCTCTGGTGGCTGGCCACCACCCCTCAAGGTCAAGTTCAGGGTGGTGGTCATGGCTGCTGGTCAACTGGATGGGCGGGGTCCCCGTGGCCTAGCAACCACAGGAGCCCTCTGTGATGTCCTAGCCCCTGGCATTCTGTGCTGGCCACACTGGCACTGGGCAGCCCAACTGCCCTGCCACTAGGTCAGCCAGCAGCGCCCAGACGCCTGGGCCCTGGCACAGAGGGAACTGAAGAATGGGAAGCCAGTGCTGACCGACAAGGGACCTCAGGGCTGGCAGCCAAGAGAAGACAGGTGGAGGTGTGCCCGGGATCCAGGGAGCCCAGGCCAGAGCTGCCTGCATGCCTGCCTGCCTTCCTGGATGTCTGTATGCTGCCTTTGTCCAGGTAGGTTTCTCAGGTCCCCTCCACTCCTGTCCTCTCCTGTCCTCTCCTGCCCTCACCATCCTCTCCCCTCTCCTCTCCTCTGCACTTTGCTTCTCTCCTTTGTATTCTCTTGCGTGTGCCCTGCTCAACAGCTCCAGCACTTGTGATGGTTCTCCAGTGACAGCTGTTCACAACCCCTTCCACACCCTCCCTGACCCTGAGGTGACCCAACTCACAGGTCTCCAGCTCACCCCACCCACACCCACACCCCCCAACACATTCCCTGGTTCAGCCCCTCAGCCCTATTCAGCCGAAATCGCCCCTTTGCAACCTACCTATGCATCCTGGTTTGTCTTCACCATTCAAGGAGAGATCTCCTTTTGTACTTGGTTGAGTGGTAGATGGATGGATGGATGGATGGATGGATGGATGGATGGATGGATGCATGGACAGGTCAATGGATTGGTTTTGTAGAGGCAGAGTACCATCTAGGGGTACTTGAGACCGCTGGTGTCAGAGCCAGAGACTATGTGACATGTAAAACATTAATTCATCAATACCAATAATGAATAAGCACCTAAATATATGAATAAATAAATAAATATAAAAACTGGGTTAAAAAATACATGGTGTCTTTGCCTTTATGCATATGGTATGCTGTGAGTATCTTAACAAGGAAAGCATTATCCTGAGTAGCCCCATTGAAGTAGTGGAATATTTCCTTTTCCTTTTTCTTTTTTTTACTTTCAATTTTCTTGATTATTTATTGGAATAAATAGACAGGAATTGAGAGGGAAGGGAGGGATAGAGAGTTTGTGACGCAGAGAGAGTCACCTTCAGCACTTCTGCACCACTTGTAAACATTTCCCCTGGCAGGTGGGGACCAGGGTCTTGAAGCCCAGTCCCCCTGCATTGTAACATGAGTGCTTAACTGGGTGTGGCACCACCTGGTACCCTTGATGGGACACTTTTTTTTAGCAATGAAAAGAAATTCTCGTGGCAAGGTAATAAATAAATGAAGAAATAAACAAAAGTGCATTTACATGAACTCTGGAAACACACAGGGACGTATACATCTCTCTTACCTGTATTACTTATTCATTGATTGATTGATTGATTGATTGATTGCCTCAAGGAGTTATTGCCTCAGCTCAGTGCCTGCGCCACGAATAATCCACAGCCCCTGCACTCCTTTTGTTCCCCTTTCGCTGCCCTTGTTGCTTGGTCACTGTGGTGGTTATTGTTGTGGTTGTTGTTGTTGTTTTGACCTTGCATCAGACAGAGAGAAAAGGAGAGAGCAGGGGAAATACAGAGTGGGAGAGAAAGATAGAGCCCCTAAAGACCTGCTTCACCCCCTGTAAAGCGACTCCCCTGCAGGTGGGGGTCTGGGCGCCAGACCCCAGACCCTTCCACCTGTCCCCTCTTTTCGTGAGCGCCACAAGGCCTTAACCCTCTGACATACCGCCAAACCTCCCTGCATTTACTTTTGAAGGCAATATGACCTGCCTCGTTTTGAACCTCATTATCCTGAGGGTCAGTTCTGGAGACAGTGTCATGACACGACACACGGAGATCTCTGGTATCAGAGAGCACTTGGAACAGCAGCTGGGGCTCTAGTGCCAGGGCAGGAGCAACTCCCCATCCACCGTCCAAGGAGTCCACCTGCCTGCATTTTGGTCCTTTTCCTCCAAAAAAGATCTTTCCCTTTTTTCACTGAGAAACAAGCAGCAGACAGGTTACCCAGGCAGGGGAAAAAATAAATAAATAAAAAGCCTTTTTTTTTTTTTTTTAACCGTGGCGATTGACCATCTTCCGGGAAGTACAGGTTTTGAACCTGAAAACTCTGTCTGTCTGTGTCCTAGTCCACAGAAAGAGCCACTAGCCCAGCCAGATCTCACACTCAGATGGGGTGTTTTTGCCAGTCAAAAGTCTGCACAGCGCACTTGTGATTGGGCGGCCTGAGACACAATGTTACATTTTAGATGTTACATTTTAAATGGACTGTTTGCAGTTCTTGCTCCCCAGGACGTTGGACTTTCTCAACTCCCTCCCCTACAGCATGAAAAAAGGTTCTTGACCAACCATAGAGCAAATGGAGTAGGGGCGAGTGGAGCTTGTTGCATGTCTGCGCTGCTCATGCCCAGGTGTCTGTGGGGCCCGTGGCAGAGGCTGTAAGGGGGCTAGGGGGTAGAAGGAGACTGTTTGAGAGGCAGGCTGCAGGCAGGGGAGCCCGTGAGTGTGTGCAGAGTTGTGTGTGTGCATGTGGTGGCAGGGGATTAGGGCAGGTCCCCCTGCTGGATGGTGAGATGGCAGCTGGGCTGGCTCTGGTCCCCCAGGGCTGAAGCGCAGAAGCAGGGTGGCAGTAAAGTAGTGCATGGAGGCACACAGTAGATGTTAGTTGGGGTGCTGGGGGACAGAGGGCAAGGGGAAAGGGGGCATCCTTGAGGAGGGGTCTGGAGTAGAGAGTGGGGGGAGGTGGAGGCATGGAAGGTCCCAGGAACCAGGGATTTACAGGAACAGATTCCTGCACCCACCCACTGGATAGAAGCTGCAGCAGCCAGAGCAGCAGCCCTGGCTTGCCTAGGCCAAGGGCCCTGAGTGAGGCCCTCTGAGGATGAGGAAGAGAAGGAGGAGGAGGTGAAGGAGGAGGAGGAGGAGGAGGAGGAGACAGAGGAGGAGGAAGAAGAGGAGGAGGGGGAGGAGGAGGTGCAGGAGGGCAGCTATCAGTAGGCAAAGGTATTAATAGAGGCCTCCATTATGGAGGCATGTGTCCAGGCAGGCACCCACCAACTCTCAGGGGCAGCTCAGGCCACCCAGGGACCTGGTGTGGGTATCTCTGGAGCAGGGACTGTCAGTCAGTCAGCAAGACTGTGTGTCAGTGCACATGGTGGGACAAGGGCCTGGCGGACCTTGGTCCCCAGCCCTGGGCTGTCAGATGCCAGCCCCATGCCCAGACACACACCAATCTGCCCATAGCCTCGTGGCCAGGCCGACCATCACCTGCTTTGGCCGGGGGCTCTGGCTCTGGTGGCTGGCCACCACCCCTCAGGTCAAGTTCAGGGTGGGGGTCATGGCTGCTGGTCAACTGGATGGGCGGTGTCCCCGTGGCCTAGCAACCACAGGAGCCCTCTGTGATGTCCTAACCCCTGGCAATCTGTGCTGGCCACACTGGCACTGGGCAGCCCAACTGCCCTGCCACTAGGTCAGCCAGCAGCGCCCAGACGCCTGGGCCCTGGCACAGAGGGACGGAAGGATGGGAAGACAGTGCTGACTGACGAGGGACCTCAGGGCTGGCAACCAAGAGAAGACAGGTGGAGGTGCGCCCGGGATCCAGAGAGCCCAGGCCAGAGCTGCCTGTATGATTGCCTGCCTTCCTGGATGTCTGTATGCTGCCTTTGTCCAGGTAGGTTTCTTAGGTCCCCTCCACTCCTGTCCTCTCCTGTCCTCTCCTGTCCTCACCATCGTCTCTCGTCTCCTCTCCTCTGCACTTTGTTTCTCTCCTTTGTCTGCCCTCTGTTCCGGGTGCCCTGCTCAACAGCTCCAGCACTTGTGATGGTTCTCCAGTGACAGCTGTTCGCAACCCCTTCCACCCTCTCCCTGCCCCTGATGTGACCCAGCTCACACGGTCTCCGGCTCAACCCAGACACACCCACACCCCCCAACACATTCCCTGGTTCAGCCCCTCTGTCCTATTCAGCCGAACCGGCCCCTTTGCAACCTACCTATGCATCTTTGTTTGTCTTCACCATTCAAGGAGAGATCTCCTTTTGTACTTAGCTTGGTAGACTGGTGGATGGATGGATGGATGGATGGATGGGTGGATGGATGGATGGATGGAGAGATGGATGGGTGGATGGATGTATGCACAGGTCAATGGATTGGTTTTGTAGAGGCAGAGTACCATCTAGGGCTACTTGAGACCGCTGGTGTAAGAGCCCTTGTCTATGTCGAATGTAAAACATTAATTCATCAATAACAAAAATGAATAAGCACCTAAATAAATAAATAAATAAATAAATATAAAAACTGGGTTAAAATATACATGGTGTCTATGCCTTTCTGCATATGGTATCCTGTGAGGATCTTAACAATTAAAGCATTGTCCTGAATAGCCCCATTGAAGTAGTGGAATATTTCTTTTTCTTTTTTTTTTAAATTTTTTATTTAAGAAAGGATTAGTGAACAAAAGCATAAGATAGGAGGGGTACAACTCCACACAATTCCCAACACCCAATCCCCATAACCCACCCCCTCCCATGGTAGCTTTCCCATTCTCTATCCCTCTGGGAGCATGGACCCAGGGTCGTTGAGGGTTGCAGAAGGTAGAAGGTCTGGCTTCTGTAATTGCTTCCCCGCTGAACATGGGCGTTGACTGATCGGTCCATACCCCCAGTATGCCTCTCTCTTTCCCTAGTAGGGTGTGACTCTGGGGAAGCTGAGCTCCAGGACACATTGGTGGGGTCTTCAATCCAGGGAAGCCTAGCCAGCATCCTGGTGGCATCTGGAACCTGGTGATTGAAAAGAGAGTTAACATATGAAGCCAAACAATTTGTTGAGCAATCATGGATCCCAAGCTTGGAATAGTGGAGAGGAAGTGTTAGGGAGGTACTCATTGCAAACTCTAGTGTAGTCCTGCTTTCAGGTATATATTTTGCAGTAGTTTATGGATACGTGTGCACATAAGCTCTCTCTCACAGAAACTGGTGTATATCTAGGTTATGGGACTTTGTTGGAAAGTGAACTACCTGAGATGAAATTAGAGTGTACTATAAAAGGAAAGGTCTCACCCGAGTAATGAAGCTGAAGGGTTGTCATTCCACACGTGAAGTCTCTGGATACATTCTGAGGTGAAGCATGTTGAGGTAGCAATCGTTGCTTTGGTTAGGTTGTGATTGGCAGATGCAATGTTATTTGGTTTGGATTGGGAGATGCATACGGGAAAGTGGGCCCTATCCAAGGGTTCCAGGATTGGGGGAATTAGGGGCTCTATAGTGAAGATGTGAGGTTCCTGCTGTCTTAGGGTTCAAAAAGACAATCAATAGTTAATATTATCATCACATTATTTGTTAATTGGGTTAACTTTGTAAAGTCCCTTTGTTATGGTTTGCTGGACAGTATCCAGTATCTTGTATATAGCTGTGCTATTGGAAGCTTCTAATCTACTTGGTCTAGGCTTTTGAGAGAGTCCGCATATCAAATACATAGCCTATATATTAAAAAGATTCAGTTTGTCTTTTGAGAAACTTTGAGACATACAATTGATTTCCCCCCCGCTCATATTAATTAGCTCCTGATTTATATGTCTACATTTTTCTAGGAGTGTACATAAACACCATTCCCACCACCAAAGGACTGTGACCCATCCCTCCCACCCACTCCCACCCCCCACTGGCCCAGGAAGCTACATGCCTACCCCTCACCACTGGGTTTTTACTTTGGTGCCCTACTTACAATTTGATCAGGTCCTGCTTTTAGTTTCCCTTTCAGATCTTCTTAGTCAGTTTCTGTTGATGAGTGGGATCATCCCATACTCATCTTTATCTTTCTGACTTAGTTCACTTAACATAATTCCTTCTAGCTCTGTCCAAGATGGGTCAGAGAAGGTGGGTTCATTGTTCTTGATAGCTGCATAGTATTCCATTGTGTATATATACCACAGCTTTCTCAGCCACTCATCTGGTGTTGGGCACCTGGGTTGCTTCCAGGTTTTAGCTATTATGAATTGTGCTGCTATGAACATAGGAGTACACACCTCTTTTTGGTTGGGTGTTATGGAGTCCTTGGGGTATAACCCCAGGAGAGGAATTATTGGGTCATATGGAAGGTCCATGTCTAGACTTCTGAGAGTTTTCCAGACTGCCCTCCACAGAGGCTGTACCAATTTACATTCCCACCAGCAATGTAAAAGGGTTCCTCTGTCCCCACATCCTCTCCAGCCTTTGTTGCTGCTGTCCTTTTTGATGTATGCCATTCTTACAGGAGTGAGGTGGTATCTTAGTGTTGTCTTGATTTGCATTTCTCTGATAATCAGTGACCTAGAGAAGTTTTTCATATGTTTGTTAGCCTTTTGGATCTCCTCTGTGGTGAATGTTTTGTTCATTTCCTCTGCCCATTTTTGGATGGGGTCATTTGCTTTTTTGGTGCTAAGTTTGCTGAGCTCTTTATATATTTTGGTGATTAGTTTCTTGTCTGATGTCTGGCATGTGAAGATCTTCTCCCATTCTGTGAGGGGTCTCTCTGTTTCTTTAATCGTTTCTTTGGATGTGCAGAAGCTTTTCAATTTGATGTAGTCCCATTGGTTTGTTTCTGCTTTGGTCTTCCTTGCAATTAGGTTTGATTCATCAAAGATGTCCTTGAGGTGTATGTGGGAAAGTGTTTTACCAATGTTTTCCTCTAAGTATTTGATTGTTTCTGGTCTGACATCTAGGTCTTTGATCTATTTGGAGTTGATTTTTGTTTCTGGTGAGATAAAGTGGTTCAATTTCATTCTTCTGCATGTTTCAACCCAGTTTTCCGAGCACCATTTATTAAAGAGAGCCTCCTTTTTCCATTTAATCCTTTGGGCCCCCTTATCAAAGATTAGATGCCCATAGGTGTTGGGATTTACTTCTGGGCTTTCAATTCTGTTCCACTGGTCTGTATGCCTATTTTTGTTCCAGTACCATGCTGTTTTGATGATGATGGCTTTATAATATAGTTTAAGGTCTGGGAGTGTGATGCAGGTGGGGTCCAGGGTCTTGAAGCCCAGTCCTCCTGCATTGTAACATGAGTGCTTAACTGGGTGTGGCACCACCTGGTACTCTTGATGGGACACTGTTTTTTGCAAGGAAAAGAAATTCTCGTGGCAAGGTAATAAATAAATAAATGAAGAAATAAATAAAAGTGCATTGACATTAACTCAGTGGAAACACACAGGGACATATACATCTCTGTTACCTGTATTACTTATTCATTGATTGATTGATTGCCTCAAGGGGTTATTGCCATAACTCAGTGCCTGCACCACGAATAATCTACAGCTCATGCACTGCATTTGGTCCCCTTTCGCTGCCCTTTTTGCTTGGTCACTGTGGTGGTTAATGTTGCTGTTGCTGTTGTTGTTACTGACCTTGCATCAGACAGAGAGGAAAGGAGAGAGCAGGGGAAATACAGAGTGGGAGAGAAAGATAGAGCCCCAAAGAACTGCTTCACCCCCTGTAAAGCGACTCCCCTGCAGATGGGGGTCTTAGCGCCAGACCGCAGATCCTTCCACCTGTCCACTCTTTTCGTGAGCGCCACAAGCCCTTAACCCTCTGACATACCGCCAAACCTCCCTGTATTTACTTTTTAAGGCAATATGACCTGCCTTGTTTTGAATCCTCATTATTCTGAGGGTTAGTCCTGGAGACAGTGTCATGACACGACACACGGAGATCTCTGGTATCACAGAGCACCTGGAACAGCAGCTGGGGCTCTAGTGCCAGGGCACGAGCAAGTCCACGTCCACCCTCCATGGAGTCCACCTGCCTGCATTTTGGTCCTTTTTTCTCCAAAAAAGATTTTTCCCTTTTTTCACTGAGAAACAGGCAGCAGACAGGTTACCCAGGCAGGGGAAAAAATAAAAAAATAAAGAGCTATTTTTTTCTCTTTTAACCTTAGTGAATGACCATCTTCTGGGAAGTACAGGTTTTGAACCTAAAAACTCTGTCTGTCTGTCTCCTCGTCCACAGAAAGGGCCACTAGCCAAGCCAGATCTCAGGCTCAGATGGGGTGCTTATGCCATACAAATGTATGCACAGCTCACTAGGGATTGGGCGGCCTGAGACCCAAATGTTACATTGTAGATGGACTGTTTGCAGTTCTTGCTCCCCAGGACATTGGACTGTCTCAACTCCATCCCCCTACAGCATGAAAAAAAGACTCTTGACAACCTTGGAGCAAATGGAGTGGGGTCGAGGGGAGCTGGTTGCATGTCTGTGCTGCTCAAGCCCATGTGTCTGTGGGGGGCCGTGGCAGAGGTTGTAAGGGGGATAGGGGGCAGAAAGAGACTGTTTGAGAGGCAGGCTGCAGGCAGGGGAGCCCGTGAGTGTGTGCAGGGCTGTGTGTGGGTGTGGTGGCAGGGGGTTAGGGCAGGTCCCCCTGCTGAATGGTTAGATGGCAGCTGGGCTGGTTCTGGGCCCCCAGGGCTGAAGGGCAGAAGCAGGGTGGCAGTAAAGTAGCCTAGGGAGGCACACAGTAGATGTTAGTTGGGGAGCTAAGGGACAGAGGGCAAGTGGAAAGGGGGCATCCTTGAGGAGGGGTCTGGACTAGAGAGTGGGGGGAGCTGGAGGCATGGATGTTCCCAGGAACCAGGGACTGACAGGAACAGATTCCTGCATCCACCCACTGGATAGAAGCTGCAGCAGCCAGAGCAGGAGCCCTAGCTTGACTATGCCAAGGGCCCTGAGGGAGTCCCTCTGAGGATGTGGAAGAGGAGGAGGAAGTGGAGGAGGAAGACAAGGAGGAGAAAGAGGAGAAGGAAGAAAAGGAGGAGGAAGAGGAGGGGCAGGAGGGCAGCTGTCAGTAGACAATGGGATTAATAGAGGCCTCCATTATGGAGGAATGTGTCAAGGCAGGCACCCACGAACCCTCAGGGGCAGCTCAGGGCACCAAGGGACCTGTTGTGGGTATCGCTGGGACAGGGACTGTCAGTCAGTCAGCAAGACTGTGTGTCAGTGCAAATGGTGGGACAGGGGCCTGGCGGACCTTGGGCTGGCCTGTCAGATGCCAGCCCCTTGCCCAGACACACACCAATCTGCCCATAGCCCCTTGGCCCGTCAGACAAGCACCTGCTTTGTCCTGGGGCTCTGGCTCTGGTGGCTGGCCACCACCCCTCAAGGTC
Organism: Erinaceus europaeus; assembly: GCF_950295315.1. Classification (NCBI taxonomy): domain Eukaryota; kingdom Metazoa; phylum Chordata; class Mammalia; order Eulipotyphla; family Erinaceidae; genus Erinaceus; species Erinaceus europaeus. The sequence goes on from NW_026647114.1 coordinate 3,146,569, forward strand.
AAGTTCAGGGTGGGGGTCATGGCTGTTGGTCAACTGGATGGGCGGGGTTCCCGTGGCCTAGCAACCACAGGAGCCCTCTGTGATGTCCTAGCCCCTGGCATTCTGTGCTGGTCACACTGGCACTGGGCAGCCCAACTGCCCTGCCACTAGGTCAGCCAGCAGCGCCCAGACGCCTGGGCCCTGGCACAGAGGGACGGAAGGATGGGAAGACAGTGCTGACCGACAAGGGACCTCAGGGCTGGCAGCCAAGAAAAGACAGGTGGAGGTGTGCCCGGGATCCAGGGAGCCGAGGCCAGAGCTGCCTGCATGCCTGCCTGCCTTCCTGGATGTCTGTTTGCTGCCTTTGTCCAGGTAGGTTTCTCAGGTCCCCTCCACTCCTGTCATCTCCTGTCCTCTCCTGTCCTCACCATCCACTCCCATCTCCTCTCCTCTGCACTTTGCTTCTCTCCTTTGTCTGTCCTCTCTTCCTGGTGCCCTGCTCAATAGCTCCTGTACTTGTGATGGTTCTCCAGTGACAGCTGTTCGCAATGTCTTCCACCCCCTCCCTGCCCCTGACGTGACCCAGCTCACAGGGTCTCCGGCTCACCCCACCCACACCCACACACCCCAACACATTCCCTGGTTTAGCCCCTCTGTCGTATTGAGCCGAACTGGCCCCTTTGCATCTTACTTATGCATCGTTGTTTGTCTTCACCATTCAAGGAGAGATCTCCTTTTGTACTTAGCTTGGTAGACTGGTGGATGGATGGATGTATGGATGGATGGATAGCTGGATGGGTGGATGGATGGATGGACAGGTCAATGGATTCGTTTTGTATAGGCAGAGTACCAACTAGAGGTACTTTAGACCGCTGGTGTCAGATCCCTAGTCTATGTGAAATGGAAAACATGAACTTATCAATAACAAAAATGAATAACCACCTAAATAAATAAATAAATATAAAAACTGGGTTAAAAAATACATGGCGTCTTTCCCTTTCTGCAGATGGTATGCTGTGAGGATCTTAACAAGGAAAGCATTGTCCTGAGTAGCCCCTTTGAAGTAGTGGAATATTTCATTTTCCTTTTTCTTTTTTGACTTTCCATTTGCTTGATTATTTATTGGAATAAAAAGACAGGAATTGAGAGGGAAGGGAGGGATAGAGAGTTTGAGACACAGAGAGAGACAGCTGCAGCACTTCTGCACCACTTGTAAAGATTTCCCCAGGAAGGAGGGGACCAGGTTCTGGAAGCCCAGTACTCCTGCATTGTAACATGAGTGCTTAACTGGGTGTGGCACCACCTGGTACCCTTGATGGGACACTGTTTTTAGCAAGGAAAAGAAATTCTCATGGCAAGGTAATAAATAAATGAAGAAATAAACAAAAGTGCATTGACATTAACTCAGTGGAAACACACAGGGACATATACATCTCTGCTACCTGTATTACTTATTCATTGATTGATTGATTGCCTCAAGGGGTTATTGCCACAGCTGAGTGCCTGCGCCACGAATAATCCACAGCCCTGCACTCCATTTGTTCCCCTTTCGCTGCCCTTGTTGCTTGGTCACTGTGGTGGTTCTTGTTGCTGTTGTTGTTCTTACTGACACTTGCATTGGACAGAGAGAAAAGGAGAGAGCAGGGGAAATACAAAGTGGGAGAGAAAGAAAGAGCCCCTAAAGACCTGCTTTTCCCCCTGTAAAGCGACTCCCCTGCAGGTGGGGGACTGGGCGTCAGACCCCAGATACTTCCACCTGTCCCCTCTTTTCGTAAGCGCCACAAGCCCTTAACCCTCTGACATACCGCCAAACCTCCCTGGATTTACTTTTGAAGGCAATATGACCTGCCTCGTTTTGAATCCTCATTATCCTGAGGATCAGTCCTGGAGACAGTGTCATGACACGACACATGGAGATCTCTGGTATCAGAGAGCACCTGGAACAGCAGCTGGGGCTCTAGTTCCAGGGCAGGAGCAACTCCCCATCCACCCTCCATGGAGTCCACCTGCCTTCATTTTGGTCCTTTTCCCTACAAATAAGGTTTTTCCCTTTTTTCACTGAGAAACAGGCAGCAGACAGGTTACCTAGGAAGAGGAAAAATTAAAAAATAAAAAGCTTTTTTTTTTAACTGTAGCAAATGACCATCTTATGGGAAGTACAGATTTTGAACCTGAAAACTCTGTCTGTCTGTCTGCTAGTCCACAGAAAAAGCCACTAGCCCAGCCAGATCTCACTCTCAAATGGGGTGTTTTTGCCAGTCAAATCTCTGCAGAGCGCACTAGGGATTGGGAGGCGTGAGACCCAAATGTTACATTGTGATGGACTGTTTTCAGTTCTTGCTCCCCAGGACATTGGACTGTCTCAACTGCCTCCCCGACAGCATGAAAAAAAGAATCTTGACAACCTTGGAGCAAATGGAGTGGGGTCGACGGGAGCTGATTGCATGTCTGAGCTACTCAAGCCCAGGTGTCTGTGCGGGCCATGGCAGAGGCTATAAGGGGGCTAGGGGGCAGAAGGAGACTGTTTGAGAGGCAGGCTTCAGGCAGGGGAGCCCGTGAGTGTGTGCAGGGCTGTGTGTGTGGGTGTGGTGGCAGGGGGTTAGGGCAGGTTCCCCTTCTGGATGGTGAGATGGCAGCTGGTCTGGCCCTGAGCCCCATGGGTGAAGTGCAGATGTATGGCGGCAGTAACGTAGTGCAGAGAGGCACACAGTAGATGTTAGTTGGGGAGCTGAGGGACAGAGGGCAAGGGGAAAGGGGGCATCCTTGAGGAGGGGTCAGGACTAGAGAGTGGGGGGATCTGGAGGCATGGAATGTCTCAGGAGCCAGGGACTGACAGGAACAGATTCCTGCACCCACCCACTGGATAGAAGCTGCAGCAGCCAGAGCACCAGCCCTGGCTTGCCTAGGCCAAGGGCCCTGAGTGAGTCCCTCTGAGGATGTGGAAGAGGAGGAGGAGGTGGAGGAGGAGGAGGAGGTCGAGGAGGAGGAAGAGGAGGAGGTAGAAGAGGAGGAGGAGGAGGAAGAGGGGCAGGAGGGCAGCTGTCAATAGGCAATGGGAATAATAGAATCCTCCATTAAGGAGGAATGTGTCCAGGCAGGCACCCACCAATCCTCAGGGGCAGCTCAGGGCACCCAGGGACGTGGTGTGGGTATCTCTGGGGCGGGGACTGTCAGTCAGTCAGCAAGACTGTGTGTCAGTGCACATGGTGGGACAGGGGCCTGGCGGACCTTGGGCTGGGCTGTCAGATGCCAGCCCCTTGCCCAGACACACACCAATCTGCCCATAGCCCCTTGGCCCGGCCGACCTGCACCTGCTTTGTCCTGGGGTTCTGGCTCTGGTGGCTGGCCACCACCCCTCAGGTCAAGTTCAGGGAGGGCGTCATGGCTGCTGGTCAACTGGATGGGCGTGGTACCCGTGGCCTAGTAACCACAGGATCCCTCTGTGATGTCCTAGCCCCTGGCATTCTGTGCTGGCCACACTGGCACTGGGCAGCCCAACTGCCCTGCCACTTGGTCAGCCAGCAGCGCCCAGACTTCTGGGCCCTGGCACAGAGGGACAGAAGATGGGAAGACTGTGCTGACCCACGAGGGGCCTAAGGCCTGCCAACAAAGAGAAGACAGGTGGAGGTGTCCCCGGGATTCAGGGAGTCCAGGCCAGAGCTGCCTGCATACCTGCCTGCCTTCCTGGATGTCTGTATGCTGCCTTTCTCCAGGTAGGTTTCTTAGGTCCCCTCCACTCCTGTCCTCTCCTGTCCTCTCCTGTCCTCACCATCCAAGCCCCTCTCCTCTCCTCTGCACTTTGCTTCTCTCCTTTGTCTGTCCTCTCTTCAGGGTGCCCTGCTCAACAGCTCCAGCACTTGTGATGGTTCTCCAGTGACAGCTGTTCGCAACCCCTTCCACCCCTCCATGCCCCTGACGTGACCCAGCTCACAGGGTCTCCGGCTCACCCCATCCACACCCACACCCCCCAACACATTCCCTGGTTCAGCCCCTCTGCCCTATTCAGCCGAACTGGCCCCTTTGCAACCGACCTATGCATCGTTGTTTGTCTTCACCATTCAAGGAGAGATCTCCTTTTGTACTTAGCTTGGTGGACTGGTGGATGGATGGATTGATGGACAGTTCAATGGATTGGTTTTGTAGAGGCAGAGTACCATCTAGAGGTACTTGAGACTGCTGGTGTCAGAGCCCTAGTCTATGTGAAATGGAAAACATGAATTCAACAATAACAAAAATGAATAAGTTCCTAAATAAATAAATAAATATAAAAACCGGGTTTAAAAATACATGGCGTCTTTGGCTTTCTGCATATGGTATGCTGTGAGGATCTTAACAAGGAAAGCATTGTCCTGAGTAGCCCCATTGAAGTAGTGGAATATTTCCTTTTTTTTTTTTTTCTTTTTGACTTTCTATTTTCTTGATTATTTATTGGAATAAATAGACAGGAATTGAGAGGGAAGGGAGGGATAGAGAGTTTGAGACACAGAGAGAGACACCTGCAGCACTTCTGCACCACTTGTAAAGATTTCCCCCGGCAGGTGGGGACCAGGGTCTTGAAGCCCAGTCATCCAGCTTTGTAACATGAGTGCTTAACTGGGTGTGGCACCACCAAGAAAGGAGAAATCTACAGTGCAGGGGTGGGAGTAAATAGCATAATGGTTATAGAAAGAGACTCTCATGCCTGAGATTTCAAAAGTCTCAGGTTCAATCACTCGACACCATATTCCCCCCAACCACCATCTGGTGACAGAGAGAGATTGAGAGAGAGAGAGAGAGAGAGAGAGAGAGAGAGACGGAAATCTACACACAGAGACTAACCAGAGCACTATTCAGCTCTGGTTTGTGGCCTTGTGGAATGAATCTGGCTGGCACTTTGAGGCCTCAGGGGAAAAAGTGAAGGTCTTTTGTATAACCAAATGTTATACAACTACTTTTGTATAAACCAAACCCCCACCCCTGCCCCCCTTTCCTTCTCCGCCCCATCAGGGTCTTGTTTTTTCCATAAAACAACAAGAGCTGAGACAGCATTGACAAGAATAGCATTAACAACAACAACGGTAACAACAAGGGCAAAAAAATGGGAAAAACAACCTCCAGGAGCAGTGGATATGTAGTGCAAGCAGGCACTGAGCGCCAGCCATAATACAAACAAACAGGCAAAAAAAGAAGAAAAAAAAAAGAAGGGAAAAGTAAAGAAAACAAGAGCTGAGCATTGCTCTGGTAAAAATCAAAACATAACATTAGTGGGAGTCCGGCAATAGCGTAGCACGTTAAGCGCGCTTGATGCAAAGCTCAAGGACGGGAGGAAGGATCCCGGTTCGAGCCCCCGGATCCCCACCTGCAGGGGAGACGCTTCACAGGCGGTGAACACCCTCCTAGAATGGCAACAACAGCAACAGCAACAGCAACAGCAGTGCAGGGGGAGTGTTCTAGGAAAGTAAAAGTAGACCTAAGAGTCCTTCCTCTCCCCCCCGCCCCCCACCCAGGTTCAGTGCCTACAGTAAGAATCCACTGCTCCTAGAGGCCATCCCCGCCCCCCCCCCCCCGCTTTGTATGGCCCTGGTTGTTCTTCATTATCATTGTTATTATTGCTGTCCTTGTTGTTGGATAGGACAGAGAGAAATCCGGAGAGGAGGGGAAGACAGAGAGGGGGAGAGAAAGATAGACACGGGGCTTGACTGTAGTGCTGTGGTTTGGGAGCAAAGTGCAAGGTACAAAGTGCAAGGACCAGGGTGGGCATCCCAGGTCTAGAGCCTCTCGCATGGCGGTGGGGGTGAGGGGAGGCTCGAAGAAGCGGTGAAGGGGGTCTGCAGGTCTGCTCCCTGCCATGTGTACTTAACCCTCTGCACTACCACCTGGGCCTCCCCAGTCCTTCCATTCTTTCCAGAGAGAGAGACAGAGACAGAGACAGAGAGACAGAGAGAGAGACAGAGACAGAGTACAGGGTGTGAGAAAGACATGAAAACAACACACCACTGCCTTTGGAGTTCCATCTCTTTTCTTTTTTTAATATTTATTTTATTTATTTATTCCCTTTTGTTGTTCTTGTTGTTTTATTGTTGTAGTTATTATTGTTGTTGTTGTTGTTGGATAGGACAGAGGGAAATGGAGAGAGGAGGGGAAGACAGAGAGGAGGAGAGAAAGATGGACACCTGCAGACCTGCTTCACAGCCTGTGAAGCGACTCCCCTGCAAGTGGGGAGCCAGGGTTCGAACCGGGATCCTTATGCCGGTCCTTGTGCTTTGCGCCACCTGTGCTTAACCCACTGCGCTACAGCCCGACTCCCAGTTCCATCTCTTTTCATCCTCAGTGGTTCTCACTGTGGTTTCTTAGATTTCTTCCTATGAAATGAAAAGTTACATTGTGGCGGTCCACAAGGTTGCGTGGTGGATAAATAAAGTATTGGACTTTCAAAGATGAGGAGGTCCTGAGTTTGACCCCTGGCAGCACATGTACCAGAGTGATGTCTGGCTCTTTCTCTGTCTCCCGTCGTATCTTTCTGCTTCAGAAATAAGTACAATCTTAAATAAAATAAAATTAAATGAAAATAAAGTGACAAACCTTTGTGTCCTGAACCCTATCACCATGTAAATGAATAGTTTTAGTGATGCCTCCATCAGAGGGCCTGTGTCACGTGGTGAGGGGACTGAAGGCAAGAAGGGAGAGAGTGAGAAAATAAATAATTTAAAAAGGGATGGTAGTGGTGGTGGTAGAAGAGGAGGAGGAGGAGGAGGAAGGGGGGGCCCAGTCAATGAATTAAAGTGAGGCAGTCAATTAATTAATTACTCAAAAATCAATTTTTTTCTGAGCTCGGGGTAGGTGTATTTAGGAAACTATATACCCCTCCCAAAGGGGAGAGGGGTGAATTCTTAGAAAAGAAAGAAGAGGCCTAATCCCTCCACCTTTTCTGTGTGTGTATGCCTGTGTGGGGGGGATGTCAATGTGTAAATGTCCTTTATACACACATGCACACACACATGCACGCGCACACACGCACCAACATCTGTGGAGTTCCACCTATTTTCATCTTTGTTGCTGTCTCGTACACTCTTAGATGTTCTCATTTTAAATGTAAAATGATGTTTTAGTCTGAACCTTTTCTGATCACATGCAAAGAAATGGCATTTTTCTGGGTTACTCTCATCCATCTCTCTCTCTCTCTCCCTCCCTCCCTCCTTGCCCCCCCCAAAGTATTTTATTAGAGATGGGACTTAGAACAAAAAAGTGTGTGTGTGTGTGTGTGTGTGTGTGTGTGTGAGAGAGAGAGAGAGAGAGAGAGAGAGAGAGAGAGAGAGGAGAGAGTTGTGTATATGCCTGTCTTTTGGTAGGTCACCCACTTCCACACTTTTCACCATTAACAAAGGAATAGGTTTATCACAGAGACTCTCATGCCTGAGTCTCCCAAGTACCAGGTTCGATTCTCCACCCCCCCCAACATAAAGGAGAGTTGAGCAGTGCTGGGGTGGGGGGCAAGAAGGAGGATAAACAAGGGCAACAAAAGGGGGAAAAATGGCCCCCGGGAGCAGTGGATTCATGGTGCAGGCACTGAGCCCAGCAATAACCCTAGAGGGATAAGAAGAAGAAGAAGGAGGAGGAGAAGGAGGAGGAGGAGAAAGATAAATAGATATAATTTATATATATATATATATACACATACATATATATATAATGGTATATATATTTCAATCATAGGAATGGAGGCACTGAAATAGGCAGATGGGAACACTGGTCTTTTCTGGTTTGACAGTGGTGTGCTTTGCCTTGGGACATCTGGGGTCTCTAGCCAGAAAAGGCATGGTGGTATGCAGCAGGCTTACAGGAGACCTTTCTCTCTCTATCTCTCTCTTTCTCTGTTTCCTTCCTTCTTTCCTTCCTTCCTTCCTTCCTTCATGTGGGGTGTTGTTAATTGTTTACAGTCGACAGAAAAATACAGCAGTTTGTACATGTACAACATGTCTCATCTTTCCACATAACTCTTCAACCCCCTCTAGGACCTCCTCTCCCACCATATCCCAAGAGTTGAACAGTCCCCCCCCCCGACCCCGACCCCCACCCCAGATTCTGTTACTTCCATGCCATAGATGACAGACTGACATCTTTCTCTCATTAGTATTTCAATGCTGGAAGCAAAGAGCTTGTTCATGGCTCCGCCTCCTCTGCCTCCACCTGCATCTGTAGCCTCGGGTTCCCCCTTCCCCATGGAAGAAATTTCTTTTATTCATTTATTTTATTTTTCATGGGGAAATGACCACGGACAACAAGTTGGGGAGATGGAGAGCAGGAGGTGTGTCCTTTCTAGAAACATTGCTTTTGTAAGGAGAATGAATGAATGAATGAATGAATGAATGAATGAATGAATGAACTGGATCTCCCCAGTGTGGACCATCCTTTCAAAGGCTTCATTCAGATGCAGATAGTCCCAGCTTTGGGGCAGGATGGTCTTTTTTATCTTCCCTCAACACTCAACTGTTGTTGTTGTTGTTTCCAAGCTGCAGAGAGAGGGGGGAGGGGGGAATGAAATGTGCTGTCTTTTTTCTTTTCTTTCTTACTTTTTGTTTTTGTTTTGTTTTGTTTTGTTGTTGTTTTCAAGTTGAGGTAGCTCGAACTGTTTTCCTGAGGCCAAAGTAGTCCAGCATGAAATTTAGTGGGGGGTGGGTGTTTGTAGAAGGAGGAGAAGGAAAAATTAAAAGAGCAAGCAAGCAAGCAAAGAAAGGGTGAATGAAAGAGCATAATGTTTATGCAAACAGACTCAAGCACTGAGATTCCAAGGTCACAGGTTCCAGCCCCCACACCACCATAAGCCACATCTGAGCAGTGCTGTTGGGAGAAGGAGAAGGAGAAGGAGAAGGAGGAGGAGACTGAGGAGGAGAGGAGGAGGAGAGGAGGAGGTGAAGGTGAAGTTGGAGAAGGACACACCCTGCTTTCTGTATTCTTTCTTCTTCTTTCACAAGTAGTGAAGCAGGGCTGCAGGTGTCTCTCTTTCTCTCCCCCACTCCCCCCAACCCTTCCCTCTCAATTTCTGGCTATCTCTATCCAAGACATAAAGATAATTTAGTGATCCGGGAGGTGGCGTGATGGATAGAGCACTGAACTCTCAAGCATGAGGCCCCCGAGTTCAACTCCCCGGTAACATATGTACCTGTGTGATGTATGGTTCTTTCTGTCTCCTCCTGTCATTCTCATAAATAAATAAATAAATAAATAAGGGAGTCAGTCGGGTGTGAGCACAGCAGGTCAAGCGTGCACATGGCACAAAGGGCAAGGACCACCAGTGTGAGGATCCAGGTTCAAGCACCTGGCTCCCCTCCTGCAGGGGAGTTAGTTGCTTCACAAGCAAGCAGTGGTGAAGCAGGTCTGCAGATGTCTATCTTTCTCTCTGTCTTCCCCTCCTCTCTGTCCTATCCAACAATGGCGACAAAAATAAACCAAAGACAACAAAAGGGAATAAATAAGTAAATAAATAAAATATTTTTAAAAGATAATTTGTTTATCTTGAGAGAGAGAGAGATGCACAGCCTTCTCTTCTCCCCTGACACCCCCCCACACACACACACACACAATCTGTTAAGCTCTCTCAGGCATGTAATAGACAATGAATATACTAAAATAGAATCAGACACGAGAGAAAGGGTCCCCGGTGATACCACGATTATGCAAAAGACTTTCATGTATTGGACTCCTCTGAGGTTACAACTTCAGTCAGTCCCTGGTGCCTTCACAAAACCTGTAGGTGCAAGACAGGGAATCCTGTTCCTCAGATGAACAACAGCAGAAATAAGGCTTTGTGACACACAACACTCAGCTTTATTCATTCATACATTCAGCAAGCAAGCAAGCAAAGTGTGTTGTTCCCCTCCCCCAGTTTTATTTTCTAAAGGAATGTGTGTGTGGTCTTGGACAGACATGATACATATTATATACAGACATTTCTGCTCCATATAAATATATAAATCCAGTGAATAAAAAATGGCGGGGGGATGAGGGAAAGGAAATTGGGGGTGGTGGCTACCTACCAGGTACCCTGTCTGAGGAGTCCCCAACTCTCTGCTCACCACCACCCTTCACCCTTCACTTCCATATGGTTTATTGGATTTCTTTCTTTTAATGGAAAAGTTACAGTTTATGCTGAACCGCTTACAATGTATCCGGATTGTTATATTGAAGAGTAGATTTAAAAAAAAAAAAAAGGAGGGGGGAAGGCAGGAGGGACAGTCCAGAATATTGCTGAGTTCTGGCAACTGGTCTTGGTCTATGGGGATCCCACCTGAGACCTCAGCTCCCTCTCTCAAATGAAAATACATGATAGATAGATAGATAGATAGATAGATAGATAGATAGATAGATAGAGTCGGGGGTTGGGTGGTGGCGTGGCACACTGGGTTAGGCACACATAGTATGCAATGGGAAAAAATACACACACACACACACACACACACACACACACATACATATTCCCCTCCCAAATTATTGCTGGGGGTCAGTGCCTGCACCAGGATTCCACTGCTCCTGGAGGCCTTTTTTTTTCTCCCCCCCCTCAGTTTTGTTGCCCTTATTTATATATATTAAAAAAAAAAAGAAAATCAGTCAATCGATCAAAAATAAATGCTTTTAAAATTGTATTTATTCCATTTTATAAATAAAGCTTAAGAAATTATGTATTTGTGAGAAAGGAGAAATCTACAGGGCCGGGCTGAGGGTAAATAGCATAATGGTTATAGAAAGAGACTCTCATGCCTGAGGTTTCAAAAGTCTCAGGTTCAATGACTGGACACCATATCCCCCCCCAACCACCATCTGGTGACAGAGAGAGATTGAGAGAGAGAGAGAGAGAGAGAGAGAGAGAAATCTACACACAGAGACCAACCAGAGCACTACTCAGCTCTGGTTTGTGGCCTATTGTGGAATGAATCTGGCCTGCACTTTGAGGCCTCAGGGGAAAAAGTGAAGGTCTTTTGTATAACCAAAGGTTATACAACTTCTTTTGTATAAACCAAACCCCCACCCCTGCCCCCCTTTTCTTCTCCCCCCCCATCAGTGTCTTGTTTTTTCCATAAAACAACAAGAGCTGAGACAGCATTGACAAGAGTAACATTAACAACAACAACAACAACGGTAACAACAAGGGCAAAAAAATGGGAAAAACAACCTCCAGGAGCAGTGGATTTGTAGTGCAAGCAGGCACTGAGCGCCAGCCATAATACTAACAAACAGGCAAAAAAAGAAGAAAAAAAAAAAAAAGAAAAAGAGAAAAGTAAAGAAAACAAGAGCTGAGCAGTGCTCTGGTAAAAATTAAAACATAACATTAGTGGGAGTCCAGCAATAGCGCAGCACGTTAAGCGTGCTTGATGCAAAGCTCAAGGACAGGAGGAAGGATCCCGGTTCGAGCCCCAGGATCCCCACCTGCAGGGGAGTCACTTCACAGCTGGTGAACACCATCCTAGAATGGCAACAACAGCAACAGCAGTGCAGGGGGAGTGTTCTAGGAAAGGAAAAGTAGACCTAAGTATCCTTCCTCCCCCCCCCCCGTCCCCCACCCAGGTTTATGTCTGTGGATCCCTGCCTACAGTATGAATCCACTGCTCCTAGAGGCCATCCCCTACCCGCCCCCTGCTTTGAATGGCCCTGGTTGTTCATCATTACCGTTGTTATTATTGCTGTCATTGTTGTTGGATAGGATAGAGAGAAATCTGAAGAGGAGGGGAAGACAGAGAGGGGGAGAGAAAGATAGACACCTTGGGGTGGGGGTTGGGAGTTGTCTTGACTGTAGAGCTGTGCTTTGGGAGCACATGGTACAAAGTGCAAGGACCAGGGTGGGCATCCCAGGTCTAGAGCCTCTCGCATGGTGGTGGGGGTGAGGGGAGGCTCGAAGAAGCAGTGAAGTGGGTCTGCAGGTCTGCTCCCTGCCATGTGTACTTAACCCTCTGCACTACCACCCGGGCCTCCCCAGTCCCTCCATTCTTTCCAGAGAGAGAGAGAGAGAGACAGAGACAGAGACAGAGAGACAGAGACAGAGACAGAGTACAGGGTGTGAGAAAGACATGAAAACAACACACCACTGCCTTTGGAGTTCCATCTCTTTTTTTTTTTAATATTTATTTTATTTATTTATTCCCTTTTGTTGCCCTTGTTGTTTTATTGTTGTAGTTATTATTTTTGTTGTCATTGTTGGATAGGACAGAGGGAAATGGAGAGAGGAGGGGAAGACAGAGAGGAGGAGAGAAATATAGACACCTGCAGACCTGCTTCACCTCGTGTGAAGCGACTCCCCTGCAGGTGGGGAGCCGGGGTTCGAACCAGGATCCTTCTGCTGGTCCTTGTGCTTTGCGCCACCTGCGCTTAACCCATTGCGCTACAGCCAGACTCCCAGTTCCATCTCTTTTCATCCTCAGTGGTTCTCACTGTGGTTTCTTAGATTTCTTCCTATGAAATGAAAAGTTACATTGTGGCAGTCCAGAAGGTTGCGAGGTGGATAAATAAAGTATTGGACTTTCAAAGATGAGGAGGTCCTGAGTTTGACCCCTGGCAGCACATGTACCAGAGTGATGTCTGGCTCTTTCTCTGTCTCCCATCGTATCTTTCTGCTTCAGAAATAAGTACAATCTTAAATAAAATTAAATTAAATGAAAATAAAGTGGCAAACCTTTGTGTCCTGAACCCTATCACCATGTAAATGGATAGTTTTAGTGATGCCTCCATCAGAGGGCATGTGTCACATGGTGAGGGGACTCAAGGCAAGAAGGGAGAGAGTGAGAAAATAAATAATTTAAAAAGGGATGGTAGTGGTGGTGGTAGAGGAGGAGGAGGAGGAGGAGGAGGAAGGGGGGGGCCCAGTCAATGAATTAAAGTGAGGCAGTCAATTAATTAATTACTCAAAAATCAATTTTTTTCCGGGCTCGGGGTACCTGTATTTAGGAAACTATATACCCCTCCCAAAGGGGAGAGGGGTGAATTCTTAGAAAAGAAAGAAGAGGCCTAATCCCTCCACCTTTTCTGTGTGTGTATGCCTGTGTGTGGGGGGGGATGTAAATGTGTAAATGGCCTTTATACACACATGCACACACACACGCGCGAGCACACACGCACCAACATCTGTAGAGTTCCACCTATTTTCATCTTTGTTGCTGTCTCGTACACTCTTAGATGTTCTCATTTTAAATGTAAAATGATGTTTTAGTCTGAACCTTTTCTGATCACATGCAAAGAAATGGCATTTTTCTGGGTTACTCTCATCCATCTCTCTCTCTCTCCCTCCCTCCCTCCCTGCCCCCCCAATGTATTTTATTAGAGATGGGACTTAGAACAAAAAAGTGTGTGTGTGTGTGTGTGTGTGTGTGTGTGTGTGTGAGAGAGAGAGAGAGAGAGAGAAGAGAGAGTTGTGTATATGCCTGTCTTCCACACTTTTCACCATTAACAAAGGAATAGGTTTATCACAGAGACTCTCATGCATGAGTCTCCCAAGTACCAGGTTGGATTCTCCACCCCCCCCAAAATAAAGGAGAGTTGAACAGTGCTGGGGTGGGGGGCAAGAAGGAGGATAAACAAGGGCAACAAAAGGGGGAAAAATGGACCCCGGGAGCAGAGATTCATGGTGCAGGCACAGAGCCCAGCAATAACCCTGGAGAGATAAGAAGGAGAAGGAGGAGAAGGAGAAGGAGAAGAAGGAGAAGGAGAAAGATAAATAGATATAATATATATATATATATATATATATATATATATATATATTTCATTTCAATCATAGGAACGGAGGCACTGAATTAGGCAGATGGGAACACTGGTCTTTTCTGGTTTGACAGTGGTGTGCTTTGCCTTGGGACATCTGGGGCCTCTAGCCAGAAAAGGCATGGTGGTATGCAGCAGGATCACAGGAGACCTTTCTCTCTCTCTCTTTCTCTGTTTCCTTCCTTCCTCCCTTACTTCCTTCCTTCCTTCATGGGGGGTGTTGTTAATGGTTTACAGTCCACAAAAAAATACAACAGTTTGTACATGCACACCATGTCTCATCTTTCCACATAACTCTTCAACCCCCTCTAGGTTCTCCTCTCCCATCATGTCCCAAGAGCTGAACACTCCCCCGCCCCCGACCCCGACCCCCACCCCAGTGTCTGTTACTTCCATTCCATAGATGACAGACTGACATCTTTCTCTCATTAATATTTCAATGCTGGAAGCAAAGAGCTTGTTCATGGCTCCGCCTCCTCCGCCTCCGCCTCCGCCTGCATCTGTAGCCTCGGGTTCCCCCTCCCCCGCCGAAGAAATTTCTTTTATTCATTTATTTTATTTTTCATGGGGAAATGACCACTGACCACAAGTTGGGGAGATGGAGAGCAGGAGGTGTGTCCTTTCTAGAAACAGATAGTGTTTTTGTAAGGAGAATGAATGAATGAAGGAAGGAAGGAAGGAAGGAAGGAAGGAAGGAAGGAACTGGATCTCGCCAGTGTGGACCATCCTTTCAAAGGCTTCATTCAGATGCAGATAGTCCCAGCTTTGGGGCGGGATGGTCTTTTTTATCTTCCCTCAACACTCAACTGTTGTTGTTGTTGTTGTTGTTTCCAAGCTGCAGAGAGAGGGGGGAGGGGGGGAATGAAATGTGCTTTCTTTTTTCTTCTCTTTTCTTTCGTTCTTTTTTTTTTTGTTTTTTGGTTTTTTGTTTGTTTGTTTGTTTTGTTGTTGTTTTCAAGTTGAGGTAGCTCGAACTGTTTTCCTGAGGCCAAAGTAGTCCAGCATGAAATTTAGTGGGGGGGGGGTGTTTGTAGAGGGAGGAGAAGGATAAATTAAAAGAGAAAGCAAGCAAGCAAGCAAAGAAAGGGTGAGTGAAAGAGCATGATTATGCAAACAGACTCAAGCACTGAGACTCCAAGGTCCCAGGTTCCATCCCCCACACCACCATAAGCCACAGCTGAGCAGTGCTATTGGGAGAAGGAGAAGGAGGAGAAGGAGGAGGAGGAGGAGAAGGACACACCCTGCTTTCTGTATTCTTTCCTCTTCTTTCACAAGTAGTGAAGCAGGGCTGCAGGTGTCTCTCTTTCTCTCCCCCACTCCCCCCACCCCTTCCCTCTCAATGTCTGGCTATCTCTATCCAAGACTTAAAGATAATTTAGTGATCCGGGAGGTGGCCTGATGGATAGAGCATGAGGCCCCCGAGTTCAACCCCCCAGTAACATATGTACCGGGGTGATGTCTGCTTCTTTCTGTCTCCTCCTGTCATTCTCATAAATAAATAAATAAATAAATAAATAAATAAATAAATAAGGGAGTCAGTCGGGCATGAGCACAGCAGGTCAAGCGTGCATGTGGCACAAAGGGCAAGGACCACCGGTGTGAGGATCCCGGTTCAAGCACCAGGCTCCCCACCTGCAGGGGAGTTAGTTGCTTCACAAGCAAGCAGCTGTGAAGCAGGTCTGTCTGCAGATGTCTATCTTTCTCTCTGTCTTCCCCTCCTCTCTGTCCTATCCAACAATGGCGACGAAAATAAACCAAAGACAACAAAAGGGAATAAATAAGTAAATAAATAAAATATTTTTAAAAGATAATTTGTTTATCTTGAGAGAGAGATGCACAGCCTTCTCTTCTCCTCTGACGCCCCACTCCCCCCAACACACACACACACAGGCACACACAATCTGTTAAGCTCTCTCAGGCATGTAATAGACAATGAATATACTAAAATAGAATCAGACACGAGAGAAAGGGACCCTGGTGATACCAAGATTATGCAAAAGACTTTCATGTATTGGACTCCTCTGAGGTTACAATTTCAGTCAGTCCCTGGTGCCTTCACAAAACCTGTACGTGCAAGACAGGGAATCCTGTTCCTCAGTAGCTCTTGAGATGAACAACAGCAGAAATAAGGCTTTGTGACACACAACCCCCAGCTTTATTCATTCATACATTCAGCAAGCAAGCAAGCAAGCAATGTGTGTTGTTCCCCTCCCCCAGTTTTATTTTCTAAAGGAATGTGTGTGTGGTCTTGGACAGACATGATACATATTATATACAGACATTTCTTTTCTGCTCATATATAAAAATATATAGATATATAAATCCAGTGAATAAAAAATGGCGGGGGGTGAGGGAAAGGAAATTGGGGGCGGTGGCTACCTACCAGGTACCCTTTCTCTGAGGAATCCCCAACACTCTGCTCACCACCACCCTTCACCCTTCACTTCACTCCACTCCACTCCACTCGACCCCAACCCACCCACTAATTTACAATGCAAATTTCTGGCCAGAATGATACAGTGTTGCCAAGCAGGGGTAGAGAGGATAATGGTTATGCTAAGAGACCCTCATTCCTGAGGCTCCACAACCATGGCCAGGAAGCCTGTGGCGATTCAAGGAGTCAGAGTGCAACATCATTCAGACTTCCGTTCCAACTCGCAAATTCTTCTGCCAGAGACTAAGTCCCAGGGGAGTGCTGGTCGACCCGCCTGCTCCACAAGGCGGCATTCCAGGAAATGGGTGGCGGGGTGGCGGGGTGGCGGGTTGGCGCGGTGGCGGGATCCTGGGATCCTAAGGCGGACTTCATCCAGTGATTAAGTCCCAAGGGAGTTCTGGTCGACCCGCCGGCTCCACAACGAAGGCAGTCTGAGAATCGGGATCCGGGGGTGCCACGGCGGACTTCATCCAGATGCACAGTCGACCCTCGAGCCGCTGCGTCAGCGACCAAGTCCCAAGGGACTGCTGGTTGACCCGCCGCCTCCACAACCGCGGCCCTATGATCCATCCGGTGGCCGCGCTGCGACAGCGGACTCTGCCGCCATCCGGAGTCGGGAGCGGGCTGCTGGTCGACCCCACGGCCGGTCTGGGAGGACGGGCGCGAGCACCGCGCCGACGCCTCGAGGCGCTTTGCCACCCACCCACACCCGCCTCCCGGGCAGCGGGTGGGCGGGCGGGCAATAGCGCCCGCGAGGGCCCGGCGGCGAGCCGGGCGTTTGCGCGAACGCGCCGCCGCACTCGCGGAGTGCGCCGCGTCCCCCCCCCCCTCCTCCTGAGCCCGGACACCCAGGCGGAGATGGATGGGAGAAGGCAGGGCAGGGCAGGGGCCGGACGGGATGGATGGATGGACCGACCCCGCCCCTCCACCTCCCCCCCCCCCAGAGGGTGGGAGAGAGCGAGAGCGAGACAAACCCTTGTGTTGAGGGCTGACTTTCAATAGATCGCAGCGAGGGAGCTGCTCTGCTGCTTACGAAACCCTGACCCAGAAGCAGGTCGTCTACGAATGGTTTAGCACCAGGTTCCCCACGAACGTGCGGTGCGTGACGGGCGAGAGGGCGGCCGCCTTTCCGGCCGCGCCCAGCTTCCCAGGACGAGCGGCTCTCCGCACCGGGCCCCGGACCCGAACGCGCGGCGGCGGCGGCGGCGACCGGCCGGTCCGACCGGCTGGCCTCAAGCCGCACGCCCGCACGCCTGCCCGGGCAGCGCCGCGGCTCGGCCCGGCCCGGCCCGGCCCGGCCCAGACCAGACCAGACCAGACCCACTTCCGCGGGCGGAGGCTCCGGCCGGCCCGACCGGCTGGCATCAAGCCGCCCGCCCGCGCGCCTGCCCAGGCAGCGCCGCGGCGGTGTCGCCAGGCCGGCAACACTCACTCCCCTAGTAAACTGCAGCTATGGCATGCGTCCAGAGAGTGGTATGCGCACAGGCCACCAGGGGCGCTACAGACCGGCTCGACAGCAGGGCTCCTGGAACTCTCGCCGGCCAAGCGCAGCCAGATCTCTCCCCTCTGCCTCTGCAGCCGGAACTCGGGGGGAGGCGGCGGCAATATAGAAGCGGCCGCCAGGGGGCACCCTACACTCATCCCCTGGAGCCGAGAAAGTGAAAGTCAGGCCGCCAGCGGCGGCGGCGGCGGCGGCGGCGGACCCTGGCAGGACCGCGGCGGTGGCGGCGGCGGCGGCGGCAGCGGCGGACGCCCGCGGACCCCGGGAGGATCGCCGAGACGGCGGCCCCCGGCAGGATCAGGGCGCGCGCGCGCGCGCACACACACACACACACACACACACACACACACACGGCCAAGCCGGACATGCATTCCTGAGTGCGTGACTGAGTGACAGAGGGAGGGAGTGCATGGAGGGCAGGGAAACGGGGGAGGAGGGGTGAGGGAGCAGGTGGGAGGGAGTCCAGGAGCAAAGGTTAGTGACTGAAGCAGCGGTGCAGGCAGTGGTGGCAGGACCCAGGCAGGAACCCGGCTCCTTGCATTTCTTTCTCTGTGTGCTTAACCAGGTGCACCTACACCCGGTCCCCCAATCTTTCTTTCTGAACTAGGGGGAGGTGTATTAAGAAAACTGTACATCCCTACCCCTAAAGTGTGTTTGGGGGAGAGGGAACAGTAAGTGTTGGGGGGGTCGAGGTAGTTAGTCCCTCTATGGAGAGAGAAAGAGAGAGAAGAGGGGTGTGGGAAGGACACCTTTGGAGTTTCCTATGGTTTATTGGATTTCTTTCAAAGGAAAAGTTACAGTTTATGCTGAACCCCTTACAATGTATCCGGATTGTTATATTGAAGAGTAGATTTTAAAAAGAAAAAAGGAGGGGTGAAGGCAGGAGGGACAGTCCAGAATATGGCTGAGTTCTGGCAACTGGTCTTGGTCTGTGGGGATCCCACCTGAGACCTCAGCTCCCTCTCTCAAATGAAAATAGATGATAGATAGATAGAGTCGGGGGTTGGGTGGTGGCGTGGCACACTGGGTTAGGCACACATAGTATGCAATGGAAAAAAATACACACACACACACATATACATATTCCCCTCCCAAGTTATTGCTGGGGCTCAGTGCCTGCACCAGGATTCCACTGCTCCTGGAGGCCTTTTTTTTCTTCCCCCCTCTCAGTTTTGTTGCCCTTGTTTGTATATATTTAAAAAAAAAGTCAGTCAATCAATCAAAAATAAATGCTTTTAAAAATTGTATTTATTCCATTTTATAAATAAAACTTAAGAAATTATGTATTTGTGAGAAAGGAGAAATCTACAGGGCCGGGGTGAGGGTAAATAGCATAATGGTTATAGAAAGAGACACTCATGCCTGAGGTTTCAAAAGTCTCAGGTTCAATCACTGGACACCATACCCCCCCAGCCACCAACTGGTGACAGAGAGAGATAGAGAGAGAAATCTACACACAGAGACCAACCAGAGCACTACTCAGCTCTGGTTTGTGGCCTGTTGTGGAATGAATCTGACTGGCACTTTGAGGCCTCAGGGGAAAAAGTGAAGGTCTTTTGTATAACCAAAGATTATACAACTTCTTTTGTATAAACCAAACCCCCACCCCTGCCCCCCTTTTCTTCTCCCCCCCATCAGGGTCTTGTTTTTTCCATAAAACAAGAGCTGAGACAGCATTGACAAGAATAACATTAACAACAACAAGGACTGTAACAACAAGGGCAAAAAAATGGGAAAAACAACCTCCAGGAGCAGTGGATATGTAGTGCAAGCAGGCACTGAGATCCAGCCATAATACAAACAAACAGGCAAAAGAAGAAAAAGAAAAGAAAAAGAGAAAAGTAAAGAAAACAAGAGCTGAGCAGTGCTCTGGTAAAAATCAAAACATAACATTAGTGGGAGTCCAGCAGTAGCACAGCGGGTAAAGAGCCCTTGATGCAAAGCTCAAGGACTGGTGGACCCTGGTTCTGAGGATCCCGGTTCAGGCCTCCGGATCCCCACCTAGAGGGGAGTCCCTTCACAGGCAGTGAACACCCTCCTAGAATGGCAACAGCAACAGCAGCGCAGGGGGAGTGTTCTAGGAAAGGAAAAGTAGACCTAAGCATCCTCTCTCCCCCCCCACCCCCCACCCAGGTTTATGTCTGTGGTTCCATGCCTGCAGTACTAATCCTAGAGGCCATCCCCCACCTGCTTTGTATGGCCCTGGTTGTTCATCATTACCTTTGTTATTATTGCTGTCATTGTTGTCAGATAGGACAGAGAGAAATCCAGAGAGGAGGGGAAGACAGAGAGGGGGAGAGAAAGATGGGGGTTGGGGGGGGAGCTTGACTGTAGCACTGTGGTTTAGGAGCACATGGTACAAAGTGCAAGGACCAGGATGGGCATCCCAGGTCGAGAGCCTCTCCTGTGGTGGGTCGGGGTGGGGGGAGGCTCAAAGAAGCATGAAGCAGGTCTGCAGGTCTGCTCCCTGCCATGTGTACTTAACCCTCTGCACTACCACCCTGGCCTCCCCAGTCCCTCCATTCTTTCCAGAGAGAGAGAGAGAGACAGAGACAGAGTACAGGGTGTGAGAAAGACATGAAAACAACACACCGCTTCCTTTGGAGTTCCATCTCTTTTCATCCTCAGTGGTTCTCACTGTGGTTTCTTAGATTTCTTCCTATGAAATGAAAAGTTACATTGTGGCGGTCCAGAAGGTTGCGAGGTGGATAAATAAAGTATTGGACCTTCAACGACGACGAGGAGGTCCTGAGTTTGACCCCTGGCAGCACATGTACCAGAGTGATGTCTGCCTCTTTCTCTGTCTCCCGTCGTATCTTTCTGCTTCAGAAATAAGTACAATCTTAAAAAATAAAATTAAATGAAAATAAAGTGACAAACCTTTGTGTCCTGAACCCTATCACCATGTAAATGGATAGTTTTAGTGATGCCTCCATCAGAGGGCATGTGTCACATGGTGAGGGGACTCAAGGCAAGAAGGGAGAGAGTGAGAAAATAAATAATTTAAAAAGGGATGGTAGTGGTGGTGGTAGAGGAGGAGGAGCACGAGGAGGAAGGGGCACACAGTCAATGAATTAAAGTGAGGCAGTCAATTAATTAATTACTCAAAAATCAATTTTTTCCCGGGCTCGGGGTAGGTATATTTAGGAAACTATATACCCCTCCCAAAGGGGAGAGGGGTGAATTCTTAGAAAAGAAAGGCCTAATCCCTCCACCTTTTCTGTGTGTGTATGCCTATGTGTGTGGGGGGATGTCAATGTGTAAATGGCCTTTATACACACATGCACACACACACATGCACACACACACGCACCAACATCTGTGGAGTTCCACCTATTTTCATCTTTGTTGCTGTCTCGTACAAACTTGGATGTTCTCATTTTAAATATAAAATGATATTTTAGTCTGAACCTTTTCTGATCACATGCAAAGAAATGGCATTTTTCGGGTTACTCTCATCCATCTCTCTCTCTCTCTCTCCCTCCCTGCCCCCCAAAGTATTTTATTAGAGATGGGACTTAGAACAAAAAAGTGTGTCTGTGTCTGTGTATGTGTGTGTGAGAGAGAGAGAGAGAGAGAGAGAGAGAGAGAGAGAGGAGAGAGTTGTGTATATGCCTGTCTTTTGGTAGGTCACCCTCTTCCACACTTTTCATTAACTAAGGAATAGGAATTAACAAAGGAATAGGTTTATCACAGAGACTCTCATGCCTGAGTCTCCCAAGTACCAGGTTAGATTCTCCACCCCCCCCCAACATAAAGGAGAGTTGAGCAGTGCTTGGGTGGGGGGCAAGAAGGAGGATAAACAAGGGCAACAAAAGGGGGAAAAATGGACCCCAGGAGCAGTGGATTCATGGTGCAGGCATGGAGCCCAGCAATAACCCTGGAGGGATAAGAAGAAGAAGAAGGAGGAGGAGGAGGAGGAGGAGAAAGATAAATAGATATAATATATATATATATATATATATATATATATATATATATATATATATAATGGTATATATATTTCAATCATAGGAACGGAGGCACTGAAATAGGCAGATGGGAACACTGGTCTTTTCTGGTTTGACAGTGGTGTGCTTTGCCTTGGGACATCTGGGGCCTCTAGCCAGAAAAGGCATGGTGGTATGCAGCAGGCTTACAGGAGACCTTTCTCTCTCTCTCTCACTCTCTCTCTCTCTTTCTGTTTCCTTCCTTCCTTCATGGGGGGTGTTGTTAATGGTTTACAGTCGACAGAAAAATACAACAGTTTGTACATGCACAACATGTCTCATCTTTCCACATAACTCTTCAACCCCCTCTAGGTTCTCCTCTCCCATCATGTCCCAAGAGCTGAACACTCCCCCCCCCCCGACCCCGACCCCCACCCCAGAGTCTGTTACTTCCATGCCATAGATGACAGACTGACATCTTTCTCTCATTAGTATTTCAATGCTGGAAGCAAAGAGCTTGTTCATGGCTCTGCCTCCTCTGCCTCCACCTCAGCCTGTGTCTGTAGCCTCGGGTTCCCCCTCCCCCGCGGAAGAAATTTCTTTTATTCATTTATTTTATTTTTCATGGGGAAATGACCGCTGACCACAAGTTGGGGAGATGGAGAGCAGGAGGTGTGTCCTTTCTAGAAACATTGTTTTTGTAAGGAGAATGAATGAATGAATGAATGAATGAATGAATGAATGAACTGGATCTCGCCAGTGTGGACCATCCTTTCAAAGGCTTCATTCAAATGCAGATAGCCCCAGCTTTGGGGAAGATGGTCTTTTTTATCTTCCCTCAACACTCAATGGTTATTGTTGTTGTTGTTGTTTCCAAGCTGCAGAGAGAGGGGGGAGGGGGGAATGAAATGTGCTTTCTTTTTTCTTTTCTTTCTTTCTTTTTTGTTTTGTTTTGTTGTTGTTTTCAAGTTGAGGTAGCTGGAACTGTTTTCCTGAGGCCAAAGTAGTCCAGCATGAAATTTAGTGGGGGGGGGGGGGTGTTTGTAGAATAGGAGAAGGAAAATTTAAAAGAGAAAGCAAGCAAGCAAGCAAGCAAAGAAAGGGTGAGTGAAAGAGCATAATGTTTATGTAAACAGCCTCAAGCACTGAGATTCCAAGGTCCCAGGTTCCAGCCCCCACACCACCATAAGCCACATCTGAGCAGTGCTGTTGGGAGAAGGAGGAGAAGTAGGAGGAGACAGAGGAGGAGAGGAGGAGGAGAAGGAGAAGGAGGAGAAGGACACACCCTGCTTTCTGTATTCTTCCCTCTTCTTTCACAAGTAGTGAAGCAGGGCTGCAGGTGTCTCTCTTTCTCTCCCCCACTACCCCCACCCCTTCCCTCTCAATTTCTGGGTATCTCTATCCAAGACATAAAGATAATTTAGTGATCCGGGAGGTGGCGTGATGGATAGAGCACTGAACTCTCAAGCATGAGGCCCCCGAGTTCAACTCCCCCGGTAACATATGTACCTGTGTGATGTCTGGTTCTTTCTGTCTCCTCCTGTCATTCTCATAAATAAATAAATAAATAAATAAATAAATAAATAAATAAATAAATAAATAAGGGAGT
This sequence comes from Erinaceus europaeus, assembly GCF_950295315.1. Taxonomy (NCBI): domain Eukaryota; kingdom Metazoa; phylum Chordata; class Mammalia; order Eulipotyphla; family Erinaceidae; genus Erinaceus; species Erinaceus europaeus. The sequence goes on from NW_026647114.1 coordinate 3,169,743, forward strand.
CAGTCGGGCATGAGCACAGCAGGTCAAGCGTGCACGTGGCACAAAGGGCAAGGACCACCAGTGTGAGGATCCAGGTTCAAGCACCTGGCTCCCCACCTGCAGGGGATTTAGTTGCTTCACAAGCAAGCAGTGGTGAAGCAGGTCTGTCTGCAGATGTCTATCTTTCTCTCTGTCTTCCCCTCCTCTCTGTCCTATCCAACAATGGCGACGAAAATAAACCAAAGACAACAAAAGGGAATAAATAAGTAAATAAATAAAATATTTTTAAAAGATAATTTGTTTATCTTGAGAGAGAGTGAGATGCACAGCCTTCTCTTCTCCCCTGTTGCCCCACCCCCCCAACAAACACACACACACACACAAACACACACACACACAATCTGTTAAGCTTTCTCAGGCATGTAATAGACAACGAATATACTAAAATAGAATCAGACACGAGAGAAAGGGACCCTGGTGATACCAAGATTATGCAAAAGACTTTCATGTATTGGACTCCTCTGAGGTTACAACTTCAGTCAGTCCCTGGTGCCTTCACAAAACCTGTACGTGCAAGACAGGGAATCCTGTTCCTCAGTAGCTCTTGAGATGAACAACAGCAGAAATAAGGCTTTGTGACACACAACCCCCAGCTTTATTCATTCATACATTCAGCAAGCAAGCAAGCAATGTGTGTTGTTCCCCTCCCCCAGTTTTATTTTCTAAAGGAATGTGTGTGTGGTCTTGGACAGACATGATACATATTATATACAGACATTTCTTTTCTGCTCCATATAGATATATAAATCCAGTGAATAAAAAATGGCAGAGGGTGAGGGAAAGGAAATTGGGGGTGGTGGCTACCTACCAGGTACCCTGTCTGAGGAATCCCCAACACTCTGCTCACCACCACCCTTCACCCTTCACTTCCCTATGGTTTATTGGATTTCTTTCTTTTAAAGGAAAAGTTACAGTTTATGCTGAACCCCTTACAATGTATCCAGATTGTTATATTGAAGAGTAGATTTAAAAAAAAAAAAAGGAGGGGGGAAGGCAGGAGGGACAGTCCAGAATATTGCTGAGTTCTGGCAACTGGTCTTGGTTTATGGGGATCCCACCTGAGACCTCAGCTCCCTCTCTCAAATGAAAATACATGATAGATAGATAGATAGATAGATAGATAGATAGATAGATAGATAGAGTTGGGGGTTGGGTGGTGGCGTGGCACACTGGGTTAGGCACACATAGTATGCAATGGGAAAAAAAATACACACACACACACAAACACACACACACGCACATACATATTCTCCTCCCAAATTATTGCTGGGGCTCAGTGCCTGCACCAGGATTCCACTGCTCCTGGAGGCCTTTTTTTTTCTTCCCCCCTCTCAGTTTTCTTGCCCTTATTTATATATATTTTTAAAAAAAGGAAATCAGTCAATCAATCAAAAATAAATGCTTTTAAAAATTGTATTTATTCCATTTTATAAATAAAACCTAAGTAATTATGTATTTGTGAGAAAGGAGAAATCTACAGGGCCGGGGTGAGGGTAAATAGCATAATGGTTATAGAAAGAGACTCTCATGCCTGAGGTTTCAAAAGTCTCAGGTTCAATCACTGGACACCGTATCCCCCCCCAACCACCATCTGGTGACAGAGAGAGATTGAGAGAGAGAGAGAGAGAGAGAAATCTACACACAGAGACCAACCAGAGCACTACTCAGCTCTGGTTTGTGGCCTATTGTGGAATGAATCTGGCTGGCACTTTGAGGCCTCAGGGGAAAAAGTGAAGGTCTTTTGTATAACCAAAGGTTATACAACTTCTTTTGTATAAACCAAACCCCCACCCCTGCCCCCCTTTTCTTCTCCCCCCCATCAGTGTCTTGTTTTTTCCATAAAACAACAAGAGCTGAGACAGCATTGACAAGAATAACATTAACAACAACAAGGACTGTAACAACAAGGGCAAAAAAATGGGAAAAACAACCTCCAGGAGCAGTGGATTTGTAGTGCAAGCAGGCACTGAGCGCCAGCCATAATACTAACAAACAGGCAAAAAAAGAAGAAAAAAAAAGAAGAAAGAGAAAAGTAAATAAAACAAGAGCTGAGCAGTGCTCTGGTAAAAATTAAAACATAACATTAGTGGGAGTCCAGCAATAGCGCAGCAGGTTAAGCGCGCTTGATGCAAAGCTCAAGGACCAGAGGAAGGATCCCGGTTGGAGCCCCCGGATCCCCACCTACAGGGGAGTCGCTTCACAGGTGGTGATCACCCTCCTAGAATGGCAACAACAGCAACAGCTACAGCAACAGCAACAGAGTGCAGGGGGAGTGGTCTAGGAAAGGAATAGTAGACCTAAGAGTCCTTCCTCTCCCCCCCTCCCCCACCCAGGTTTATGTCTGTGGTTCCCTGCCTACAGTATGAATCCACTGCTCCTAGAGGCCATCCCCGCCCCCCCCCCCCCGCTTTGTATGGCCCTGGTTGTTCATCATTACTGTTGTTATTATTGCTGTCGTTGTTGTCGGATAGGACAGAGAGAAATCCGGAGAGGAGGGGAAGACAGAGAGGGGGAGAGAAAGATAGACACCTTGGGGTGGGTGTTGGGAGGGGGCTTGAGTGTAGCTCTGTGGTTTGGGAGCACATGGTACAAAGTGCAAGGACCAGGGTGGGCATCCCATGTCAAGAGCCTCTCGCATGGCGGTGGGGGTGGGGGGCGGCTCGAAGAAGCAGTGAAGCGGGTCTGCAGGTCTGCTCCCTGCCATGTGTACTTAACCCTCTGCACTACCACCCAGGCCTCCTCAGTCCCTCCATTCTTTCCAGAGAGAGAGAGACAGAGACAGAGACAGAGAGACAGAGAGAGAGACAGAGACAGAGTACAGGGTGTGAGAAAGACATGAAAACAACATACCACTGCCTTTGGAGTTCCACATCTTTTCTTTTTTTTAATATTTATTTTATTTATTTATTCCCTTTTGTTGCCCTTGTTGTTTTATTGTTGTAGTTATTATTGTTGTTGTCGTTGTGGGATAGGACAGAGAGAAATGGAGAGAGGAGGGGAAGACAGATAGGAGGAGAGAAAGATAGACACCTGCAGACCTGCTTCACAGCCTGTGAAGCGACTCCCCTGCATGTGGGGAACCGGGGTTCGAACCGGGATCCTTATGCTGGTCCTTGTGCTTTGTGCCACCTGCGCTTAACCCACTGCGGTACAGCTCGACTCCCAGTTCCATCTCTTTTCATCCTCAGTGGTTCTCACTGTGGTTTCTTAGATTTCTTCCTATGAAATGAAAAGTTACATTGTGGTGGTCCACAAGGTTGCGTGGTGGATAAATAAAGTATTGGACCTTCAAGGACGAGGAGGTCCTGAGTTCGACCCCTGGCAGCACAGTACCAGAGTGACGTCTGGCTCTTTCTCTGTCTCCCGTAATATCTTTCTGCTTCAGAAATAAGTACAATCTTAAATAAAATAAAATTAAATGAAAATAAAGTGACAAACCTTTGTGTCCTGAACCCTATCACCATGTAAATGGATTGTTTTAGTGATGCCTCCATCAGAGGGCATGTGTCACGTGGTGAGGGGACTCAAGGCAAGAAGGGAGAGAGTGAGAAAATAAATAATTAAAAAAGGGATGGTAGTGGTGGTGGTAGAGGAGGAGGAGGAGGAGGAGGAGGAAGGGGGGGCCCAGTCAATGAATTAAAGTGAGGCAGTCAATTAATTAATTACTCAAAAATCAATTTTTTTCCAGGCTCTGGGTAGGTGTATTTAGGAAACTATATACCCCTCCCAAAGGGGAGAGGGGTGAATTCTTAGAAAAGAAAGGAGAGGCCTAATCCCTCCACCTTTTCTGTGTGTGTATGCCTGTGTGTGTGGGGGGGGATGTGTAAATGGCCTTTATACACACATGCATACACACATGCACACACACACGCACCAACATCTGTGGAGTTTCACCTATTTTCATCTTTGTTGCTGTCTCGTACACTCTTAGATGTTCTCATTTTAAATGTAAAATGATGTTTTAGTCTGAACCTTTTCTGATCACATGCAAAGAAATGGCATTTTTCCGGGTTACTCTCATCCATCTCTCTCCTTCCCTCCCTCCCTGCCTCCCCCAAAGTATTTTATTAGAGATGGGACTTAGAACAAAAAAGTGTGTGTGTGTGTGTGTGTGTGTGTGTGTGTGAGAGAGAGAGAGAGAGAGAGAGAGAGAGAGAGAGAGGAGAGAGAGTTGTGTATATGCCTGTCTTTTGCTAGGTCACCCTATTCTAGACTTTTCACCATTAACAAAGGAATAGGTTTATCACAGAGACTCTCATGCCTGAGTCTCCCCAAGTACCAGGTTTGATTCTCCACCCCCCCAACATAAAGGAGAGTTGAGCAGTGCTGGGGTGGGGGGCAAGAAGGAGGATAAAGAAGGGCAACAAAAAGGGGAAAAATGGACCCCGGGAGTGGAGGATTCATGGTGCAAGCATGGAGCCCAGCAATAACCCTGGAGGGATAAGAAGGAGAAGGAGAAGGAGAAGGAGAAGGAGAAGGAGAAGGAGAAGGAGGAGAAAGATAGATATAATATATATATATATATATATATATATATATATATATATATATATTTCATTTCAATCATAGAAAAGGAGGCACTGAAATAGGCAGATGGGAACACTGGTCTTTTCTGGTTTGACAGTGGTGTGCTTTGCCTTGGGACATCTGGGGCCTCTAGCCAGAAAAGGCATGGTGGTATGCAGCAGGCTCACAGGAGACCTTTCTCTCTCTCTCTCTCTCTCTCTCTCTCTCTCTCTCTTTCTTGTTTCCTTCCTTCCTCCCTCCCTTCCTTCCTTCCTTCATGGGGGGTGTTGTTAATGGTTTACAGTTGACAGAAAAATACAACAGTTTGTACATGCACAACATGTCTCATCTTTCCACATAACTCTTCAACCCCCTCTAGGTTCTCCTCTCCCATCATGTCCCAAGAGCTGAACACCCCCCTGACTGGGACCCCCACCCCAGAGTCTGTTACTTCCATGCCATAGATGACAGACTGACATCTTTCTCTCATTAGTATTTCAATGCTGGAAGCAAAGAGCTTGTTCATGGCTCCGCCTCCTCAGCCTCTGCCTCTGCCTGTTTCTGTAGCCTCTGGTTCCACCTCCCCTGCGGAAGAAATTTCTTTTATTCATTTATTTTATTTTTCATGGGGAAATGACCACTGACCACAAGTTGGGGAGATGGAGAGCAGGAGGTGTGTCCTTTCTAGAAACAGATAGTGTTTTTGTAAGGAGAATGAATGAATGAATGGATGGATGAATTAATGAACTGGATCTCACCAGTGTGGACCATCCTTTCAAAGGCTTCATTCAGATGCAGATAGTCCCAGCTTTGGGGCAGGATGGTCTTTTTTATCTTCCCTCAACACTCAACTGTTGTTGTTGTTGTTTCCAAGCTGCAGAGAGAGGGGGGAGGGGGGAATGAAATGTGCTTTCTTTTTTCTTTTCTTTCTTTTTTTTGTTTTTTGTTTTTTTTTTTGTTTGTTTCTTTTGTTGTTGTTTTCAAGTTGAGGTAGCTCGAACTGTTTTCCTGAGGCCAAAGTAGTCCAGCATGAAATTTAGTGGGGGGGAGGGTGTTTGTAGAGGGAGGATAAGAAAAATTAAAAGAGAAAGCAAGCAAGCAAAGAAAGGGTGAGTGAAAGAGCATAATGTTTATGCAAACAGACTCAAGCACTGAGACTCCAAGGTCCCAGGTTCCAGCCCCCCACACCACCATAAGTCACAGCTGAGCAGTGCAGTTGGGAGAAGGAGAAGGAGAAGAAGAAGGAGAAGGAGAAGGAGAAGGAGAAGGAGGAGGAGGAGAAGGACACACCCTGCTTTCTATATTCTTTCCTCTTCTTTCACAAGTAGTGAAGCAGGGCTGCAGGTGTCTCTCTTTCTCTCCCCCACTACCCCCACCCCTTCCCTCTCAATTTCTGGCTATCTCTATCCAAGACTTAAAGATAATTTAGTGATCCGGGAGGTGGCGTGATGGATAGAGCACTGAACTCTCAAGCATGAGGCCCCCAAGTTCAACCCCTGGTAACATATGTACCTGTGTGATGTATGGTTCTTTCTGTCTCCTCCTGTCATTCTCATAAATAAATAAATAAATAAATAAATAAGGGAGTCAGTCAGGCCTGAGCACAGCAGGTCAAGTGTGCACGTGGCACAAAGGGCAAGGACCACCAGTGTGAGGATCCAGGTTCAAGCACCTGGCTCCCCACCTGCAGGGGAGTTAGTTGCTTCACAAGCAAGCAGTGGTGAAGCAGGTCTGTCTGCAGATGTCTATCTTTCTCTCTATCTTCCCCTCCTCTCTGTCCTATCCAACAATGGCGACGAAAATAAACCAAAGACAACAAAAGGGAATAAATAAGTAAATAAAAAATATTTTTAAAAGATAATTTGTTTATCTTGAGAGAGAGAGAGAGATGCACAGCCTTCTCTTTTCCTCTGACGCCCCACCCCCCAACACACACACACACACACACAATCTGTTAAGCTCTCTCAGGCATGTAATAGACAATGGATATACTAAAATAGAATCAGACAAGAGAGAAAGGGACCCAGGTGATACCAAGATTATGCAAAAGACTTTCATGTATTGGACTCCTCTGAAGTTACAACTTCAGTCAGTCCCTGGTGCCTTCACAAAACCTGTACGTGCAAGACAGGGAATCCTGTTCCTCAGTAGCTCTTGAGATGAACAACAGCAGAAATAAGGCTTTGTGACACACAACCCCCAGCTTTATTCATTCATACATTCAGCAAGCAAGCAAGCAAGCAATGTGTGTTGTTCCCCTCCCCCAGTTTTATTTTCTAAAGGAATGTGTGTGTGGTTTTGGACAGACATGATACATATTATATACAGACATTTCTTTTCTGCTCATATATAAAAATATATAGATATATAAATCCAGTGAATAAAAAATGGCGGGGGGTGAGGGAAAGGAAATTGGGGGCGGTGGCTACCTACCAGGTACCCTTTCTCTGAGGAATCCCCAACACTCTGCTCACCACCACCCTTCACCCTTCACTTCACTCCACTCCACTCCACCCCAACCCACCCACTCAATTACAATGCAAATTTCTGGCCAGAAAGATACAAAGTGTTGCCTAGCAGGGGTAGAGAGGATAATGGTTATGCTAAGAGACCCTCATTCCTGAGGCTCCACAACCACAGCCAGGAAGCCTGTGGCAATTCAAGGAGCCAGAGTGCAACATCATTCAGACTTCCATTCCAACTCGCAAATTCTTCTGCCAGAGATTAAGTCCCAGGGGAGTGCTGGTCGACCCACCTGCTCCACAAGGCGGCAGTCCAGGAAACGGGTGGCGAGGTGGCGGGGTGGCGGGGTGGCGCGGTGGCCGGATCCTGGGATCCTAAGGCTGACTTCATCCAGCAATTAAGTCCCAAGGGAGTTCTGGTCGACCCGCCGGCTCCACAACGAAGGCAGTCTGAGATTCGGGATCCGGGGTCCAGGGGTGCCACAGCGGACTTCATCCAGACGCCCGGTCGACCCGCGAGCCACTCCTACAGCGACCAACCCACCGGCTCCAAAACGAAGGCGGTCAGGGATCCTGGATCCGGGGTCCGGGGTCCGGGGTCGGGGGGTGCCACGATTGACTTCATCCAGACGCCCGGTCGACCCGCGAGCCGCTCTGGCAGTGACCAAGTCCCAAGGGACGGCTGGTCGACCCACCAGCTCGACAACGAAGGCAGTCCGGGGTCCGGGATCCGGGGTCCGGGGTCAAGGGATGCCATGGCGGACTTCATCCAGAAGTCAGTAAAATAAGTATATAAGTAAAATATTAATGATTGAAGACAGAGTGTGTGAGAGCATGTGAGAGTTAGAGACAGAGAAGGCGAGAAGAGAAATAGATGAGTTGGAAAGACACCAGAATTCAAAAACCTCCTACACTGTGTTCATTGATGACAAATTCAAAGCTGGCTTGTAGAGATTGTAAGGCAGCAGCTCTCATGCCCACAGACCCCAGACAGCCCCAGCCTTCACCATATGCTGTACTACCAGACCTGACAGTAATGTGTGTGTGTGTGTGTGTGTGTCTGTCTGTCTGTCTGTGTCTGTGTGTGCTCAGAGCTCACCTATTATAGTAGTCTCAGAGCATGGGTGGGAAGGTAGCCAGCCTCACCTGCAACTTATGTACAGAGAACCTAGCTGGTCAGGGAAAGCCAGGTAGCCCGGATTCTGGCTAAGCAAGAAGGCACATGCAAGGGGACTGTCATGTCTCCCTCTCCTGAGTTCCCGATTCAATCTCATGCCTCACTATCATCCAAACACTGTCAAAGGGGTAAGCTGCGGCACGCCTCAGAATTCAGGGACAGGAGCCTGTCCAGTCAAGTTTGGCTGCCTACTCAGCCTCCAGACTCTCAGTCCACTGCTCAGGGCAGCAGATTACAAGCCCAGAATGAACCAAGAAAGAGCTGTGTTTCAACATAGATGGGAACTGTGTTTGGCCAAACAATAGTGGATGAACCCGGCCCTTTACACCTACCCTTTGGGTCCGGCTAAGGCAATTGCTCCTGTGGCCTCACAATCCCTGATCATGGTGTCCTGGTGTCCACACATCACACTCAGAGAGATTCCCAGAAGTAGGCATGCATGAGTGTCTGCTACAAAGTTGCTCTGCTTGCAGGAAGCACAAACTCCCAGGCCCTTGCTATGGAGAGACAAAAGGAAGATGGAGGCCTCCATTGGCTGAATTAGGAGTTTCCAGTGGAGATCACAGCCCCGCCCCTCACCTGAGGGCCTGGCTGCTGCTAATAAAGGCAATTGGAAACACCTGTTACCACTTGGGCCCTGAGGACATACTCAGGAATCCCTCCAGGAGCTAGCAGGCTGGCAGACCTCCTGATCCCAGGATAGCTGTGCTCCTAGTTGGGAGGGCCTTCTGGCCAGAGGTGAGAATATTCCCTAGATACAAGAATGAACTTCAGGTTTAAAAAGGATTTGAAACCCCAGGAGGCACTTGGAAAAGACATTTCACAGCCATCAAGACACCCTCTTTCTGAACCCTGGAAGCTTCCGTTTTGCATGGAAAATCTGGACACTGGTGTGGCCATCAGTACCACAGATCCTTTACATTCGGCCCAATAGAGGGAAAGCACAATGTGTGTGCCAGGGTGGTAGAGTTTCACTTCTCTTGACCTGGGCTCTCATGGAATAAGGACAAGGATGTGGTGCAGGAAATGGAGGAGGGCTGCATTTAGGCTGAGTGTCAGCCACAGGACCCTGGAGAATGGGAGTCAAGCACAGAGGGCCTGGACAGCTGCAGCTGGAGTTGGACATCTGCCTATTACCTGCAGCAGGAACGCTGACTCCTAAGTTCTCCTCTGTACTATGCCATATGCACTAGACTAAGTAATCCAAAGGGCAAAGAAAGGAAAATTTCAACACCAGGAAGACCGAGTTCACTATGCATGCACTGACTTCCATGAAGGGTCCCAGGAAGAAGGCACATAGAGACAGTCAGAGAGACAGAATGACAGTGACTGAAAAGGACAAATTCTGGCCCTGTGTTGATCAGTGCCAGAGCACCGAAGACAAACCCTCCATTCCCATGCATAATTCTTACAAGTGGCATTGTTATTTTATGTTTGTGAGGAAAGGTTACACTTAGAACATCTAGGTCTTAGACGCTCTGAGAAGCAACACGTGGCCTGCAGCCCACTCTCCAAAACTGCCCTTCCCTCTCCAAATTGGAAGTAGTTTTAGTGATGCTCCAGCCAAATGCAGGCTGGCGTATTTCATCTCCCCGGTCCTGCATCACCCTGTCCTGTGTGCAGGGTACTGAACTATGTCTATTTCTTCTTTGATTTACAGTTTTGGGATAGGACTCGGTGGACAAAAAGAGCAAGAGTGAAGTAAATGACTTGGCAGCTGTAGTTTGTGCTGAGACAGATTTATAGAGTGACAAGAGGTAAACGAATGGCTCTGGGAGATGTCTCTCATGACTCTGGCTCAGAAGGGCCAGGTGTATCTGCATTACTACTCTAATCCAGAGCTGTGCAGGTCTCTAACATTTTCAGATCTCTACATGTTACATATATATATATATATATATATATAGAGAGAGAGAGACAGAGAGACAGAGAGAGAGAGAGAGTGAGACACTGTTGTAGTCATTTTCTACAATGGATTTGATATGACATTCAGACAATTGATTGCTAAAACTTGGAGAGAAACTGTGCATCAGGAAAAGAATTGTCCAAAGGAGTAAAATCTCAAAATCATTAGCTATATGCAGCTCCAAAGGGACAGAGCGAAAAAGGCTTGAGAAGGAACTCATCAAGGAGACTCTCCACATGGACAGGCACCACATGTTTCCTAGTCTGGCAACAGACACAGTGCATCTGGTAGTTCCTAGTGCAAGCCTCAGGGCAAAAACCTCTCCCTCTTCAGTGTTTTTACATCTGAAAAGAAGAAAAGTGACCAAGGGCCAAAGAGAGCTACAGGGTGTCAATATTGAGCTATAAATCAGAATGTACCAAGTATTTGCAAAAAAATCACTTTATTATAAACTCTGAGTGATACTGGCATGGAAATGAGGAGAAAGAATATGGCTTCTGTCAAAAAGACTTACAAACTGAGGCTCCAGTAGCCTAGGAGAAATCGCCAACACAACAAGCCAGAGGTCAGCAGTGCTCTGGTAACTCTCTTTGTATATCTGGGCCTGTCAATAAAATAAGTATATAAGTAAAATATTAATGATTGAAGACAGAGTGTGTGAGAGCATGTGAGAGCTAGAGACAGAGAAGGCAAGAAGAGAAATAGATGAGTTGGAAAGACACCAGAATTCAAAAACCTCCTACACTGTGTTCATTGATGACAAATTGAAAGCTGTTTGTAGAGATTGTAAGGCAGCAGCTCTCATGCCCACAGACCCCAGACAGCCCCAGCCTTCACCATATGCTGTACTACCAGACCTGACAGTAATATGTGTGTGTGTGTCTGTCTGTCTGTCTGTCAGTGTGTGTCTGTGTGTGCTCAGAACTCACCTATAGTAGTCTCAGAGCATGGGTGGGAAGGTAGCCAGCCTCACCTGCAACTTATGTACAGAGAACCTAGCTGGTTAGGGAAAGCCAGCTAGCCCAGATTCTGGCTAAGCAAGAATGCATATGCAAAGGGACTCTCATGTCTCCCTCTCCTAAGTTCCTGATTCAATCTCATGCCTCACTATCATCCAAACACTGCCAACGGGGGAAGCTGGGGTACCCCTCATAATTCAGGGGCAGGACCCTGTCCAGTCACGTTTGGCTGAATACTCAGCCTACAAGCTCCCAGTCCACTTCTCAGGGCAGCAGATTACAAGCCCAGAAAGAACCCAGAAAGAGTTCCAACATAGATGGGAACTGTGTTTGACCAAACAATAGTGGATGAACCCGGCCACTTACACCTCCCCTTTGGGTCCAGCTAAGGCAATTGCACCTGTTTCCTCACAATCCCTGATCATGGTGTCCTGGTGTCCATACATCACACTCAGAGAGATTCCCAGAAGTAGGCATCCATGAGTGTCCGCTACAAAGTTGCTCTGCTTGCAGGAAGAACAAACTCCCTGGACCCTTGCTATTGAGAGACAAAAGGAAGATGGATGCCTCCATTGGCATAATTAGGAGTTTCCAGTGGAGATCACAGCCCTGCCCCTCACCTGAGGGCCTGGCTGCTGCTAATAAAGGCAATTGGAAACAGCTGTTACCACTTGTGCCCTGAGGACATACTCAGGAATCCCTCCAGGAGCTAGCAGGCTGGCAGACCTCCTGACCCCGGGATCAGGATAGCTGTGCTCCTAGTTGAGAGGGCCTTCGGGTCAGAGGTGAGAATATTCCCTAGATACAAGAAAGAACCTCAGGTTTCAAAAGGATTTGAAACCCCATGAGGCACTTGGAAAAGACATTTCACAGCCATCAAAACACCCTCTTTCTGAACCCTGGAAGTTTCTGTTTTGCGTGGAAAATCTGGACACTGGTGTGGCCATCAGTACCACAGATCCTTTACATCAGGCCCAATAGAGAGAAAGCACAATGTGTGTGCCAGGGGTATAGAGTTTCACTTCTCTTGACCTGGGCTCTCATGGAATAAGGACAAGGATTCGGTGCAGGAAATGGAGGAGGGCTGCATATAGACTGAGTGTCAGCCTCAGGGCCCTGGAGAATGGGAGTCAAGCACAGAGGGCCTGGACAGCTGCAGCTGGAGATGGACATATGCCTGTTACCTGCAGCAGGATCGCTGTATCCTCAGTTCCCCACTGTACTGAGGAGACTAAATAATCCAAAGGGCAAAGAAAGGAAAATTTCAACACCAGGAAGCCCGAGTTCTCTATGTATGCACTGACTTCCAATAAGGGCCCAGTGAAGAAGGCACCTAGAGACAGTCAGAGAGACAGAATGACAGTGACAGAAAAGGACTGAAATGCTGCCTCTGTGTTTATCAGTGCCAGAGCACTGAAGACAAACCCACCATGCCCATGCATATTCTTACAAGTGGCATTGCTATTGTATGTTTGTGAGGAAAGGTAACACTTAGAACATCTAGGTCTTTGCCCACTCTGAGAAGCAACACTTGGCCTGCAGCCCACTCTCCAAAACTACCCTCGCCTCACCAATTTGGAAGTAGTCTTAGTGATGCTCCAGCCAAGATGCAGGCTGGCATATTGCATCTCCCTGGCCCAGCCTCAGACTGTCCTGTGTGCAGGGAACTGCACTATGTCTATTTTCATTGATTTACAGTTTTGGGATAGGACTTGGTGGACAACAAGAGCAAGAGGGAAGTAGATGATTTGGCAGCGGTAGTTTGTGCTGAGAGAGATGCATAGAGTGATAAGAGGTATACAAATGACTCTGTGAGATGTCACTCATGACTGTGGCTCAGAAGGGCCAGGTGTATCCACATTACTACCCTAATCCAGAGCTGTTCAGGTCTCTAGCTAAAAAAATATTTTCAGACCTCTACATGTTTTATATATATATATATATATATATATATATATATATATATATAGAGAGAGAGAGAGAGAGAGAGAGAGAGAGAGGGAGAGAGAGAGAGAGAGAGACGCTGATGTAGTCATTTTCTACAATGGATTCGATATGACATTCAAACAATTGGTTGCTAAAACCTGGAGAGCAGCTGTGCATCAGGGAAAGAATTGTCCAAAGGAGTAAAATCTCCAAATCATTAGCTATATGTAGCTCCAACGGGACCGAGCAAAAAAGGCTCGAGAAGGAACTCACCCAGGAGACTCTCCACATGGACAGGCACCACAAGTTTCCTAGTCAGGCAACACACACAGGGTAGCTGCTAGTTCCCAGTAAAAGCCTCAGGGCAGAAACCTCTCCCTCTTCAGTGTCTATAGATCTGAAAAGAAGAAAAGCGACCAAGGGCCAAGGAGGGCTACAATGGTGTCAATATTGAGCTGTAAATCAGAATGTGCCATGTGTTTTGCACAAAATCACCTGTGCCACAGTGATTCTGTTGTTCTTTCCTTCTCTCCCTCCCTCAAACACTCACACACACACACAAACACATACTGTCACAGTCACAGACACATCCATCGAGGCACTGGCATGATATATATATAATGACTGATATATATATATGTTTATATATATGTACATATATGTATGTGTTTCATTATTAAAAACTATGAGGTATACTGGCATGGCTATGAGGAGACAGAGTATGGCTTTTGCCAGACAGACTTACAAACTTAGGCTCAAGAAACCTAGGCGAAATCGCCAACAAAACAAGCCAGAGCTCAGCAGTGGCCTGGTGACTCACTTTGTATATCTGGGCCTGTCAGTAAAATAATATATAAGTAAAATATTAATGAGTGCAGACAGAGTGAGGGAGAGCCTGTGAGAGTCAGAAACAGCAAAGGCAAGAAGAGAAATAGAAGAGTTGGAAAGAGACCAGAAGTCAAAAACCTCCCACGCTGTATTCATACATGACAGTTTCAATCCTGGGTTGTAGAGATTGTAAGGCAGCAGTCTCATGTCCACAGACCCCAGACAACCCCAGCATTCACCATATGTGTGTAGTATTTATGACAGGAAATGTATTGTGAGTGTAAACTTCCCTTCAATTATAAGAAAAAATCTATCAAGCAGAAGAAATGACCTCTCATGGAAATGGACTAAATAAATCAATAAATATGCAAATAAATGTGTATGATCGAGGTGGATTTGAAAAAAAATAATAAATAAAGCACAAGGAGACCCGATTACAGTAGAAACATAGAAACCATCTGCTGAGAAACAGAGGGTTGCTTCAAAAATTCCGAGACACTTCAGAGTCCAGGAAAATTAAGATTTCAGGAGAATGAAAAGAAACACATATGTATTGAAGTTTACACTAGAGAAAGGAGGCAAGTTCTCTAATATGATAATTTCAATAAGGATGCTGATAGAAATGCTATTAGAAATGCTACTGGAAGGTTCTATTATTTATAACTGTATTGAATCCTGCTCCAGCTATGTGGCCAATTATTCATGAAAAAGAAGCTGTTAAAATGTGTTAATTCTTTTTTTTTTAATTTTTTATTTAAGAAAGGATTAGTGAACAAAAGCATAAGGTAGGAGGGGTACAACTCCACACAATTCCCAACACCCAATCCCCATAACCCACCCCCTCCCATGGTAGCTTTCCCATTCTCTATCCCTCTGGGAGCATGGACCCAGGGTCGTTGAGGGTTGCAGAAGGTAGAAGGTCTGGCTTCTGTAGTTGCTTCCCCGCTGAACAAGGGCGTTGACTGGTCGGTCCATACCCCCAGTCTGCCTCTCTCTTTCCCTAGTAGGGTGTGACTCTGGGGAAGCTGAGCTCCAGGACACATTGGTGGGGTCTTCAATCCAGGGAAGCCTGGCCAGCATCCTGGTGGCATCTGGAACCTGGTGATTGAAAAGAGAGTTAACATATGAAGCCAAACAATTTGTTGAGCAATCATGGATCCCAAGCTTGGAATAGTGGAGAGGAAGTGTTAGGGAGGTACTCACTGCAAAACTCTAGTGTAGTCCTGCTTTCAGGTATATATTTTATAGTTTATGGATACGTGTGCACATAAGCTCTCTCTCACAGAAACTGGTGTATATCTAGGTTATGGGACTTTGTTAGAAAGTGAACTACCTGAGATGAAATTAGAGTGTACTATTAAAGGAAAGGTCTCACCCGAGTAATGAAGCTGAAGGGTTGTCATTCCGCACGTGAAGTCTCTGGATACATTCTGAGGTAAAGCATGTTGAGGTAGCAATCGTTGCTTTGGTTAGGTTGTAATCGGCAGATGCAATGTTATTTGGTTTGGATTGGGAGATGCATACGGGAAAGTGGGCCCTATCCAAGGGTTCCAGGACTGGGGGAAGTAGGGGCTCTATAGTGAAGATGTGAGGATCCTGCTGTCTTAGGGTTCAAAAAGACAATCAATAGTTAATATTATCATCACATTATTTGTTAATTGGGTTAACTTTGAAAAGTCCCTTTGTTATGGTTTGCTGGAAAGTACCCAGTATCTTGTATATAGCTGTGCTATTGGAAGCTTCTAATCTACTTGGTCTAGGCTTTTGAGAGAGTCCGCATATCAAATACATAGCCTATATATTAAAAAGATTCAGTTTGTCTTTTGAGAAACTTTGAGACATACAATTGATTTCCCCCTCATATTAATTAGCTACTGATTTATATGTCTACATTTTGCTAGGAGTGTACATAAACACCATTCCCACCACCAAAGGACTGTGACCCATCCCTCCCGCCCACTCCCACCCCCCACTGGCCCAGGAAGCTACATGCCTACCCCTCACCACTGGGTTTTTACTTTGGTGCCCTACTTACAATTTGATCAGGTCCTGCTTTTAGTTTCCCTTTCAGATCTTCTTAGTCAGCTTCTGTTGATGAGTGGGATCATCCCATACTCATCTTTATCTTTCTGACTTAGTTCACTTAACATAATTCCTTCTAGCTCTGTCCAAGATGGGTCAGAGAAGGTGGGTTCATTGTTCTTGATAGCTGCATAGTATTCCATTGTGTATATATACCACAGCTTTCTCAGCCACTCATCTGGTGTTGGGCACCTGGGTTGCTTCCAGGTTTTAGCTATTATGAATTGTGCTGCTATGAACATAGGAGTACACACCTCTTTTTGGTTGGGTGTTATGGAGTCCTTGGGGTATAACCCCAGGAGAGGAATTATTGGGTCATATGGAAGGTCCATGTCTAGCCTCCTGAGAGTTTTCCAGACTGCTCTCCACAGAGGCTGTACCAATTTACATTCCCACCAGCAATGTAAAAGGGTTCCTCTGTCCCCACATCCTCTCCAGCATTTGTTGCTGCTGTCCTTTTTGATGTATGCCATTCTTACAGGAGTGAGGTGGTATCTTAGTGTTGTCTTGATTTGCATTTCTCTGATAATCAGTGACCAAGAGCAGTTTTTCATATGTTTGTTAGCCTTTTGCATCTCCTCTGTGGTGAATGTTTTGTTCATTCCCTCTGCCCATTTTTGGATGGGGTCATTTGCTTTTTTGCGGCTAAGTTTGCTGAGCTCTTTATATATTTTGGTGATTAGTTTCTTGTCTGATGTCTGGCATGTGAAGATCTTCTCCCATTCTGTGAGGGGTCTCTCTGTTTGTTTAATAGTTTCTTTGGATGTGCAGAAGCTTTTCAATTTGATGTAGTCCCATTGGTTAGTTTCTGCTTTGGTCTTCCTTGCAATTGGGTTTGATTCATCAAAGATGTCCTTGAGGTGTAGGTGGGAAAGTGTTTTGCCAATGTTTTCCTCTAAGTATTTGATTGTTTCTGGTCTGACATCTAGGTCTTTGATCCATTTGGAGTTGATTTTTGTTTCTGCTGAGATAAAGTGGTTCAATTTCATTCTTCTGCATGTTTCAACCCAGTTTTCCCAGCACCATTTATTGAAGAGAGCCTCCTTTTTCCATTTAATCCTTTGGGCCCCCTTATCAAAGATTAGATGCCCATAGGTGTTGGGATTTACTTCTGGGCTTTCAATTCTGTTCCACTGGTCTGTATGCCTATTTTTGTTCCAGTACCATGCTGTTTTGATGATGATGGCTTTATAATATAGTTTAAGGTCTGGGAGTGTGATGCCTCCATTTCTGTTTCTTTTCCTTAAGAGGGTTTTGCAATTCTAGGTGTTTTCAGGTTTCAGATAAATGATTGTAGTGTTTGTTCTATTCTCTTAAAGAAGCCCGGTGGAACTTTGATGGGTATTGCGTTAAATTTGTATATGGCTCTGGGGAGAATATTCATTTTGATGATACTTATTCTTCCAATCCATGAGCATGGGATATCTTTCCATTTCTTGGTATCAGTTTCTATCTCCTTGAGTAGTGACTCATAGTTTTCAGTATACAAGTCTTTCACTTCTTTGGTCAACTTTATTCCTAGGTATTTGATTGATTTTGCTGAAACAGTAAATGGGAGTGATTTCTGTATGTCTTCTTCTTCTTCAGATTTAGTGTTTGCATAAAGAAATGCCACTGATTTTTGTACATTGATTTTGTAGCCTGATACCTTGCTATATTGCCTAACAACTTCCAGTAATTTTCTACTGGATTCTTTAGGTCTTTCTATGTATACTATCATATCATCTGCAAATAGTGAGAGCTTGACTTCTTCCCTTCCAATCTGTATCCCTTTGATTTCTTTCTCTTGCCTGATTGCTATGGCAAGATCTTCCAATACTATGTTGAAGAGTAATGGTGACAGTGGACAGCCCTGTCTAGTCCCCGATCTGAGGGGGAATGCTTTCAGCTTCTCTCCATTGAGTATGATGTTGGCTGTAGGTTTGCTATATATAGACTCCACTATCTTGAGGAATTTCCCATCTATTCCCATTTTCTGTAGAGTTTTGAGCATGAATGGGTGTTGGATTTTGTCAAAGGCTTTCTCTACATCTATTGAGATAATCATGTGGTTTTTGGCTTTGCTTTTATTGATGTGATGAATGACATTGATTGATTTACGGATGTTGAACCAGCCTTGCATTCCTGGGATGAATCCCACTTGGTCATGATGAACAATCTTTTTGATGTGTTGCTGTATCCGGTTGGCCAAGATCTTGTTTAATATTTTGGCATCTATGTTCATCAGAGATATTGGTCTGTAGTTTTCCTTTTTTGTTCTGTCCCTATCAGCTTTTGGTATCAGGGTGATGTTGGCTTCATAAAAGGTGGAAGGGAGTATTCCTGTTTCTTCAATCTTATGGAATAGCTTAAGTAGTATGGGTATTAACTGTTTCCTGAAAGTTTTGTAGAATTCATTTGTGAAGCCATCTGGTCCAGGACTTTTGTTGTTGGGGAGATTCTTAATAAAGGTTTCAATTTCTTTGTCTGTGATTGGTGCATTTAGATTTTGTAGTTCTTCTTGGTTCAGTTTTGGAAGTGCATAGGTTTCTAGGAATTGTTCCATTTCTTCCAGATTCTCTAGCTTGGTGGCATATAGTTCTTCATAGAAGTTTCGCAGAATTCTCTGGATTTCTGTGGTGTCAGTTGTGATATCTCCTGCATCGTTTACAATTCTATTAATTTGAGTCTTCTCTCTTTTTTGTTTGGTGAGTCTGGCTAGGGGTTTGTCAATTTTGTTTAATCTTTCAAAGAACCAACATTTGGCTTCATTGATCTTTTGTATGGTTCTTTTATTTTCGATGTTGTTTATTTCTGCTCTAACTTTAGTGATTTCTGTCCTTCTGGTTGTTTTAGGGTTCCTTTGTTCCTCTTCCTCTAAGTCCTTGAGGTGTGTATTAAGGTCATTCATTTGGGCTTCTTCTTGGTGTTTAATATGTGATTGTATGGCTATAAGTTTCCCTCTCAGTACTGCTTTCGCTGTGTCCCAAATATTTTGATAGGTTGTGTCTTCATTTTCATTAGTTTCCAGGAACATTTGAATTTCCTGTTTGAGTGAGTCTCTGACCCAGTGGTTCTTAAGGAGCATGTTGTTTAGTTTCCAAATTCTATGTCTTTTAATAATTTTCTGTTTGTTGTTAAAAGTTAGTTTTACTCCACTGTGGTCTGAGAAGATACTTGGGATGATTTCAATGCTCTTGAATTTATTGATGCTGTCTTTGTGGCCTAACATGTGGTCTATCCTTGAGTATGTGTTGTGTGGATTTGAAAAGAAGGTGTATTCCAGTTTTTTGGGGTGGAGGAGTCTGAAAATGTCCAAGAGGTCTAGTCTGTCAATCTCTTCATTCAATTCTCTTGTGTCTTTATTGATTCTCTGCTTTGTTGATCTGTCTAAGTGTGAGAGTGGGGTATTGAAGTCTCCCACTATTATTGTATTACTATTGATGTATTTTTGAAATTCTTTCAGTAGGTGTTTAATGTATTTAGATGGTCCCTCGTTGGGTGCATAGATGTTAATAATTGTTAAGTCTTCTTGGCTGATTGATCCTCTAATCATTATGTAATGTCCTTGCCTATCTTTTATTACTTTATTTAATTTAAAATCTATCGTGTCTGAGATGAGAATGGCTGTTCCTGCCCTTTTTTGTGGACCGTTAGCCTGTATGATAGTTTTCCATCCTTTCACTTTAAGTCTGTGTTTATCTTGTTGTGACAGATGGGATTCTTGCAAGCAGCATATGGTTGGGTTATGTTTTCTGATCCATCCCCCCACCCTGTGCCTTTTGATGGGTGAGTTTAAGCCATTGACATTTATTGATATTATGGATTTAATGTATTGTAGTGCCATTGTTCTAAAAAATGATTTGTTTACTCTGATATATTACAAGTATTATAGTGATGTTCTTGTTTATAAGAGGTCTTTTAGTACCTCTTTCAGGGCCGGCTTGGTGATAGTTGCCTCCTTTAACTGTTGTTTGTCTAAGAAGGTTTTGATCCCTCCATCTAGCTTGAATGAAAGTCTAGCAGGATATATTATCCTTGGTTGAAACCCTTTTTCATTCAGGGCTCGATAGATATCTTGCCACTCCCTTCTGGCTTTTAGAGTTTGAGTTGAGAAATCTGCAGAAAGTCTTATGGGTTTTCCCCTGTATGTGACTTTTTGTTTCTCTCTTGCAGCCTTTAGGATCCTTTCTTTATCCTTACTTCTTCTCATTGTGACTATGATGTGTCTTGGTGTTTTCAGGTCTGGATTGATTCTGTTTGGTACTCTCTGGGCCTCTTGCACCTTGATATCCTTTCTGTTATTCAGGTCTGGGAAATTTTCTTGTATTATTTCCTCTAGAATGTTTGCTTCCCCTTCCTCTCTTTCTTCCTCTGGCAGGCCAATTATACGAATGTTACTTCTTTTGAGATCATCCCATATGTCTCTGTTGTTGTTTTCAGTGTCTCTCAATCTCTTTTTAAGCTCTTTCACCTTTTTCTTAGTTTTCTCTAACTCATCCTCTGTCTGACTAATTCTGTTTTCTGCTTCTGTTAGTCTGCTTTCCCTTGCCTCAGCTTCTTTCTTCATTACAGCTATTTCAGCTTTCAGTTCTCTAATTGTCTCAAGATAATCAGTATTTTCCTTGGGGGTCTCAACTGTTGTTTCCCTAATACTGCCATTCCTTTCCTCCAATGTTGTTTTCATTTCTGTGATTAATAAGTTTATTATTGCTTGCATACTTTTCTTATCTATGGTTACTTCTGACTGATTTGTGGTTTCTTCTGGGCTCTTGTCTTCATTCATTGGGGTAGCAGTTTTATTTGTTTTTAATCTACCCATTTTTTTTATTTATGTGTTTCTCTCTTTTTTTTTAATGCTCTGTTGTTCCTCAGTTGTTGTGTTTTGAGCACAAGTAACACTGTACTAAATACCTTTAAGACAATTGCACTCACCAACCTCCGGAATTACAGTAGCAACTGAAGTAAGTATTGAAGGAGTTTAATCGTTACCAGTTAGCCAAAAAATTTCTCCAATCCGTGAAAAAATAGTAACCAAATCCCAGTGAAGAAAGAGAAAAGAAAGAGAGGATAGCAAGAATATACAGTTATGCAAATCTACTATCCAGTGTATATTCTAGGGGTAACAAGAGTGTAAAGGGAACTAGAGCAGAGATACACACATAGAGAGTTCACTCTGGGTCAGATTTCTTCCCCAAAGTAATTCACAAATTCAGAAAGGCAAAGAAGAAAGAAGTGTATGACAAGATAAAAAAAAAATAATAAAAAATATAAAAAAAAGAGATAGAGAGAGATAAGAGAGAGAAAAGGGAGAAGATAAAAAGAAGGGTTGTAATTAAAGAGCAGTGCGAGGAACTTCCCAAATGTGTATCAGTGAGTTTAAAAAAAAAAAAAAAAAAAAAACCTGTTTGGTGGTATGGGGTATCCTGCTAGTAGCTGGTCCCAGGCACTGCTTATGGGGGGGGGGGGGCGGGAAGGATGTATGCTTGAAAATTAAAAGGAAGAAAAAAGAATTTTTTTCCCCTATTCTAATTCTTAACCCAAATTAAGTTATAGACACCTCCTTGGTATGACCGCTATGGCCCCTTATTGGCTGGCCTGCTAAAAGCAGAAAATCCTATTGTTTACACGAGATGTGTCCGGAGCTCAAAGGCTAGCCGCTTCTCCGTGCGCCATCTTCCGGGAAACCCCCCCTCCAGAGTTTTTTAAAGGATTTCTCAAAAATGAAAACTAGCTCCAAATCCTTTGATCCAATGAGAGCTATACTCAAGAAGTCTTTGGATCTGCTCTCAGGGTCGTGGTGGACCCTGGATTCTCCCAAGAGGAAGCCCCCGAGCTAAAGTGCTCACTCCGGGTCCTCTGCCCGCCGCGCTCTGCAACCGGCTGAGGAGCCGCCTTCCTGGGCGGGCGGAGGACAATGCCCGGCGCACTCTCCTTGCCCGGCCCCCTGGGAATTCTGGAGCCCCGCTCTTCCGTGTCACCTTTACTCTAATTCTTAACCCAAATTAAACTGTACTCACTTTTTGGTGTCACCCTTTATTAACTGGCCTGCTAAAGGCAGAAAATCCTAACGTTGCCGACGATGCGGTCAGAGCGATCGCTGTCAGCGACTTCTCAGGCCGCCATCTTCCTCTCACCCTCAAAATGTGTTAATTCTGATTAAGATCAATTACATAGGTTGGCAATTCCAAAAATGACATATATATATATATGTATATTTATATATGTATATTTATATATGTATATGGATGCATATCTTTATTATAAAGTCTGAGAGATACTGCCGTGGATATGAGGAGACAGAATATGGCTTGAGTCAAAGAGACTTACAAAGCTGAGACTCAAGTAGCCTAGGTGAAAACACCAACAAAAAAGCCAGAGCTCAGCAGTGCTCTGGCAACTCATTTTGTATATCTGGGCCTGTCAATAAAATAAGGATATAAGTAAAATATGACTGAGTGCAGACAGAGTGAGTGAGAGCCTGTGAGAGTCAGAGACAGAGAAGGCGAGAACAGAAATAGAAGAGTTGAAAAGAGACCAGAATTCAAAAACCTCCTACACTGTGTTCATTAATGACAGGTTCAAACCTGGCTTGTAGAGATTGTAAGGTAGCAGCTCTCATGCCCACAGACCACAGACAGCCCCAGCCTTCACCATCTGCTGTACTACCAGACCTGACAGTAATGTGTGTGTGTGTGTGTGTCTGTGTGTGCTCAGAACTCACCTATAGTAGTCTCAGAGCACGTGTGTCAAGGTTGCCAGCCTCACCTGCAACTTATGTACAGAGAACCTAGCTGGTTAGGGAATTTTAGCTAGGCCAGATTCTGGCTAAGCAAGAATGCATTTGCAAATGGACTCTCATGTCTCGCTCTCCAGAGTTCCTGATTCAATCTTCATGCCTCACTATCAAACAAACACTGCCAATGAGGGAAGCAGGGGCACCCCTCAGAATTCAGGGGCAGGACCTTGTCCAGTCACGTTTGGCTGCATACTCAGCCTCCATGCTCCCAGTCCACTTCTCAGTGGAAAGCAGATTACAAGCCCAGAAAGAACCCAGAAATAGTTTCAACATAGATGGGAACAAGGTTTGACCAAACAATAGTGGATGAACCCTGCCCCTTACACCTCCACTTTGGGTCCGGCTAAGGCAATTGCTCCTGTGGCCTCACAATCACTGATCATGGTGTCCTGCTGTCCACACATCACACTCAAAAAGATTCCCAGAAGTAGGCATCCATGAGTGTCCCATACAAAGTTGCTTTGCTTGCAGGAAGCACAAACTCCCCAGGCCCTTGCTATGGAGAGACAAAAGGAAGATGGATGCCTCCATTGGCTGAATTAGGAGATTCCAGTGGAGATCACAGCCCCACCCCTCACCTGAGGGCCTGGATGCTGCTAATAAAGGCAACTAGAAGCACCTGTTACCACTTGGGAACTGAGGACATACTCAGAAATCCCTCCAGGAGCTTGGAGGCTCTCAGACCTCCTGACCACAGGATAGCTGTGCTCCGAGTTGGGAGGGCATTCTGGCCAGAGGTGAGAATATTCCCTAGATACAAGAAAGAACTTCAGGTTTCAAAAGGATTTGAAACCCCATGAGGCACTTGGAAAAAGACTTTTCATAGCCATCAAAACACCCACTTTCAGAACCCTGGAAGCTTCCGTTTTGCGTGGAAAATCTTGACACTGGTGTGGCCATCAGTACCACAGATCCTTTACATTCGGCCCAATAGAGGGAAAGCACAATGTGTGTGCCAGGGGGATAGAGTTTCACTTCTCTTCATCTGGGCTCTCATGGAATAACGACAAGGATGTGGTGCAGGAAATTGAGGAGGGCTGCATTTAGGCTGAGTGTCAGCCTCAGGGCCCTGGACAATGGGAGTCAAGCACAGAGTGCCTGGAAAGCTGCAGCTGGAGATGGACATATGCCTGTTACCTGTAGCAGGATCACTGTCTCCTCAGTTCCCCAGTGTACTATGGCATATGCAGGAGATTAAATAATCCAAAGGGCAAAGAAAGGAAAATTTCAACACCAGGAAGTCTGAGATCACGATGCATGCACTGACTTCCAATAAGGGCCCAGTGAAGAAGGCACCTAGAGACAGTCAGAGAGACAGAATGACAGTGACAGAAAAGGACTGAATTTCTGGCCCTGTGTTGATCAGTGCCAGAGCACTGAAGACAACCCCTCCATGCCCATGTATACTTCTTACAAGTGGCATTGTTATTTTATGTTTGTGAGGAAAGGTTACACTTAAAACATCTAGGTCTTAGCCCACTCTGAGAAGCAACACTTGTCCTGTAGCCCAGTCTCCAAAACTGCCCTCGCCTCTCCAATTTGGAAGTCGTCTTAGTGATGCTCCAGCCAAGATGCAGGCTGGTGTATTGCATCTCCCTGGTCCAGACTCAGACTGTCCTGTGTGCAGGGAACTGCACTATTTCTATTTCTTCTTTGATTTACAGTTTTGGGATAGGACTCGTTGGACAAAATGAGCAAGAGGGAAGTAGACGATTTGGCAGAGGTAGTTTTGCAGAGAGAGATTTGTAGAGTGAATAAGAGGTATACGAATGGCTCTGTGAGATGTCTCTCATGACTGTGGCTCAGAAGGACCAAGTGCATCCGCATTCTTACCCTAATCCAGAGCTGTGCAGGTCTCTAGCTAAAAAATATTTTCAGACCTCTACATGTTATATATATATATATATATATATATATATATATAGAGAGAGAGAGAGAGAGAGAGAGAGAGAGAGCGAGAGAGACTGATGCAGTCATTTTCTACAATGGATGTGATATGACATTCAGACAATTGATTGCTAAAACCTGGAGAGAAACTGTGCATCAGGAAAAGAATTGTCCAAAGGAGTAAAATCTCCAAATCTTTAGCTATATGCAGATCCAACGGGAACTAGCTAAAAGGCTCGAGAAGGAACTCATCCAGGAGACTCTCCACATGGACACGCACCACAAGTTTCCTAGTTTGGAAACACACACAGGGCAGCTGCTAGTTCCCAGTGCAAGCCTCAGGGCAAAAACCTCTCCCTCTTCAGTGTCTTTACATCTGAAAAGAAGAAAAGTGACCAAGGGCCAAGGAGAGCTACAATGGTGTCAATATTGAGCTGTAAATCAGAATGTGCCAAGTGTTTTGCACAAAATCACCTGTGCCACAGTGATTCTGTTGTTCTCTCTCTCTCTCCCTCCCTCACACACACACACAAACACACACAAACACACACTCTCACAGTTACACATGCACACATCCACAGAGTAACAGGCACAAACGGAGGTATACACATGCACACTGGACAGCTTCTGCAAGGCAGTGCCCTGGATGAACCCTGCTTCACACTTCCTTGAAGCATGCCCAGCCTTTTTAGGCCAGTTCTGAGCTCCCATTGTCAGGCTTACTTCAGAAGCCCCGCAGAGAGGCACCAGCCATGCTCTGATATGCCAGAGGCCTAGGACACACCCAGGACCCCTGCCAAATGTCATTGGCCTGTGTGCTTGGACACGCCCAGGAGTGTCAAGGCCCCTAGTCTGTGATTGGCCAGCAACCATGAGCACTGCCCACACGGCCCTGCAGCACGCTCTTTGGGCAGCCTCTGAAAGGCCCGCCCACCAGCCACTTCTGCTGGAAAGAGATGAGAATTCAAAAACCTCCTACACTGTGTTCATTGATGACAGGTTCAAAGCTGGCTTGTCCCCATCCAAAAATGGGCAGAAGAAATGAACAAAACATTCACCACAGAGGAGATGCAAAAGGCTAACAAACATATGAAAAACTGCTCTAGGTCACTGATTATCAGAGAAATGCAAATCAAGACAACACTAAGATACCACCTCACTCCTGTAAGAATGGCATACATCAAAAAGGACAGCAGCAACAAATGCTGGAGAGGATGTGGGGACAGAGGAACCCTTTTACATTGCTGGTGGGAATGTAAATTGGTACAGCCTCTGTGGAGAGCAGTCTGGAAAACTCTCAGGAGGCTAGACATGGACCTTCCATATGACCCAATAATTCCTCTCCTGGGGTTATACCCCAAGGACTCCATAACACCCAACCAAAAAGAGGTGTGTACTCCTATGTTCATAGCAGCACAATTCATAATAGCTAAAACCTGGAAGCAACCCAGGTGCCCAACACCAGATGAGTGGCTGAGAAAGCTGTGGTATATATACACAATGGAATACTATGCAGCTATCAAGAACAATGAACCCACCTTCTCTGACCCATCTTGGACAGAGCTAGAAGGAATTATGTTAAGTGAACTAAGTCAGAAAGATAAAGATGAGTATGGGATGATCCCACTCATCAACAGAAGCTGACTAAGAAGATCTGAAAGGGAAACTAAAAGCAGGACCTGATCAAATTGTAAGTAGGGCACCAAAGTAAAAACCCAGTGGTGAGGGGTAGGCATGTAGCTTCCTGGGCCAGTGGGGGGTGGGAGTGGGCGGGAGGGATGGGTCTCAGTCCATTGGTGGTGGGAATGGTGTTTATGTACACTCCTAGCAAAATGTAGACATATAAATCAGTAGCTAATTAATATGAGGGGGAAATCAATTGTATGTCTCAAAGTTTCTCAAAAGACAAACTGAATCTTTTTAATATATAGGCTATGTATTTGATATGCGGACTCTCTCAAAAGCCTAGACCAAGTAGATTAGAAGCTTCCAATAGCACAGCTATATACAAGATACTGGGTACTGTCCAGCAAACCATAACAAAGGGACTTTTCAAAGTTAACCCAATTAACAAATAATGTGATGATAATATTAACTATTGATTGTCTTTTTGAACCCTAAGACAGCAGGAACCTCACATCTTCACTATAGAGCCCCTACTTCCCCCAGTCCTGGAACCCTTGGATAGGGCCCACTTTCCCGTATGCATCTCCCAATCCAAACCAAATAACATTGCATCTGCCGATCACACTTAACCAAAGCAACGATTGCTACCTCAACATGCTTCACCTCAGAATGTATCCAGAGACTTCACGTGTGGAATGACAACCCTTCAGCTTCATTACTCGGGTGAGACCTTTCCTTTAATAGTACACTCTAATTTCATCTCAGGTAGTTCACTTTCTAACAAAGTCCCATAACCTAGATATACAACAGTTTCTGTGAGAGAGAGCTTATGTGCACACGTATCCATAAACTACTGCAAAATATATACCTGAAAGCAGGACTCCACTAGAGTTTGCAGTGAGTACCTCCCTAACACTTCCTCTCCACTATTCCAAGCTTGGGATCCATGATTGCTCAACAAATTGTTTGGCTTCATATGTTAACTCTCTTTTCAATCACCAGGTTCCAGATGCCACCAGGATGCTGGCTAGGCTTCCCTGGATTGAAGACCCCACCAATGTGTCCTGGAGCTCAGCTTCCCCAGAGTCACACCCTACTAGGGAAAGAGAGAGGCAGACTGGGGGTATGGACCAACCAGTCAACGCCCATGTTCAGCGGGGAAGCAATTACAGAAGTCAGACCTTCTACCTTCATCAACCCTCAACGACCCTGGGTCCATACTCCCAGAGGGATAGAGAATGGGAAAGCTACCATGGGAGGGGATGGGTTATGGGGATTGGGTGTTGGGAATTGTGTGGAGTTGTACCCCTCCTACCTTATGCTTTTGTTCACTAATCCTTTCTTAAATAAAAAATTTAAAAAAAAAGCTGGCTTGTAGACATTGTAAGGCAGCAGCTCTCATGCCCACAGACCCCAGACAGCCCCAGCCTTCACCATATGCTGTACTACCAGAACTGACAGTAATGTGTGTGTGTGTGTCTGTCTATCTATCTGTCTGTGTCTGTGTGTGCTCAGAGCTCACCTATAGTAGTCTCAGAGCATGGGTGGCAAGGTAGCCAGCCTCACCTGCAACTTATGTACAGAGAACACAGCTGGTCAGGGCAAGCCAGCTAGCCCCGATTCTGGCTAAGCAAGAATGCACATGCAAAGGGACTCTCATGTCTCCCTCTCCTGAGTTCCCGATTCAATCTCATGACTCACTATCATCCAAACACTGTCAACAGGGTAAGCTGGGGCACCCCTCAGAATTCAGGGACAGGAGCCTGTCCAGTCACATTTGGCTGCCTACTCATCCCCCAGAATCTCAGTCCACTGCTCAGGGCAGCAGATTACAAGCCCAGAATGAACCCAGGAAGAGCTGTATTTCAACATAGATGGGAACTGTGTTTGACCAAACAATAGTGGATGAACCCGGCCCCTTACACCTACCCTTTGGTTCCGGCTAAGGCAATTGCTCCTGTGGCCACACAATCCCTGATCATGGTATACTGGTGTCCACACATCACAGTCAGAGAGATTCCCAGAAGTAGGCATGCATGAGTGTCCCATACAAAGTCGCTCTGCTTGTAGGAAGCACAAACTCTCTGGGCCATTGCTATGGAGAGCCAAAAGGAAGATGGATGCCTCCATTGGCTGAATTAGGTGCTTCCAGTGGAGATCACATCCCCGCTCCAAATCATTAGCTATATGCAGCTCCAATGGGACTGAGGGAAAAAGGCTGGAGAAGGAACTCATCCAGGAGACTCTCCACATGGACAGACACCACAAGTTTCCTAGTCTGGCAATACACACAGGGCAGCTGCTAGTTCCTTGTGCAAGCCTCAGGGCAAAAACCTCTCCCTCTTCAGTTTCTTTACATCTGAAAAGAAAAAAAGTGACCAAGGGCCAAGGAGAGCTACAATGGTGTCAATATTGAGCTGTAAATCAGAATGTGCCAAGTGTTTTGCACAAAATCACCTGTGCCACAGTGATTCTGTTGTTCTCTCTCCCTCCCACACACACACACACACACACTCTCACAGTCACACACACACACATCCACAGAGGCACAGGCACAAACGGAGTTATACACATGCGCACTGGACAGCTTCTGCAATGCAGAGCCCTGGGCTGAACCCTACTTCGCACTTCATGGAAGCACACCCAGCATTTTAAGAACAGCTCTCAGCTCCCATTGGCAGGCTTCCTTTAGAAGGCTGATCTCTGAGTCCCGCCCTTGCAACTTCTCCTCTGTTCTCATTGGCC
Organism: Erinaceus europaeus; assembly: GCF_950295315.1. NCBI lineage: Eukaryota > Metazoa > Chordata > Mammalia > Eulipotyphla > Erinaceidae > Erinaceus > Erinaceus europaeus. Next base: position 3,198,664 of record NW_026647114.1, read on the forward strand.
AGCTCTCGGTTCACGCCCCTGAGTGTGATGTTCCTCTTCTCTAATTGCCAGCTGTCTCCATGAATACACACTGGGCCCTCCCCTCAGGCTCAGTGGGCACGGGCTCTTAGGCCCGCCCCCAGGGACTGCCTGCCGTCCTCTGAAGGCCCTGTTTGTTCCAACACGACCCACAAAGCTCCTGTCTGGACCCATCCTTAGGACACTGCCTGCTTGTGCTAGGCTGGCCATGCTCTTGGGGAAACCAGAAACACTGTCTCCACTCTCATAGCCCAGTGCCTCAGGGCACTTGCCCCATGGAGCCATAGACCCGCACTGGTGCTGCCCTCTTGTGGACACCCAGCAGAATGCAGCTGAGCACAGGGATTCACAAGCTCCAAGTACAGTCATCCCAGAAAAAGAGAGAAACCCCTTCCACTTGCAAAGCCAAATGGGGGATCCCCCCACCCCACAGGAAAGAACAGATGTCTAGGGCACTCTACGTCAATTTCAACCTTGCTGTCCATGGGCCACAAATCCCAAAGTTCTCCTCATTCCACAGAATCACTACACTCAACTATGGGTTTTGCTGCCACCTTGTGGACACACAGCAGAATGCAGCTGAGCTCCCCCATGCCACTCCTCTTTGAGTCTACACAGAAAATTACACACAGCATGGGAATAGCAAAGGAAAGAACCCATCTGAGGACCACCTGGGAGAATGCACAACAGTGTCCAGAATATCCAATGTGCCATTCATATTTGAAAAACCACTTGTGCAGTGGAAACTTCCTTTGTCATAGCACAACCCAGTTCCTAAGACCCTGAGTCAGGAATAAAGAAACAATAGCGATAATCATAACTGAAACACACTTATGTACACATACACAAACACACCCTCCCACAGAGACGCACACACTTTTCCCTGAAATAACGTGGATTGGGGTTGCCGTTTTGCACTCAAGTAAAAGGTCAAAACTTTTGGGTGGAGGGGAGAAGTGTTAAGTTTCTGGCATATGAAGGTGAGAAGTGCCTAGAGCAGATCGATAGTTACATGGACAATGAAGGGAGCATGGGTTGGAGGCACAGCTGGTGGAGATGCCAGGGAACTATGTGGAAGCTCAGGACCTAGTTTTGAGCCCCTGCTCACCACTTACCCAGCTAGGGAAAAGCTGGGCTAGTGGCAAATCAGAACTGCAACTGTCTCTCTGTCTCTCTTCCTGCTTGGGCCTTGCTCTCTCAATTTATGATTGTTTCCACTTCCTCAATAAGAAAGTTACAAAGGATGTACAGAAATACAGGGAAAGTAGGAAAAATTACCCCCGTGCCCACCATTACATGTAACTGTTGACTGTAAAGCATTCATCCCACAAGAAAGAACAGAATAAATATTTGTGAGGTTAAAAACATTGTAGGTTAAATAGTGAACATTCTTTAGAGCCATGCAATACTAATCCATTGTGCATTGGATGTCACTGTCAAAAACAGTGCAGTAATAGTTGTAGTAGTGTGCAGTAACTGCAAAAGGAAATGTATTGTGTGTCAAAAGTTCCCTTCAATTATAAGAGAAAATCTATCAGGCAGAAGAAATGTCCCCTCATGTGATATGGGACTAAATAAATAAATAAATATGCAAATAAATGGGGATGAACTAGGAGGATTTGAAAAAAATAAAAACAAAAACCACAGGAAGACCTGATTACAGCAGAAATATAGAAAATGTCTGCTGAGAAACAGAGGGCTGCTTCAAAACTTTCCTGACACTTCAGGTTCCAGGCAAATTAAGAATTCCCGAGAATGAAAAGAAAGGCATACGTATTGAAGCTTACACTAGAAAATGGAGGCAAGTTCTTTGCTATGATAATTACAATGAGGATACAGATAGAAAGGCTATTGGAAATGCTCCTGGAAGGTTTATAATTTATATTTGTAGTGAATCCTGCTCCAACTATGTGACCAATTATTTATGAATAAGGAGGCTGTTATAAATGTGATAATTCTTCATTAAGATCAAATAAAAAAGGTCAACAATCCTAAAAATGACTGATATATATATATATATGCATATATGTACATATATGTATGTGTTTCTTTATTATAAACTCTGAGGGATACTGGCATAGCTATGAGGAGACAGAGTATGGTTTGTGCCAGAGAGACTTACAAAGCTGAGGCTCCAGAAACCTAGGTGAAATCACCAAGAAAACAAGCCAGAGGTCAGCAGTGCCCTGGCGACTCTCTTTGTATATCAGGGCCTGTCAGTAAAATAAGTATATAAGTAAAATATTAATGAGTGCAGACAGAGTGAGGGAGAGCCTGTGAGAGTCAGAGACAGAGAAGGCAAGAAGAGAAATAGAAGAGTGGGAAAGAGACCAGAAGTCAAAAACCTCCCACACTGTGTTCATACATGACAGGTTCAAACCTGGGTTGTAGAGATTGTAAGGCAGCAGTCTCAAGTCCACAGACCCCAGACCACCCCAGCCTTCACCATATGTGTGTAGTATTTATGACACGAAATGTATTGTGAGTGTAAACTTCCCTTAAATTATAAGAGAAAAATCGATCAAGCAGAAGAAATGACCCCTCATGTCATATAGGACTAAATAAATAAATAAATATGCAAATAAATTTGGACGATCTAGGAGGATTTGAAAAAAATGAAAAATAAAAACAAAAAGCACAAGAAGACCTGATTACAGCAGAAAATGGAAACCATCTGCTGAGAAACATAGGGCTACTTCAAAAAAGCGAGACACTTCAGTGTCTAGGGAAATTAAGATTTTAGGAGAATGAAAAGAAGCTCATATGTACTGAAGCTTACACTAGAGAAAGGAGGCAAGTTCTGTACTATGATAATTACAATAAGGATGCTGATAGAAATGCTATCAGAAATGCTACTGGAAGGTTCTATTATTTATAATTGTACTGAATCCTGCTCCAACTACGTGGCCAATTATTAATGAAAAAGGAAGATGTTATAAATGTGTTAATTCTGACAAAGATCAACATAGGTTGACAATTCTAAAAATGACAGATATATATATATGTGTATATATATATATATATATATATATATATATATATATATATGTATATGTTTATTATAAAGTCTGAGAGATACTGCCATGGAAATGAGGAGACAGAATATGGCTTGTGTCAGAGAGACTTACAAAGCTGTGACTCCAGGAGCCTAGGTGATATCACCAACAATACAAGCCAGAGCTCAGCAGTGTTCTGGTAACTCTCTTTGTATATCTGGGCCTGTAACTTAAATTATTATATAAGTAAAATATCAGTGAGTGAAGACAGAGTGTGTGAGAGCATGTGAGAGTTAGAGACAGAGAAGGTGAGAAGAGAAATAGATGAGTTGGAAAGAGACCAGAATTCAAAAACTTCCTACACTGAGTTCATTCATGACAGGTTCAAAGCTGGCTTGTAGAGATTGTAAGGCAGCAGCTCTCATGCCCACAGACCCCAGACAGCACCAGCCTTCACCATATGCTGTACTACCAGACCTGACAGTAATGTGTGTGTGTGTGTGTGTGTGTGTGTGTGTGTCTGTTTGTGTCTGTGTGTGCTCAGAGCTCACCTATAGTAGTCACAGAGCATGGGTGGGAAGGTAGCCAGCCTCACCTGCAACTTATGTACAGTGAACCTAGCTGGTCAGGGCAAGCCAGCTAGCCCAGATTCTGGCTAAGCAAGAATGCATATGCAAAGGGACTCTCATGTCTCCCTCTCCTGAGTTCCCCTTTCAATCCCATGCCTCACTATCATCCAAACACTGCCAACGGGGTAAGCTGGGGCACCCCTCTGAATTCAGTGGCAGGAGCCTATCCAGTCACATTTGGCTGCCTACTCAGCCTCAAGACCCTCAGTCCACTGCTCAGGGCAGCAGATTACAAGCACAGAAAGAACCCAGAAAGAGCTGTGTTTCAACATAGATGGGAACTGTGTTTGACCAAACAATAGTGGATGAACAAGGCCCCTTACACCTACCCTTTGGGTCCGGCTAAGGCAATTGTTCCTGTGGCCTCACAATCCCTGATCATGGTGTCCTGGTGTCCACACATCACAGTCAGAGAGATTCCCAGAAGTAGGCATGCATGAGTGTCCCATACAAAGTCGCTCTGCTTGCAGGAAGCACAAACTCCCCAGGCCCTTGCTATGGAGAGACAAAAGGAAGATGGATGCCTCCATTGGCTGAAGTAGGAGTTTCCAGTGGAGATCACAGCCCCGCCCATCACCTGAGGGCCTGGCTGCTGCTAATACAGGCAACTGGAAACAGCTGTTACCACTTGTGCCTTGAGGACATACTCAGGAATCCCTCCAGGAGCTAGCAGGCTGGCAGACCTCCTGACCCCGGGATAGATGTGCTCCTAGTTGGCAGGGCATTCTAGCCATAGGTGAGAATATTCCCTAGAAACAAGAACTTCAGGTTTCAAAAGGATTTGAAACCCCATTGGCCACTTGGAAAAGACATTTCACAGCCATCAAAACACCCTCTTTCTGAACCCTGGAAGCCTCCGGTTTGCGTTCAAAATCTGGACACTGGTTTGGCCATCAGTATCACAGATCCTTTACATTCAGCCCAATAGATGGAAAACACAATGTGTGTGCCAGGGTGATAGAGTTTCACTTCTCTTCACCTAGGCTCTCATGGAATAAGGAGTAGGATGCTGTGCAGGAAGGTGAGGAGGGCTGCATTTAGGCTGAGTGTCAGCCTCAGGGCCCTGGAGAATGGGAGTCAATCACAGAGGGCCTGGGCAGCTGCAGCTGGAGATGGACACATGCCTGTTACCTGCAGTAGGATCACTGACTCCTCAGTTCCCCACTGTACGACGCCATATGCACGAGATTAAATAATCCAAAGGGCAAAGAAAGGAAAATTTCAACACCAGGAAAACCGAGTTAATGATGCATGCACTGACTTCCAGTAAGGGACCAGTGAAGAAGGCACATGGAAACAGTCAGAGACAGAATGACAGTGACTGAAAAGGACAGAAATTCTGGACCTCTGTTGATCAGTTCCAGAGCACTGAAGACAAATCCTCCATGCACATGCATACTTCTTACAAGTGCCATTGTTATATTATGTTAGTGAGGAAAGGTTACACTTAGAACATCTAGGTCTTACCCCACTCTGAGAAGCAACACATGGCCTGCAGCCCACTCTCCAAAACTGCCCTCGCCTCTCCAATTTGGAAGTAGTCTTAATGATGCTCCAGCCAAGAGGCATGCTGCCATATTGCATCTCCCTGGTCCAGCCTCAGACTGTCCTGTGTGCAGGGAACTGCACTATGTCTATTTATTCTTTGATTTACAGTTTTGGGAAAGGACTCGGTGGACAAAAAGAGCAAGAGGGAAGTAGATGATTTGGCAGTGGTAGTTTGTGCTGAGAAAGACTTGTAGAGTGATAAGAGGTATATGAATGGCTCTGTGAGATGTCTCTCATGACTGTGGCTCAGAAGGGCCAGGTGTATCCACTTTACTACACTAATCCAGAGCTGTGCAGGTCTCTAGCTAAAAAATATTTTCAGACATATACAAGTTACATATATATATAGAGAGAGATAGAGAGAGAGACACTGATGTAGTCATTTTCTACAATGGATTCGATATGACATTCAGACAATTGATTGCTAAATCCTGGAGAGAAACTGTGCATCAGGAAAAGAATTGTCCAAAGGAGTAAAATCTCCAATACATTAGCTATATGCAGCTCCAGTGGGACCGATCGAAAAAGGCTCAAGAAGGAACTCATCCAAGAGACTCTCCACATGGACAGGAACCACAAGTTTCCTATTCTTGCAACACACACAGGGCAGCTGCTAGTTCCCAGTGCAAGCCTCAGGGCAAAAACCTCTCCCTCTTCAGTGTCTCAGAATTCAAAAACCTCATACAATGTGTTCATTGATGACAGGTTCATACCTGGCGTTAAGAGATTGTAAGGCAGCAGATCTCATGCCCTCAGACCCCAGACAGCCCCTGCCTTCACAATATGGGGTACTACCAGAACTGACAGTAATGTGTGTGGGTGTCTGTCTGTCTGTCTGTCTGACTGTGTGTGTCTGTGTGTGCTCAGAGCTCACCTGTAGTAGTCTCAGAGCATGGGTGGCAAGGTAGCCAGCCTCACCTGCAACTTATGTACAGAGAACATAGCTGGTCAGAGCAAGTCAGCTAGCCCGGATTCTGGCTAAGCAAGCATGCATATGCAAAGGGACTCTCATGTCTAAATCTCCTGAGTTCCCCATTCAATCCCATGCCTCACTATCATCCAAAAACTGCCAATGGGGGAAGCTGGGGAACCCCTCAGAATTTAGGTGCATGAGCCTGTCCACTCACGTTTGGCTGCCTACTCAGCCTCGAGGCTCTCAGTGGACTTCTCAGGGCAGCAGATTACAAGCACAGAAATAACCCATAGAGCTGTGTTTCAACATAGATGGGAACTGTGTTTGACCAATCAATAGTGGATGAATCAGGCTCCTTACACCTACCCTTTGGGTCCAGCATAGGCAATTGCTCCTGTGGCCTCACAATCCCTGATCATGGTGTCCTGGTGTCCACACATCACACCCAGAGAGATTCCCACAAGTAGGCATGCATGAGTGTCCTATACAATGTCTCTCTGCTTGCAGGAAGCACAAACTCCCCGGGCCCTTGCTATGGACAGACAAAAGAAAGATGGATGACTCCATTGGCTGAATTCGGAGGTTTCAGTGGAGATCACAGCACCGCACCTCACCTGAGGGCCTGGCTGATGCTAATAAAGGCAATTGGAAACACCTGTTACCACTTGGGGCCTGAGGACATACTCAGAAATCCCTCCAGGAGCTAGCAAGCTGGCAGACCTCCTGAACCCGGGATAGCTGTGCTCCTAGTTGGGAGGGCCTTCGGGCCAGAGGAGAGAATATTCCCTAGATACAAGAAAGAACTTCAGGTTTCAAAAGATTTGAAAACCCATGAGGCACTTGGAAAAGACATTTCACAGCCATCAAAACACCCTCTTTCTGAACCCTGGAAGCTTCCGTTTTGCTTGGAAAATCTTGACACTGGTGTGGCCATCAGTACCACAGATCCTTTACATTCAGCTTAATAGAGGGAAAGCACAATGTGTGTGCAAGGGAGATAGAGTTTCACTTCTCTTCACCTGGGCTCTCATGGAATAAGGACAAGGACACTGTGCAGGAAGGTGAGGAGGGCTGCATTTAGGCTGAGTGTCAGCCTCAGGGCCCTGGACAATGGGAGTCAAGCACAGAGGGCCTGGACAGCTGCAGCTGGAGATGGACATATGCCTGGAACCTGCAGCAGCAATGCTGTCTCCGCAGTTCCCCTCTGTACTACATCATGTGCAGGAGACTAAATAATCAAAAGGGCAAAGAAAGGAAATTTTCAACACCAGGATGTCTGAGTTCACGAAGCATGCACTGACTTCCAGTAAGGGCTCAGGGAAGAAGGCACATAGAGACAGTCAGAGAGACAGAATGACAGAGACAGAAAAGGACTGAAATTCTGGCCCTGTGTTGATCAGTGACAGAGCACTGAAGACAAACACTCCATGCCCAAGCATACTTCTTACAAGTGGCTTTGTTATTTTATGTTTTTGAGGAAAGGTAACACTTAGAACATCTAGGTCTTAGGCACTCTGAGAAGCAACACTTGGCCGGCAGCCCACTGTCCAAAAATTCCCCCGCTTCTCCAAATTGCAAGTAGTCTTAGTGATGCTCCAGCCAAGATGCAGGCTGGCTTATTGCATCTCCCTGGGCCAGCCTCGCCTGTCCTGTGTGCAGGGAACTGCACTATGTCTATTTCTTCTTTAATTTACAGTTTAGGGATAGGACTCGGTGGACAAAATGTGCAAGAGGGAAGTAGATGATTTGTCAGCTTTAGTTTGTGCTGAGAGATATTTGTAGAGTGATAAACGATATGGCTCTGTGAGATGTCTCTCATGACTGTGGCTCAGAAGGGCCAGGTGTATCCACTTTACTACCCTAATCCAGAGCTGTGCCGGTCTCTAGCTAAAAAATATTTTCAGACCTCTACATGTTACATATATATATATATATATATATATATATAGAGAGAGAGAGAGAGAGAGAGAGAGACAGAGAGATTGAGAGAGAGAGACACTGATGTAGACATTTTCTACAATGGATTCGATATGACATTCAGACAATTGATTGCTAAATCCTGGAGAGAAACTGTGCATCAGGAAAAGAAATGTCCAAAGGAGTAAAATCTCCAAATCATTAGCTATATGCAGCTCCAACGGGACCGATCGAAAAAGGCTTGAGAAGAAACTCATCCAGGAGACTCTCCACATGGACAGGCACCATAAGTTTCCTAGTCTGGCAACACACACAGGGCAGCTGCTAGTTCCGAGTGCAAGCCTCAGGGCAAAAACCTCTCCCTCTTCAGTGTCTCAGAATTCAAAAACCTCCTACACTGTGTTCATTGATGACAGGTTCAAACCTCGCTTGTAGAGATTGTAAGGCAGCAGCTCTCATGCCCACAGACCCCAGACATACCCAGCCTTCACCATATGCTGTACTACCAGACCTGACAGTAATGTGTGTGTGTGTGTGTGTGTGTGTGTGTCTGTCTGTCTATCTGTCTCTGTGTGTCTGTGTGTGTTCCGAACTCACCTATAGTAGTCTAAGACCATGGCTGGCAAGGTAGCCAGCCTCACGTGCAACTTATGTACAGAGAACCCAGCTGGTTAGAGAAAGCCAGCTAGCCCAGATTCTGGCTAAGCAAGCATGCATATGCAAAGGGACTCTCATGTCTAAATCTCCTGAGTTCCCTATTCAATCTCATGCCTCACTATCTATCATCCAAACACTGCCAATGGGGGAAGCTGGGGCACCCCACAGAATTCAGGGGCAGGACCCTGTCCAGTCACCTTTGGATGCATACTCAGACTCCAGGCTCCCATTCACTTCTCAGTGGACAGCAGATTACAAGCCCAGAAAGAACCCAGAAAGAGTTGTGTCTCAACATAGATGGGGACTGTGTTTGACCAAACAATAGTGGATGAACCCACCTCCCCTTTGGGTCCTGCTAAGGCAATTGCTCTTAAGGCCTCACAATCCCTGATCATGGTGTCTTGGTGTCCACACATCACACTCAGAGAGATTCCCAGAAGTAGGCATCCATGAGTGTCCCATACAAAGTCGCTCTGCTTGCAGGAAGCACAAACTCCCCTGGCCCTTGCTATGGAGAGACAAAAGGAAGATGGATGCATCCATTGGCTGAATTAGGAGTTTCCAAAGGAGATCACATCCCCGCCCCTCACCAGAGGGCCTGGCTGCTGCTAATACAGGCAATTGGAAACACCTGTTACCACTTAGGACCTGAGGACATAATATTCAGGAATCCCTCCAGGAGCTAGCAGGTTGGCTGACCTCCTGACCCCAGGATAGCTGTGCTCCTAGTTGGGAGGGCATTCTGGCCAGAGGTGAGAATATTCCCTAGATACAAGAAAAGAACTTCATGTTTCAGAAGGATTTGAAACCCCATGAGGCACTTGGAAAAGACATTTCACAGCCATCAAAACACCCTCTTTCTGAACCCTGGAAGCTTCCGTTTTGCGTGGAAAATCTGGACACTGGTGTGGCCATCAGTACCACAGATCCTTTACATTTGGCCCAATAGAGGGAAAGCACAATGTGTGTGCCAGGGGGATAGAGTTTCACTTCTCTTGACCTGGGCTCTCATGTAATAAGGACAAGGATGCAGTGCAGGAAATTGAGGAGGGCTGCATTTAGGCTGAGTGTCAGCCTCAGGGCCCTGGACAATGGGAGGCAAGCACAGAGGGCCTGGACAGCTGCAGCTGGAGATGGACATATGCCTGTTACCTGCAGCAGGATCGCTGTCTCCTCAGTTCCCCAATGTACTACGCCATATGCAGGAGACTGAATAATCCAAAGGGCAAAGAAAGGAAAATTTCAACACAAGGAAGTCCGAGTTCACGATGCATTCACTGACTTCCATAAGGTCCCAGTGAAGAAGGCACATAGAGACAGTCAGAGAGACAGGATGACAGAGACAGAAAAGGACTAAAATTCTGGCCCTGTGTTGATCAGTGCCAGAGCACTGAAGACAAAACCTTCATGCACATGCATACTTCTTACGAGTGGCATTGCTATTTTATGTTTTTGAGGAAAGGTAACACTTAGAACATCTAGGTCTTAGGCACTCTGAGAAGCAACACTTGGCCGGAAGCCCAGTCTCCAAAACTGCCCCTGCCTCTCCAAATTGGAATTAGTCTTAGTGATGCTCCAGCCAAGATGCAGGCTGGCTTATTGCATCTCCCTGGGCCAGCCTCAGCCTGTCCTGTGTGCAGGCAACTGTGCTATGTCTATTTCTTCTTTGATTTACAGTTTTGGGATAAGACTCGGTGGACAAAATGAGCAAGAGGGAAGTAGATGATTTGGCAGCGTTAGTTTGTGCTGAGAGATATTTGTAGTTTGCTAAAAGATATGGCTCTGTGAAATGTCTCTCATGACTGTGGCTCAGAAGGGCCAGGTGTATCCACTTTACTACCCTAATCCAGAGCTGTGCCAGTCTCTAGCTAAAAAATATTTTCAGACCTCTACATGTTACATATATAAGTATAGAGAGAGATATATATAGAGAGAGAGACAGAGAGATTGAGAGAGAGACACTGATGTAGACATTTTTTACAATGGATTCGATATGACATTCAGACAATTGATTGCTAAATCCTGGAGATAAACTGTGCATCAGGAAAAGAATTCTCCAAAGGAGTAAAATCTCCAAATCATTAGCTATATGCATCTCCATGGGGACCGATTGAAAAAGGCTTGAGAAGAAACTCATCCAGGAGACTCTCCACATGGACAGGCACCACAAGTTTCCTAGTCTGGCAACACACACAGGGCAGCTGCTAGTTCCCAGTGCAAGCCTCAGGGCAAAAACCTCTCCCTCATCAGTGTCTCAGAATTCAAAAACCTACTACACTGTGTTCATTGATGACAGGTTCAAACCTCGCTTGTACAGATTGTAAGGCAGTATCTCTCATGCACACAGACCCCAGACAGCCCCAGCCTTCACCACATATGCTGTACTACCAGACGTGACAATAATGTGTGTGTGTGTGTGTGTGTGTGTCTGTCTGTCTGTCTGTCTGTCTGTCTATCTGTCGGTGTGTCTGTGTGTGCTCAGAACTCACCTATAGTAGTCTAAGACCATGGCTGGCAAGGTAGCCAGCCTCACGTGCTACTTATGTACAGAGAACCCAGCTGGTTAGGGAAAGCCAGCTAGCCCAGATTCTAGCTAAGCAAGAATGCATATGCAAAGGGACTCTCATGTCTAAACCTCCTGAGTTCCCTATTCAATCTCATGCCTCACTATCTATCATCTAAACACTGCCAATGGGGGAAGCTTGGGCACCCCACAGAATTCAGGGGCAGGACCCTGTCCAGTCACCTTTGGCTGCATACTCAGACTCCAGGCTCCCAGTCCACTTCTCAGTGGACAGCAGATTACAAGCCCAGAAAGAGCTGTGTCTCAACATAGATGGGGACTGTGTTTGACCAAACAATAGTGGATGAACCCAGCCACTTACACCTCCCCTTTGGGTCCTGCTAAGGTAATTGCTCTTATGGCCTCACAATCCCTGATAATGGTGTCTTGGTGTCCACACATCACACTCAGAGAGATTCCCAGAAGTAGGTATCCATGAGTGTCCCATACAAAGTCGCTCTGCTTGCAGGAAGCACAAACTCCACGGGCCCTTGCTATGGAGAGACAAAAGGAAGATGGATGCATCCATTGGCTGAATTAGGAGTTTCCAGTGGAGATCACATCCCCGCCCCTCACCTGAGGGCCTGGCTGCTGCTAATACAGGCAATTGGAAACACCTGTTACCACTTGGGACTGAACACATAATATTCAGGAATCCCTCCAGGAGCTAGCAGGCTGGCAGACCTCCTGACCCCAGGATAGCTGTGCTCCTAGTTGGGAGGGCATTCTGGCCAGAGGTGAGAATATTCCCTAGATACAAGAAAAGAACTTCATGTTTCAGAAGGATTTGAAACCCCATGAGGCACTTGGAAAAGACATTTCACAGCCATCAAAAAACCCTCTTTCTGAACCCTGGAAGCTTCCGTTTTGCGTGGAAAATCTGGACACTGGTGTGGCCATCAGTACCACAGATCCTTTACATTCGGCCCAATAGAGGGAAAGCACAATGTGTGTGCCAGGGGGATAGAGTTTCACTTCTCTTGACCTGGGCTCTCATGTAATAAGGACAAGGATGCAGTGCAGGAAATTGAGGAGGGCTGCATTTAGGCTGAGTGTCAGCCTCAGGGCCCTGGACAATGGGAGGCAAGCACAGAGGGCCTGGACAGCTGCAGCTGGAGATGGACATATGCCTGTTACCTGCAGCAGGATCGCTGTCTCCTCAGTTCCCCAATGTACTACGCCATATGCAGGAGACTGAATAATCCAAAGGGCAAAGAAAGGAAAATTTCAACACGAGGAAGTCCGAGTTCACGATGCATTCACTGACTTCCATAAAGTCCCAGTGAAGAAGGCGAATAGAGACAGTCAGAGAGACAGGATGACAGAGACAGAAAAGGACTGAAATTCTGGCCCTGTGTTGATCAGTGCCAGAGCACTGAAGACAAAACCTTCATGCACATGCATACTTCTTACGAGTGGCATTGCTATTTTATGTTTTTGAGGAAAGGTAACACTTAGAACATCTAGGTCTTAGGCACTCTGAGAAGCAACACTTGGCCGGCAGCCCAGTCTCCAAAACTGCCCCCGCCTCTCCAAATTGGAATTAGTCTTAATGATGCTCCAGCCAAGATGCAGGCTGGCTTACTGCATCTCCCTGGGCCAGCCTCAGCCTGTCCTGTGTGCAGGCAACTGCGCTATGTCTATTTCTTCTTTGATTTACAGTTTTGGGATAGGACTCGGTGGACAAAATGTGCAAGAGGGAAGTAGATGATTTGTCAGCTTTAGTTTGTGCGGAGAGATATTTGTAGAGTGATAAACGATATGGCTCTGTGAGATGTCTCTCATGACTGTGGCTCAGAAGGGCCAGGTGTATCCACTTTACTACCCTAATCCAGAGCTGTGCCGGTCTCTAGCTAAAAAATATTTTCAGACCTCTACATGTTACATATATATATATATATATATATATATATATATATATATATATATATATATATAGAGAGAGAGAGAGAGAGAGAGAGAGAGATTGAGAGAGAGACACTGATGTAGACATTTTCTACAATGGATTCGATATGACATTCAGACAATTGATTGCTAAATCCTGGAGAGAAACTGTGCATCAGGAAAAGAATTCTCCAAAGGAGTAAAATCTCCAAATCATTAGCTATATGCAGCTCCAACGGGACCAATCGAAAAAGGCTTGAGAAGAAACTCATCCAGGAGACTCTCCACATGGACAGGCACCACAAGTTTCCTAGTCTGGCAACACACACAGGGCAGCTGCTAGTTCCCAGTGCAAGCCTCAGGGCAAAAACCTCTCCCTCTTCAGTGTCTCAGAATTCAAAAACCTCCTACACTGTGTTCATTGATGACAGGTTCAAACCTCACTTGTAGAGATTGTAAGGCAGCAGCTCTCATGCCCACAGACCCCAGACAGCCCCAGCCTTCACCACATATGCTGTACTACCAGACCAGACAGTAATGTGTGTGTGTGTGTGTGTGTGTGTGTGTCTGTCTGTCTGTCTGTCTATCTGTCTGTGTGTGTCTGTGTGTGCTCAGAACTCACCTATAGTAGTCTAAGACCATGGCTGGCAAGGTAGCCAGCCTCACGTGCTACTTATGTACAGAGAACCCAGCTGGTTAGGGAAAGCCAGCTAGCCCAGATTCTAGCTAAGCAAGAATGCATATGCAAAGGGACTCTCATGTCTAAACCTCCTGAGTTCCCTATTCAATCTCATGCCTCACTATCTATCATCTAAACACTGCCAATGGGGGAAGCTTGGGCACCCCACAGAATTCAGGGGCAGGACCCTGTCCAGTCACCTTTGGCTGCATACTCAGACTCCAGGCTCCCAGTCCACTTCTCAGTGGACAGCAGATTACAAGCCCAGAAAGAGCTGTGTCTCAACATAGATGGGGACTGTGTTTGACCAAACAATAGTGGATGAATCCAGCCACTTACACCTCCCCTTTGGGTCCTGCTAAGGTAATTGCTCTTATGGTCTCACAATCCCTGATCACGGTGTCCTGGTGTCCACACATCACACTCAGAGAGATTCCCAGAAGTAGGCATCCATGAGTGTCCCATACAAAGTCGCTCTGCTTGCAGGAAGCACAAACTTCCCGGGCCCTTGCTATGGAGAGACAAAAGGAAGATGGATGCCTCCATTGGCTGAATTGGGAGTTTCCAGTGGAGATCACATCCTCGCCCCTCACCTGAGAGCCTGGCTGCTGCTAATACAGGCAATTGGAAACACCTGTTACCACTTGGGACTGAGCACATAATATTCAGGAATCCCTCCAGGAGCTAGCAGGCTGGCAGACCTCCTGACCCCAGGATAGCTGTGCTCCTAGTTGGGAGGGCATTCTGGCCAGAGGTGAGAATATTCCCTAGATACAAGAAAAGAACGTCAGGTTTCAAAAGGATTTGAAACCCCATGAGGCACTTGGAAAAGACATTTCACAGCCATCAAAAAACCCTCTTTCTGAACCCTGGAAGCTTCCGTTTTGCGTGGAAAATCTGGACACTGGTGTGGCCATCAGTACCACAGATCCTTTACATTCGGCCCAATAGAGGGAAAGCACAATGTGTGTGCCAGGGGGATAGAGTTTCACTTCTCTTGACCTGGGCTCTCATGTAATAAGGACAAGGATGCAGTGCAGGAAATTGAGGAGGGCTGCATTTAGGCTGAGTGTCAGCCTCAGGGCCCTGGACAATGGGAGGCAAGCACAGAGGGCCTGGACAGCTGCAGCTGGAGATGGACATATGCCTGTTACCTGCAGCAGGATCGCTGTCTCCTCAGTTCCCCAATGTACTACGCCATATGCAGGAGACTGAATAATCCAAAGGGCAAAGAAAGGAAAATTTCAACACGAGGAAGTCCGAGTTCACGATGCATTCACTGACTTCCATAAGGTCCCAGTGAAGAAGGCACATAGAGACAGTCAGAGAGACAGGATGACAGAGACAGAAAAGGACTAAAATTCTGGCCCTGTGTTGATTAGTGCCAGAGCACTGAAGACAAAACCTTCATGCACATGCATACTTCTTACGATTGACATTGCTATTTTATGTTTTTGAGGAAAGGTAACACTTAGAACATCTAGGTCTTAGGCACTCTGAGAAGCAACAATTGGCCAGCAGCCCAGTCTCCAAAACTGCCCCCGCCTCTCCAAATTGGAATTAGTCTTAGTGATGCTCTAGCCAAGATGCAGGCTGGCTTATTGCATCTCCTTGGGCCAGCCTCAGCCTGTCCTGTGTGCAGGCAACTGCACTATGTCTATTTCTTCTTTGATTTACAGTTTTGGGATAGGACTCGGTGGACAAATTAGCAAGAGGGAAGTAGATGATTTGGCAGCCTTAGTTTGTGCTGAGAGAGATTTGTAGAGTGAGAAGAGGTAAACGATTGGCTCTTTGAGATGTCTCTCATGACTATGGCTCTGAAGGGCCAGGTGTATCCGCATTACTACCTGAATCCAGAGCTGTGCAGGTCTCTAGCTAAAATATATTTTCAGACCTCTACATGTCACACACACACAAAAATGCACACAAACACACACTCTCACAGTTACACACGCACACATCCACAGAGGCACAGGCACAAACGGAGTTATACAAATGCACACTGGACAGCTTCTACAAGGCAGGGCCTTGGGTGAACTCTGCTTCGCACTTCCTGGAAGCACGCCCAGCCTTTTAAGGCCAGCCCTGAGCTCATAATGTCGGGCTTACTTCAGAAGGCCTGCAGACAGGGCAACAGCCATGCTCTGATATGCCAGAGGCCTAGGCCACGTCCAGAACCTTTGCAAGCAATATCATTGGGCAGTGTGCTAGGACACGCCCAGGAGTTTCAAGGCCCCTAGTCAGTGCAACTCCAACGGGACCAATCGAAAAAGGCTCGAGAAGGAACTCATCCAGGAGACTCCCCACATGGACAGGCACCACAAGTTTCCTTGTCTGGCAACACACACAGTTCAGCTGCTAGTTCCCAGTGCAAGCCTCAGGGCAAAAACCTCTCCCTCTTCAGTGTCTCAGAATTCAAAAACCTCCTACACTGTGTTCATTGATGACAGGTTCAAACCTGGCTTGTAGAGATTGTATGGCAGCAGCTCTCATGTCCACAGAAAGAACTTCAGGTTTCAAAAGGATTTGAAACACCATGAGGCACTTGGAAAAGACATTTCACAGCAATCAAAACACCCTCTTCCTGAACACTGGAAGCTTCCGTTTTGCATGGAAAATCTGGAAACTGGTGTGGCTATCAGTACCACAGATCCTTTACATTCGGCCCAATAGAGGGAAAGAAAGCACATGTGTGTGCCAGGGGGATAGAGTTTCACTTCTCTTGACCTGGGCTCTCATGGAATAAGGACTAGGATGCTGTGCAGGAAGGTGAGGAGGGCTGCATTTAGGCTGAGTGTCAGCCTTAGGGCCCTGAATAATGGGAGTCATGCACACAGGGTCTGGACAGCTGCAGCTGGAAATGGACACATGACTGTTAACTGCAGTAGGATAGCTACCTCCTCAGTTCCCCACTGTACTACACCTTATGCACGAGATTAAATAATCCAAAGGGCAAAGAAAGGAAAATTTCAACACCAGGAAGACTGAGTAAAGATGCATGCACTGACTTCCAGTAAGGGCCCAGTGAAGAAGGCACATAGAGACAGTCAGAGAGACAGAATAACAGTGACAGAAAAGTACAGAAATTCTGGACCTGTGTTGATCAGTGCCAGAGCACTGAAGACAAATCCTCCATGCCCATGCATACTTCTTACAAGTGGCATTGTTATTTTATGTTTGTGAGGAAAGGTTACACTTAGAAAATCTAGGTCTTACC
Source organism: Erinaceus europaeus (assembly GCF_950295315.1). Classification (NCBI taxonomy): domain Eukaryota; kingdom Metazoa; phylum Chordata; class Mammalia; order Eulipotyphla; family Erinaceidae; genus Erinaceus; species Erinaceus europaeus. The sequence goes on from NW_026647114.1 coordinate 3,215,685, forward strand.
CCACTCTGAGAAGCAACACTTGGCCTGCAGCCCACTCTCCAAAATTGCCCTTGCTTCTCCAAATTGGAATTAGTATTAGTGATGCTCCAGCCAAGATGCAGGGTGGCGTATTGCATCTCCCTGGTACAGCCTCAGCCTGTCCTGTGTGCAGGGAACTGCACTATGTTTATTTCTTCTTTGATTTATAGTTTTTGGATAGGACTCGGTGGAGAAAAATAGCAAGAGGGAAGTAGATCATTTGGCAGCAGTAGTTTGTGCTGAGAGAGATTTGTACACTGATAATGGTATAGGAATGGCTCTGTGAGAAGTCTCTCATGACTGTGGCTAAGAAGGGCCAGGTGTATCCACATTACTACCATAATCCAGAGCTGTGCTGGTCTCTAGCTTAAATACTTTCAGACCTCTACATGTTACATATATATATATATATATATATATATATATATATATATATATATATATGTATATATATATATAGAGAGAGACAGAGATAGCGAGACAATGATGTAGTCATTTTCTACAATGGATTCGATATGACATTCAAACAATTGATTGCTAAAACCTGGAGAGAAACTGTGCATCAGGAAAAGAATTGTCCAAAGGAGTTAAATCTCCAAATCATTAGCTATATGCAGCTCTAACGGTATCGAGAGAAATAGGCTGGAGAAGGAACTGATCCAGGAGACTCTCCACATGGACAGGCACCACAAGTTTCCTTGTCTGGCAACACACACAGGGCAGCTTCTAGTTCCCAGTGCAAGCCTCAGCGCAAAAACCTGTCCCTCTTCAGTGTCTTCACATCTGAAAAGAAGAAAACTGACCAAGGGCCAAGGAGAGCTATAATGGTGTCAATATTGAGCTGTAATCAGAATGTGCCAAGTGATTTGCACAAAATCACCTGTGCCACAGTGATTCTGTTGTTCTCTCTGTCTCTACCTCATTCACACACACACAAACACATAAAAACACACATTCTCACAGTCACACAAACGCACACATTCACAGAGGAACAGGCACACATGGAGTTATACACATGCACACTGGACAGCTTCTGCAAGACAGGGCCCTGGGCTGAACCCTGCTTGGCACTTCCTGGAAGCACGCCCAGCCTTTTAAGGCCAGCTCTGAGCTCCCATATTTGGGCTTCCCTCAAAAGGCCCGCCCACAGGGTGCCAGCCATGCTCTGATAGGCCAGACGCCTAGGCTACTCCCAGAACCCCTGCCAGCAATATCATTGGCCAGTGTGCTTGGACACACCCAGGAGGGTCTGGGCCCTTAGTCAGTGATTGGCCAGCGGCCTTGAGCACCGCCAACAAGGCATTGGAGCACGCTCATTGGGCCGCCTCTGGAAGGCCCGCCCACCAGCCACATCAGCTCGACTCTGATTGGCCTGTTGTCCCAGGGACACGCCCCCAGCCAGCCAGAGAATGTGAGAGTTAGAGAAGGCAAGAAGAGAAATAGATGAGTTGGAAAGAGACCAGAATTCAAAAACCTCCTACACTGTGTTCATTGATCACAGGTTCAAAGATGGCTTGTAGATATTGTAAGGCAGCAGCTCTCATGCCCACAGACGCCAGACAGCCCCAGTCTTCATCATATGCTGTATTAACAGACCTGACAGCAATGTGTGTGTGTGTCTGTCTGTCTGTCTGTGTTTGTCTGTGTGTGCTCTGAGCTCACCTATAGTAGTCTCAGAGCATGGGTGTCAAGGTAGCCAGCCTCACCTGCTACTTATGTACAGAGAACCTAGCTGGTCAGGGCTAGCCAGCTAGCCCAGATTCTTGCCAAGCAAGAATGCCAGAGAACTATGTGGAATCCCAGGACACCATTTTGAGCCCACGTTCACCACTTACCCAGCTAGGGAAAAGCTGGGCTAGTGGCAAATCAGAGCTGCAGCTGTCTCTCTGTCTCTCTTACTGCTTGGGCCCTGCTCTCTCAATTTATGACTGTTTCCTTCTCCTCAATAGGAAAGTTACAAATGATGTACAGAAATACAGGGAAGGTGGAAATATTACCCCCATAGCCACTATTACATGTAACTATTGACTGTAAAACTTTCATCCACCAAGAAAGAACAGAATAAATATTTCTGAGGTTAAAAACATTGTAGGTTAAATAGGCAACATTCTTTAGAGCCATGCAATACTAATCCATTGTGCACTGGATGCCACTCTCAAAAACAGTGCAGTAGTAGATGTAGTAGTGTGTAGTATCTGCAAAAGGAAATGTATTGTGTGTCCAAAGTTCCCTTCAATTATAAGAGAAAATCTATCAGACAGAAGAAATGACCCTCATGTGATATCGGACTAAATATATAAATAAATATGCAAATATATGGGGATGATCTAGGAGGATTTGAAAAAATAAAAAAATAATAAAAACAACAGGAAGACCATAGGTCGACAATTCTAAAAATGACAGATATATATGTATATTTATATATGTATATGGATGTATATCTTTATTATAAAGTCTGAAAGATACTGCCATGGATATGAGGAGACAGAATATGGCTTGTGTCAGAGAGACTTACAAAGCTGAGGCTCAAAAAGCCTACGGGAAATCAGCAACAAAACAAGCCAGAGCTCAGCAGTGCTCTGGCAACTCTCTTTGTATATCTGGGCCTGTCAATATAATAAGGATATAAGTAAAATATTACTGAGTGCAGACAGAGTGAGTGAGAGCCTGTGAGAGTCAGAGACAGAGAAGGCGAGAAAATAAATAGAGGAGTTGGAAATAGACCAGAAGTCAAAAACACCATAGACTCTGTTCATTCATGACAGGTTCTAACCTGGGTTGTAGAGATTGTAAGGCAGAAGCTCTAATGCCCACAGACCCCAGACAACCCAAGCCTTCACCATACATGTGTAGTATTTGCCCCAGGAAATGCATTGTGAGTCAAGAGTTCCCTTCAATTATAGATAAAATCTATCAAGCAGAAGAAATGACCCTCATGTGATACCTGACTAAATAAATAAATATGCAAATAAATGGGGATGATTTAGGAGAACTTGAAAAAATAAAATATAATGAAAACAAAAACCACAAGAAGACCTGATTACAGCAGAAACAAAGAAACCATCTGCTGAGAAACAGAGGGCTGCTACAAAAATTCCCTAACACTTTAGGGTCCAAGGAAATTAAGATTTCTGGAAAAAGAAAACAAACACATACGTATTGAAGCTTACACTATAAAAAGGAGGGAAGTTCTGGGCTATTATAATTACAATAAGGATGCTGATAGAAACACGATTAGAAATGCTACTGGAAGGTTCTATTATTTATAACTGTATTGAATCCTTCTCCAACTATATGTCCAATTATTTCTGAAAAACTAGGCTGTTATAAATGTGGTAATTCTGAATTAAGGTCAAATACATAGGTCGACAACTCAAAAATTGACAGATATATAAATATATATGTTTATATATATATATATATGTATGTATCTCTTTATTATAAACTCTGAGTGATACTGGCATGGAAATGAGGAGACAGAATATGGCTTCTGTCAGAAAGACTTATAAACTGATGCTCCAGTAGCCTGGGTGAAATCGCCAACACAACAAACCAGAGCTCAGCAGTGCTCTGGTAACTCTCTTTGTATATCTGGGCCTGTCAGTAAAATAAGTATATAAGTAAAATATAAATGAGTGAAGACAGAGTGTATGAGAGCATGTGAGAGTTAGAGACAGAGAAGGCGAGAAGAGAAATGCATGAGTTGGAAAGAGACCAGAATTCAAAAACCTCCTACACTGTGTTCATTGATGACAGGTTCAAACCTGGCTTGTACAGATTGTAAGGCAGCAGCTCTCATGCCCACAGACCCCAGACAGCCCCAGCCTTCACCATATGCTGTACTACAAGACCTGACAGTAATGTGTGTGTGTGTGTGTGTGTGTGTGTGTGTCTGTCTGTCTGTCTGTGTCTGTGTGTTCTGAGAGCTCACCTATAGTAGTCTCAGAGCATGGGTGGGAAGGGAGCCAACCTCACCTGCAACTTACATACAGAGAACCTAGCTGTTCAGGGGAAGCCAGCTAGCCCAGATTCTGGCTAAGCAAGAATGCATATGCAAAGGGACTCTCATGTCTCGCTCTTCTGAGTTCCCCATTCAATCCCATGCCTCACTATCATCCAAACATTGCCAATGGGGGAAATTGGTGACCCCTCAGAATTCAGGGGCATGAGACTGTCCATTCATGTTTGGCTGCCTACTCAGCCTCGAGGATCACAGTCCACTGCTCAGGGCAGCAGATTACAAGCACAGAAAGTACCCAGAAAGAGCTCTGTTTCAACATAGATGGGAACTGTGTTTGACCAAACAATAGTGGATGAACCCAGCCACTTACACCTACCCTTTGGGTCCGGCTATTGCAATTGCTCCTGTGGCCTCACAATCCCTGAACATGGTGTCCCCTCATCACACTCAGAGAGATTCCCAGAAGTAGGCATGCATGAGTGTCCCATACAAAGTCTCTCTGCTTGCAGTAAACACAAACTCCCCGGGCCCTTGCTATGGAGAGACAAAAGGAAGATAGATGCCTCCATTGGCTGAATTAGGAGCTTCCAGTGGAGATCGAAGTCCCACCCCTCACCTAAGGGCCTGGCTGCTGCTAAAAAAGGCAATTGGAAACACCTGTTACCACTTGGGGCCTGAGGACATACTCAGGAATCCCTCCAGGAGCTAGCAGACTGGCAGACCTCCTGACCCCGGGATAGGTGTGCTCCTAGTTGGGAAGGCCTTCTGGCCAGAGGTGAGAATATTCCCTAGATACAAGAAAGAACTTCAGGTTTCAAAAGGATTTGAATCCCCATGAGGCTCTTGTAAAAGACATTTCACAGCCATCAAGACACCCTCTTTCTGAACCCTGGAAGCTTCCGTTTTGCATGGAAAATCTGGACACTGGTGTGACCATCAGTACCACAGATCCTTTACATTCGGCCCAAATGAGGGAAAGCACAATGTGTGTGCCAGGGGAAAGAGTTTCACTTCTCTTGATCTGGGCTCTCATAGAATAAGGGCTAGGATGCTGTGCAGGAAGGTGAGGAGGGCTTCATTTAGGCTGAGTGTCAGCCTCAGGGCCCTGGAGAAAGGGAATCAAGCACAGAGGGCCTGGACAGCTGCAGCTGGAGATGGACATATGCCTGTTACCTGCAGTAGGATCGCTGCCTCCTCAGTTCCCCACTGTACTATGCCATATGCAGGAGATTAAATAATCCAAACGGCAAAGAAAGGAAAATTTCAACACAAGGAAGTCCGAGTTCACGATGCATTCACTGACTTCCAGTAAGGGCCCAGTGAAGAAGGCACGTAGAGACAGTCAGATAGACAGAATGACAGTGACCGTAAAGTACAGAAATTCTGGACGTGTGTTGATCAGTGCCAGAGCACTGAAGACAAATCCTCCATGCACATGCATACTTCTTACAAGTGGCATTGTTATTTTATGTTTGTGAGGAAAGGTTAAACTTAGAACATCTAGGTCTTACACCACTCTGAGAAGCACTACTTGGCCAGCAGCCCACTCTTCAAAACTGCCCTTGCCTCTCCAAATTGGAAGTAGTCTTAGTGATGCTCCAGCCAAGATGCAGGCTGGCTTATTGCATCTCCCTGGTCCAGCCTCAGTCTGTCTTGTGTGCAGGGAACTGCACTATGTTTATTTCTTCTTTGATTTACAGTTTTGGGATAGGACTCCATAGAGAAAAATAGCGAGAGGGAAGTAGATCATTTGGCAGCGGTAGTTTGTGCTGAGAGAGATTTGTAGAGTGACAAGAGGTATAGGAATGGCTTTGTGAAATGTATCTCATAACTGTGGCTCAGAAGGGCCAGGTGTATCCACATTACTACAATAATCCAGAGCTGTGCAGGTATCCAGCTAAAAAAATATTTTCAGAACTCTACATGTTACATATATATATATATATATATATATATATATATATATATATATATAGAGAGAGAGAGAGAGAGAGAGAGAGAGAGAGAGACACTGATGTAGTCATTTTCTACAATGGATTCAATATGACATTCAAATAATTGATTGCTAAAACCTGGAGAGGAACTGTGCATCAGGAAAAGAATTGTCCAAAGTAGTAAAATCTCCAAATCATCAGCTATATGCAGTTCCAACTGTACTGAGCGAAATAGGCTCTAGAAGGAACTCATCCAGGAGACTCTCCACATGGACAGGCACCACAAGTTTCCTCGTCTGGCAACACACACAGGGCAGCTGCTAGTTCCCAGTGCAAGCCTCAGCGCAAAAACCTCTCCCTCTTCAGTGTCTTTACACCTGAAAATAAGAAAAGTGACCAAGAGCCAAGGAGAGCTACAATGGTGTCAATATTGACCTGTAAATCAGAATGTGCCAAGTGTTTTGCACAAAATCACCTGTGCCACAGTGATTCTGTTGTTCTCTCTGTCTCTCCCTCCCTCACACACACACACACACACACACACACAAACACACACTCTCACAGTCACACACATGCACACATCCACAGAGGCACAGGCACAAATGGAGTTATACACATGCTCACTGGACAGCTTCTGCAAGGCAGGGCCCTGGGCTGAACCCTGCTTCATACTTCCTCAAGCAGGACCAGCCTTTTAAGGCCAGCTCTGAGCTCCCATAGTCGGGCTTCCCTCAAATGGCCCACCCACAGGGCGCAAGCCGTGCACTGATAGGCCAGAAGCCTAGGCCTCGTCCAGAACCCCCTCATTGGCCAGTGTGCTTGGACACGCCCAGGAGGGTCTGGGCCCCTAGTCAGTGATTGGCCAGCGGCCTTGAACACTGCCAACACGGCCTTGGAGCACGCTCATTGGGCAGTCTCTGGAAGGCCCGCCCAGAAGCCACATCAGCTCGACGCTGATTGTACTGTTGTCCCAGGGAAATGCCCCCAGCCAGGCAGAGAATGTGAGAGTTAGAGAAGGCGAGAAGAGAAATAGATGAGTTGGAAAGAGACCAGAATTCAAAAATCTCCTACACTGTGTTCATTGATGATAGGTTCAAAGCTGGCTTGTAGAGATTGTAAGGCAGCAGCTCTCATGCCCACAGACTCCAGACAGCCCCAGTTTTCACCATATGCTTTACTACAAGACCTGACAGTAATGTGTGTGTGTGTGTGTGTGTCTGTGGGTCTGTCTGTGTGTGTCTATGTGTGCTCAGAGCTCACCTAAAGTAGTCTCAAAGCATGAATGTCAAGGTAGCCAGCCTCACCTGCAACTTATGTACAGAGAACCTAGCTGGTCAGGGCAAGCCAGCTAGTCCAGATTCTGGCTAAGCAAGAATGCCAGAGAACTATGTTGAAGCCCAAGACCCCATTTTGAGCCCCTAGTCACCACTTACCGAATTAGGGAAAAGCTGGGCTAGTGGCAAACCAGAGGTTCAGCTGTCTCTCTGTCTCTCTTCCTGCTGAGCACAGGGATTCACAAACTCCAAGTAGAGTCATCCCAGACAAAGAGAGAAACCCCTTCCACTTGCAAAGCCAAATGGGGGATGCCCCCACCCCACAGGAAAGAACAGATGTCTAGGGCACTGTAAGTCAATTTCAACCTTGCTGTCCATGGGCCACACATCCCAGAGTTCTCCTCATTCCACAGAATCACTACACTCAACTATGGGCTTTGATGCCACACAGCAAAATGCAGATGAGCTCCCCCATGCCACTCCTCTTTGAGTCTACACAGAAAATTACACACAGCATGGGAATAGCAAAGGAAAGAACCCATCTGAAGACCACCTGGGAGAATGCACAACAGTGTCCAGAATATCCAATGTGACACTCATATTTGAACAACCACTTGTGGAGTGGAAACTTCCTTTGTCATAGCACAACCCAGTTCCTAGGACCCTGCGTCAGGAATAAAGAAACAACAGCTGTAATCATAACTGAAACACACTTATGTACACTTACACACAATCACACACACACCCTCCCACAGAGACGCACACACTTTTCCTTGAAATAACGTGGATTGGGGTTGCTATTTTGCACTCAAGTAAAAGGTCAAAGTTTCATGGGTGGAGGGGAGAGGTGATAAGTTTCTGGCATATGAAGGTGAGAAGTGCCTAGAGAAGATCGATAGTTACTTGGACAACGAAGGGAGCATGGGTTGGAGACACAGCTGGTGGAGATGCCAGTGAACTATGTGGAATCCCAGCAACCCGTTTTAAGCCCCTGATAACCACTTGCCCAGCTAGGGAAAAGCTGGGCTAGTGTCAAATCAGAACTGCAGCTGTCTCTCTGTCTCTCTTCCTGCTTGGGCCCTGCTCTCTCTATTTATGACTATTTCCTTCTCCTCAATAAGAAAGTTACAAATGATGTACAGAAATACAGGGAAAGTGGAAAAATTACCCCCGTGCCCACTATTACATGTAACTGTTGACTATAAACCATTCATCCCCCAAGAAAGAACAGAATAAATATTTGTGAGGTTAAAATCATTGTAGGTTAAATAGGGAACATTCTTTAGAGCCATGCAATAGTAATCCATTGTGCATTGGATGTCACTGTCAAAAACAGTACAGTAATAGTTGTAGTAGTGTGTAGTATCTGCAAAAGGAAATGAATGTATTGTGTGTCAAAGTTCCCGTCAATTATAAGAGAAAATCTACCAGGCAGAAGAAATGACCCCTCATGTGATATGGGACTAAATAAATAAATAAATATGCAAATAAATGGGGATGATCTAGGAGGATAGGAAAAAAATAAAAACAAAAACCACAGGAAGACCTGATTACAGCAGAAATATAGAAAACGTCTGCTGAGAAACAGAGGGCTGCTTCAAAAATACCCTGACACTTCAGGGTCCAGGCAAATTAAGAATTCTGGAGAAAGAAAAGAAACACATACTTATTGAAGCTAACACTAGAGAAAGGAGGCAAGTTCTGTACTATGATAATTACAATAAGGATGCTGATAGAAAGGCTATTGGAAATGCTCCTGGAAGGTTTATAATTTATAATTGTAGTGAATCCTGCTCCAACTATGTGACCAATTATTTGTGAATAAGGAGGCTGTTATAAATGTGGTAATTCTGTATTAAGATCAAATAAAAAGGTTAAAAAATCTAGAAATGACTGATATCTATATATATGTATATATATGTACATATATGTATGTGTTTCTTTATTATAAACACACCAATCTGCCCATATCCACTTGGCCCAGCCAACCTGCACCAACTTTGGCCTCGGGCTTTGGCTCTGGTGGCTGGCCACCACCCCTAAAGGTCAAGTTCAGGGTGGGGGTCATGGCTGCTGGTCAACTGGATGGGCGGGGTCCCCGTGGCCTAGCAACCACAGGAGCCCTCGGTGATGTCTAGCCCCTGGCATTCTGTGCTGGCCACACTGGCACTGGGCAGCCCAACTGCCCGGCCACTAGGTCAGCCAGCAGCGCCCAGACGCCTGGGCCCTGGCACAGAGGGACGGAAGGATGGGAAGTCAGTGCTGACCGACGAGGGACCTCAGGGCTGGCAGCCAAGAGAAGACAGGTGGAGGTGTGCCCGGGATCCAGGGAGTCCAGGCCAGAGCTGCCTGCATGCCTGCCTGCCTTCCTGGATGTCTGTATGCTGCATTTGTCCAGGTAGGTTTCTCAGGTCCCCTCCACTCCTGTCCTCTCCTGTCCTCTCCTGTCCTCACCATCCTCTCCCCTCTCCTCTCCTCTGCATTTGGCTTCTCTCCTTTGTCTGTCTTCTCTTCCAGGTGCCCTGCTCAACAGCTCCAGCACTTGTGATGGTTCTCCAGTGACAGCTGTTCGCAACCCCTTCTACCCCCCGGTCCCCCTGACATGACCCAGCTCACAGGGTCACCGGCTCACCCCACCCACACCCACACCCCCCAACACATTCCCTGGTTCAGCTCCTCTGCCCTATTCACCCGAACTGGCCCCTTTGCAACCTACCTATGCATCGTTGTTTGTCTTCACCATTCAAAGAGAGATCTCCTTTTGTACTTAGCTTGGTTGACTGGTGGATGGATGGATGGATGGATGCATGGATGGATGGATGGATGGATAGATTGATGGGTGGATGGATGCATGGACAGGTCAATGGATCGGTTTTGTAGAGGCAGAGTACCATCTAGGGGTATTGAGACCGCTGGTGTCAGAGCCCGAGTCTATGTCAAATGTAAAACATTAATTCATCAATAAATAAATATAAAAACTGGGTTAAAAAATACATGGCATCTTTGCCTTTCTGCATATGGTATGCTGTGAGGATCTTCACAAGGAAAGCATTGTCCTGAGTAGCCCCATTGAAGTAGTGGAATATTTCCTTTTCCTTTTCCTTTTTTTTACTTTCTGTTTTCTTGATTATTTATTGGAATAAGTAGACAGGAACTGAGAGGGAAGGTAGGGATAGAGAGTTTGAGACACAGAGAGAGTCACCTGCAGCACTTCTGCACCACTTGTAAAGATTTCCCCCGGCAGGTGGGGACCAGGGTCTTGAAACCCAGTCCCCCTGCATTGTAACATGAGTGCTTCACTGGGTGTGGCACCACCTGGTACCCTTGATGGGACACTTTTTTTAGCAATGAAAAGAAATTCTCGTGGCAAGGTAATAATTAAATGAAGAAATAAATAAAAGTGCATTTACATTAACTCAGTGGAAACACACAGGGACATATATATCTCTGTTACCTGTACTACTTATTCATTGATTGATTGATTGCCTCAAGGGGTTATTGCCTCAGCTCAATGCCCACGCCACGAATAATCCAAGCTCCTGCACTCCATTTGTTCCCCTTAAGCTGCCCTTGTTGCTTGGTCACTGTGGTGGTTATTGTTGCGGTTGTTGTTTTTGTTACTGACCTTGCATCAGACAGAGAGAAAAGGAGAGAGCAGGGGAAATACAGAGTGGGAGAGAAAGATAGAGCCCCTAAAGATCGGCTTCACCACCTGTAAAGCGACTTCCCTGCAGGTGGGGGTCTCAGACCCCAGACTCTTCCACCTGTCCCCTCTTTTCGTGAGCGCCACAAGACCTTAACCCTCTGACATACCGCCAAACCTCCCTGGATTTACTTTTGAAGGCAATAAGACCTGCCTCGTTTTGAATCTCATTATCCTGAGGGTCAGTCCTGGTGACAGTGTCATGACACGACACACGGAGATCTCTGGTATCAGAGAGCACCTGGAACAGCAGCTGGGGCTCTAGTGCCAGGGCAGCAGCAACTCCCCATCCATCCTCCACGGAGTCCACCTGCCTGCATTTTGGTCCTTTTTCCTCCAAAAAAGATCTTTCCCTTTTTTCACTGAGAAACAAGCAGCAGGCAGGTTACCCAGGCAGGGGGAAAAAAATAAATAAAAAGCCTTTTTTTTTTTTTTTAGCCTTAGTGAATGACCATCTTCTGGGAAGTATAGGTTTTGAACCTGAAAACTCTGTCTGTCTGTCTCCTAGTCCACAGAAAGAGCCGCTAGCCCAGCGACATCTCACGCTCAGATGGGGTGTTTTTGCCAGTCAAAAGTCTGCACAGCACACTAGGGATTGGGCGGCCTGAGACCCAAATGTTACATTGTAGATGGACTGTTTGCAATTCTTGCTCCCCAGGACATTGGACTTTCTCAACTCCCTCCCCTACAGCATGAAAAAAAGATTCTTGACCAACCTTAGAGCAAATGGAGTGGGGGCGAGTGGAGCTTGTTGCATGTCTTAGCTGCTCATGCCCAGGTGTCTGTGGGGGGCCATGGCAGAGGCTCTAAGGGGGATAGGGGGCAGAAGGAGACTTTTTGAGAGGCAGGCTGCAGGCAGTGGAGCCCGTGAGTGTGTGCAGGGCTGTGTGTGTGGGTGTGGTGGCAGGGGGTTAGGGCAGGTCCCCCTGCTGGATGGTGAGATGGCAGCTGGGCTGGCCCTGGGCCCCCAGGACTGAAGGGAAGAATCAGGGTGGCAGTAAAGTAGCGCAGGAAGGCACACAGTAGATGTTAGTTGGGGAGCTGGGGGACAGAGGGCAAGGGGAAAGGGGGCATCCTTGAGGAGGTGTCTGGAGTAGAGAGTGGGGGGAGCTGGAGGCATGGAAGTTCCCAGGAACCAGGGATTGACAGAAACAGAATCCTGCACCCACCCACTGGATAGAAGCTGCAGCAGCCAGAGCACCAGCCCTGGCTTGCCTAGGCCAAGGGCACTGAGTGAGTCCCTCTGAGGATGAGGAAGAGAAGGAGGAGGAGGTGGAGGAGGAGGAGGAGGAGGAGGAGGAAGAGGAGGAGATAGAAAAGGAGGAGAAGGAGGAGGAGGAGGAGGAGGGGCAGGAGGGCAGCTATCAGTAGGCAACGTGATTAATAGAGGGCTCCATTATGGAGGCATGTGTCCAGGCAGGCACCCACCAATCCTCAGGGGCAGCTCAGGGCACCCAGGATATACTATGAGGTATACTGGCATGGGTATGAGGAGACAGAGTACGTTTTGTGACATAGAGACTTACAAAGCTGATGCTCCAGAAACCTAGGTGAAATCGCCAAAAAAAAAAAAAAAAAAAAAAAAAAACTAGAGCTCAGCAGTGCTCTGGTGACTCTCTTTGTATATCTGGGCCTGTCAGTAAAATAATATATAAGTAAAATATTAATGAGTGCAGACAGAGTGAGTGAGGGCATGTGAGAGTCAGAGACAGAGAAGGCAAGAAGAGAAATAGAAGAGTTGGAAAGACACCAGAAGACAAAAACCTCCCACACTGTGTTCAATGATGACAGGTTCAAACCTGCGTTGTTGAGATTGTAATGCAGCAGTCTCATGTCCACAGACCCCAGACAACCCCAGCCTTCACCATATGTGTGTAGTATTTATGACAGGAAATGTATTGTGAGTGTAAACTTCCCTTCAATTATAAGAGAAAAATCTATCAAGCAGAAGAAATGACCCCTCATGTAATATAGGACTAAATAAATAAATAAATATGTAAATAAATGGGGATGATCTAGGATGATTTGAAAAGAATGAAAAATAAAAACAAAAAGCACAAGAAGACCTGATTACAGCAGAAACATAGAAACCATCTGCTGAGAATCAGAGGGCTGCTTCAAAAATTCCAAGACACTTCAGAGTCCAGGGAAATTAAGATTTCAGGAGAATGAAAAGAAACTCATATGTATTGAAGCTTACGCTAGAGAAAGGAGGTGAGTTCTGTACTATGATAATTACAATAAGGATGCTGATAGAAATTCTATTAGAATTGCTACTGGAATGTTCTATTATTTATAATTGTATTGAGTCCTGCTCCAGCTATGTGGCCAATTATTAATGAAAAAGGAAGCTGTTATAAATGTGTTAATTCTGATTTAGATCAATTACATAGGTTGATAATTCCAAAAACGGCAGATATATATATATATATATACATATATATATATATATATATATATATATGTCTTTATTATAAAGTCTGTGAGATACTGCCATGGATATGAGGAGACAGAATATGGCTTGTGTCAGAGAGAATTACAAAGCTGAGGCTCAAGTAGCCTTGATGAAAACACCAACAAAAAAGCCAGAGCTCAGCAGGGCTCTGGTAACTCTCTTTGTATATATGAGCCTGTCAATAAAATAAGGATATAAGTAAAATATTACTGAGTGCAGACAGAGTGAGTGAGAGCCTGTGAGAGTCAGATACAGAGAAGGCTAGAAGGGAAATTGAAGAGTTGGATATAGACCAGAAGTCAAAACCCCCTAGACTGTGTTCATTCATGACAGGTTCAAACCTGGCTTGTAGAAATTGTAAGGCAGCAGCTCTAATGCCCACAGACCCAAGACAACCCAAGCCTTAACCATATTTGTGTAGTATTTGCCCCAGGAAATGTATTGTGTGTCAAAAGTTCCCTTCAATTATAAGATAAAATCTATGAAGCAGAAGAAATGACCCCTCATGTGATACCTGACTAAATAAATAAATATGCAAATAAATGGGGATGATCTAGGAGGACTTGAAAAAATAAAAAAAAATGAAAACAAACACCACAAAAAGACCTGATTACAGCAGAAGCATAGAAACCATCTGCTGAGAAACAGAGGGCTGCTTCAAAAATTCCCTAACACTTCAGTGTCCAAAGATATTAAGATTTCCGGAAAAAGAAAACAAACACATATGTATTGAAGCTTATACTAGAAAAAGGAGAGAAGTTCTGGGCTATGGTAATTACAATAAGGATGCTGAGAGAAACACGATTAGAAACTCTACTGGAAAGTTCTATAATTTATATTGCAATTAAATGCTGCACCATCTATATGGCTAATTATTTCTAAAAACTAGGCTGTTATAAATGTGGTAATTCTGAATTAAGGTCAAATAAATAGGTCGATAATTCAAAAAATGACAGATATATAAATATATATATATGTATATATATATATATGCATGTATATCTTTATTAAAAACTCTGAGTGATACTGGCATAGAAATGAGGAGACAGAATATGGCTTGTGTCAGAAATACTTACAAACTGAGGATCCTGTAGCCTAGGTGAAATAGCCAACACAACAAGCCAGAGCTCAGCAGTGCTCTGGTAACTCTCTTTGTATATCTGGGACTGTTAGTAAAATAAGTATATAAGTAAAATATTAATGATTGAAGACAGAGTGTGTGAGAGCACGTGAGAGTTAGGGACAGAGAAGGCGAGAAGAGAAACAGAGGAGTTGGAAAGAGACCAGAATTAAAAAAACCTCCTACACTGTGTTCATTCATGACAGGTTAAAACCTGGCTTGTAGAGATTATAAGGCAGCAGCTCTCATGCCCACAGACCCCAGACAACCCAAACCTTCACAATATGTGTGTAGTATTTCCCCAGGAAATGCATTGTCCATCAAAAGTTCCCTTCAATTACAAGATAAAATCTATCAAGCAGAAGAAGTGACCACTCATGTGATACCTGACTAAATAAATAAATATGCAAATAAATGGGGATGATCTAGGAGGACTTGAAAAAATAAAACAAAAATAAAAACAAAAACCACAAGATGACCTGATTACAGCAGAAACAGAGAAACCATCTGCTGAGAAACAGAGGGCTGCTTCAAAAATTCCCTAACACTTCAGGGTCCAGGGAAATTAAGATTTCTGGAAAAAGAAAACAAACACATACTTATTGAAGCTTACACTAGAAAAAGGAGGGAAGTTCTGGGCTAAGATAATTACAATAAGCATGCTGATAGAAACACGATTAGAAATGCTACTGGAATGTTCTTTTATTTATAATTGTATTGAATTCTGCTCCAACTATATGGCCAATTATTTATGAAAAACTAGGCTGTTAAAAATGTGGTAATTATGAATTAAGGTCAAATACATAGGTAGACAATTCTAAAAATGACAGATATATAAATATATATGTATATATATATATGTATATCTTTATTATAATCTCTGAGTGATACTGGCATAGAATAGAGGAGAATATGGCTTGTGTCAGAAAGACTTACAAACTGAGGCTTCAGTAGCCTAGGTGAAATCGCCAACACAACAAGCCAGAGCTCAGCAGTGCTCTGGTAAATCTATTTGTATATCTGGGACTGTCAGTAAAATAAGTATATAATTAAAATATTAATGAGTGAAGACAGAGTGTGTGAGAGCATGTGAGAGTTAGGGACAGAGAAGGTGATAAGAGAAAAAGATGAGTTGCAAAGAGACCAGAATTCAAAAACCTCCTAAACTGTGTTGATTGATGACAGGTTCAAACCTGGCTAGTAGAGATTGTAAGACAGCAGCTCTCATGCCCACAGACCCAAGACAGCCCCAGCTTTCACCATATGCTGTACTACCAGACCAAACAGTAATGTGTGTGTGTGTGTGTGTGTGTGTGTGTGTTTGTGTGTCTGTGTGTGCTCAGAGCTCAGCTGTAGTAGTCTCAGAGCATGGGTGTCAAGGTAGCCAGCCTCACCTGAAACTTGTTTACAGACAACCTAGCTGGTCAGGGCAAGCCAGCTACCCTGATTCTGGCTAAGCAAGAATGCCAGAGAACTATGTGGAAGCCCAGGACCCCATTTTGAGCCCCTGGTCACCACTTACCCAGCTAGGGAAAAGCTGTGCTACTGGCAAATCAGAGCTGCATCTATCTCTCTGTCTCTCTTCCTGCTTGGGCCCTGCTCTCTCAATTTATGACAGTTTCTTTCTCCTCAATAAGAAAGTTACAAATGATGTACAGAAATACAGGGAAAGTGGCAAAAATTACCCCCGTGCAAACTATTACTTATAACTGTTGACTGTATACCATTACTCCCCCATGAAAGAACAGAATAAATATTTGTGAGGTTAAAAAAATTGTAGGTTAAATAGGGAACTTTCTTTAGAGCCATGCAATACTAATCCATTGTGCATTGGATGTCACTGTCAATAACAGTGCAGTAGTAGTTGTAGTAGTGTGTAGTATCTGCAAAAGTAAATGTATTGTGTGTCAAAACTTCCCTTCAACTATAAGAGAAAATCTATCAGGCAGAAGAAATGACCCCTCATGTGATTTCGGACTAAATATATACATAATATGCAAATATATGGGGATGGTCTAGGAGGATTTGAAAAAATAAGAAAATAATAATAACCATAGGAAGACCATAGGTCGACAATTCTAAAAATGACAGGTATATATGTATATGGATGTATATCTTTATTATAAAGTCTGAGAGATACTTCATGGATATGAGGAGACAGAATATGGCTTGTGTCAGATAGACTTACAAAGCTGAGGCTCAAAGAGCCTACGTGAAATCAGCAACAAAAAAAGCCAGAGCTCAGCAGTGCTCTGGCAACTCTTTTTGTATATCTGGGCCTGTCAATATAATAAGGATATAAGTAAAATATTACTGAGTGCAGACAGAGTGAGTGAGAGCCTGTGAGAGTCAGAGACAGAGAAGGCGAGAAAATAAATAGAGGAGTTGGAAATAGACCAGAAGTCAAAAACTCCCTAGACTGTGTTCATTCATGACAGGTTCTAACCTGGGTTTAGAGATTGTAAGGCAGCAGCTCTAATGTCCACAGACCCCAGACAACCCAAGCATTCACCATATGTGTGTAATATTTGCCCCAGGAAATGTATTGTGCGTCAACAGTTCCCTTCAATTACAAGAGAAAATATATCCAACAGAAGAAATGACCCTCATGTGATACCTGACTAAATATATAAATATGCCAGCAATCTCATTGGCCTGTGTGCTTGGACATGCCCAGGAGAGTCCGGGCACCTAGTCAGTGATTTGCCAGCGGCCTTGAGCACCTCCAACACAGCCTTGGAGCACGCACATTGGGCAGCCTCTGGAAGGCCCGCCCACCAGCCACATCAGCTCGACTTTGATTGGCCTGTTGTCCCAGGGACACGCCCCCATCCAGCCCTAGAATGTTAGAGTTAGAGAAGGCGAGAAGAGAAATAGATGAGTTGGAAAGAGACCAGAATTCAAAAACCTCCTACACTGTGTTCATTGATGACAGGTTCAAAGCTGGCTTTTAGAGATTGTAAGGCACCAACTCTCATGCCCACAGACCCCAGACAGCACCAGTGTTCACTATATGCTGTACTACCAGACCTGACAGTAATGAATGTGTGTGTGTGTGTGTGTGTGTGTCTGTATGTGTGTGTCTGTGTGTGCTCAGAGCTCACCTGTAGTGGACTCAGAGCATGGGTGTCAAGGTAGTCAGCCTTACCTGCAACTTATGTACATAGAACCTAGCTGGTCTGGGAAAGCCACCTAACCCAGATTCTGGCTAAGCAAGCATTCCAGAGAACTATGTGGAAGCCCAAGACCCCATTTTGAGCCCCTGGTCACCACTTACCCAATTAGGGAAAAGCTGGGCTTGTGGCAAAGCAGAGCTGCAGCTGTCTCTCTGTCTCTCTTCCTGCTTTGGCCCTGCTCTCTCAATTTATGACTGTTTCCTTCTCCTCAATAGGAAAGTTACAAAAATGTACAGAAATACAGGGAATGTGGGAAAAATTACCCCCGTAGCCACTATTACATGTAACTGTTGACTGTAAAACATTCCTCCCCCAAGAAAGAAGAGAATAAATATTTGTGAGGTTA
Source organism: Erinaceus europaeus (assembly GCF_950295315.1). Classification (NCBI taxonomy): domain Eukaryota; kingdom Metazoa; phylum Chordata; class Mammalia; order Eulipotyphla; family Erinaceidae; genus Erinaceus; species Erinaceus europaeus. The sequence goes on from NW_026647114.1 coordinate 3,233,672, forward strand.
AAAACATTGTAGGTTAAATAGGGAACTTTCTTTAGAGCCATGCTATACTAATCCATTGTGCATTGGATGTCACTGTCAATAACAGTGCAGTAGCAGCTGTAGTAGTGTGTAGTATCTGCAAAAGGAAATGTATTGTGTGTCCAAAGTTCCCTCAATTATAAGTGAAAATCTATCAGGCAGAAGAAATGACCCCTCTTGTGATATCGGACTAAATATATAAATAAATATGCGAATATGTGGGGATGATCTAGGAGGATTTGAAAAAATAAAAAAATAATAAAAACCAAAGGAAGACCATAGGTCGACAATTCTAAAAATGACAGATATATATGTTTATTTATATATGTATATGGATGTATATCTTTATTTTAAAGTCTGATCAGATAATGTCATGGATATGAGGAGACAGAATATGGCTTGTGTCACAGAGACTTACAAAGCTGAGGCTCCAGTAGCCTAGGTAAAATCACCAACAAAACAAGCCAGAGCTCAGCAGTGCTCTGGCAACTCTCTTTGTATATCTGGGCCTGTCAATAAAATAAGGATATAAGTAAAATATTACTGAGTGCAGACAGAATGAGTGAGAGCCTGTGAGAGTCAGAGACAGAGAAGATGAGAAAAGAAATAGAGGAGTTGGAAACAGACCAGAAGTCAAAAACCCCCTAGACTGTGTTCATTCATGACAGGATCAAACATGGGTTGTAGAGATTGTAAGGCAGCAACTCTAATGCCCACAGACCCCAGACAACCCAAGCCTTCACCATATTGTGTAGTATTTGCCCCAGGAAATGCATTGTACATCAAGAGTTATCTTCAAATATAAGAGAAAATATATCAAGCAGAAGAAATGACCCTCATGTGGTACTGACTAAATAAATAAATATGCAAATAAATGGGGATGATTTAATGGTCTAGAAAAAATAAAAATAATGAAAACAAAAACCACAAGAAGACCTGATTACAGCCGAAACATAGAAACCATGTGATGAGAAACAGAGGGCTGCTTCAAAAATTCCCTAACACTTCAGGGTCCATGGAAATTAAGATTTGCGGAAAAAGAAAACAAACACATACGTATTGAAGTTACATTAGAAAAAGGAGGGAAGTTCTGGGCTATGATATTACAATAAGGATGCTGATAGAAACACGATTAGAAATGCTACTGGAAGGTTCTATTATTTATAATTGTATTGAATCCTGCTCCAACTATATGGCCAATTATTTCTGAAAAACTAGGCTGTTATAAATGTGGTAATTCTGAATTAAGGTCAAGTACATAGGTAGACAATTCAAAAATTGACAGATGTATAAATATATATGTATATATATATGTATGTATATCTGTATTATAAACTCTGAGTGATACTGGCATGGAAATGAGGAGACAGAATATGGCTTGTGTCAGAAAGAATTAAAAACTGAGGCTCCAGTAGCCTAGGTGAAATCGCCAACACAACAAGCCAAAGCTCAGCAGTGCTCTGGTAACTCTCTTTATTATCTGGTCCAGTCACTAACAGTTTTGGGATAGGACTCGGTGGACAAAAAGATCAAGAGGGAAGTAGATGATTTGGCAGCTGTAGTTTGTGTTGAGAGAAATTTGTAGAGTGACAAGAGGTAAACGAATGGCTCTGTGAGATGTCTCTCATGACTGTGGCTCAGAAGGGCCAGGTGTATCCACATTACTACCCGAATCCAGAGCTGTGCACGTCTCTAGCAAAAATATATTTTCAGACCTGAACATGCTACATATATATATATATATATATATATATATATATATATATATATATATAAAGAGAGAGAGAGAGAGAGACAGCAAGACACTGATGTAGTCATTTTCTACAATGGATGCAATGTGACATTCAGACAATTGATTGCTAAATCTGGAGAGAAACTGTGCATCAGGAAAAGAATTGTCCAAAGGAGTAAAATCTCCAAATCATTAGCTATATGCAGCTCCAACGGGACCCATCGAAAAAGGCTCGAGAAGGAACTCATCCAGGAGACTCTCCACATGGACAGGCACCACAAGTTTCCTAGTCTGGCAACACACACAGGGCAGCTGCTAGTTCCCAGTGCAAGCCTCAGGGCAAAAACCTCTCCCTCTTCAGTGTCTTTACATATGAAAATAAGAAAGTGACCAAGGGCCAAGGAGAGCTACAATGGTGTCAATATTGAGCTGTAAATCAGAATGTGCCAAGTGTTTTGCACAAAATCACCTGTGCCACAGTGATTCTGTTGTTCTCTCTCTCTTTCCCTCCCTCACACACAGACACACAAACACACACAAACACACACTCTCACAGTTACACACACGCACACATCCACAGAGGCACAGGCACACACGGAGTTATACACATGCACACTGGACAGCTTTTGCAAGGCAGGGCCCTGAGCTGAACACTGCTTCGTACTTCCTGGAAGCATGCCCAGCCTTTTAAGGCCAGCACTGAGCTCACATTGTTGGGCTTACTTTAGAAGGCCTGCAGACAGGGCACCAGCCATGCTCTGATAGGCCAGAGGCCTTGGGCATGCCCAGAACCCCTGCCAGCAATATCATTGGCCAGTGTACTACGACATGCCCAGGAGTGTCAAGGCCCCTAGTCAGTGATTGGCCAGCAATGTTGACCACCACCCACACAGCCCTGTAGCACGCTCATTGGGCAGCCTCTGGAAGGCCAGCCCACCAGCCACTTCTGCTGGAAAGAGATGAGAATTCAAAAACCTCCTACACTGTGTTCATTGATGACAGGTTCAAACCTGGCATATAGAGATTGTAAGGCAGCAGGTCTCATGCCCACAGACCCCATACAACCCCAGCCTTCACCAAGTCTGTGCTATGATAATTACAATGAGGATACTGATAGAAAGGCTATTGGAAACGCTCCTAGAAGGTTTATAATTTATAATTGTAGTGAATCCAGCTCCAACTATGTGACCAATTATTTATGAATAAGATGGCTGTTATAAATGTGGTAATTCTGCATTAAGATCAAATAAAAAGGTCAACAATTCTAAAAATGACTGATATATATATATATATATATGTATGTACATATATCTAAGTGTATCTTTATTATAGACTCTGAGGGATACTGGCATGGCTATGAGGAGACAGAGTATGGCTTGTGCCAGAGAGACTTACAAAGCTGAGGCTCCAGAAACCTAGGTGAAATCGCCAACAAACCAAGCCAGAGCTCAGCAGTGCCCTGGTGACTCTCTTGTATACCAGGGCCTGTCAGTAAAATAAGTATATAAGTAAAATATTAATGAGTGCAGAGTGAGTGAGAGCCTATGAGAGTCAGAGACAGAGAAGGCAAGAAGAGAAATAGAAGAGTGGGAAAGAGACCAGAAGTCAAAGCCTCCCACACTGTGTTCATACATGACAGGTTCAATCCTGGGTTGTAGAGATAGTAAGGCAGCAGTCTCATGTCCACAGACCCCAGAACACCCCAGCATTCACCATATGATGTACTACCTAACCTGACAGTAAACACATGTATAACAGTTTCCTTTTTCATTAATAATTTTCCACCTAGTTGAAGCAGGATTCAATACAATTATAAATAATAGAACCTTCCAGTAGCATTTCTAATAGCATTTCTATCAGAATCCTTATTGTAAATATCATAGTACAGAACTTGCCTCCTTTCTCTAGTGTAAGCTTCAGTACATATGAGTTTCTTTTCATTCTCCTGAAATCTTAATTTCCCTGGACTCTGAAGTGTCTCGGAATTTTTGAAGCAGCCCTCTGTTTCTCAGCAGATGGTTTCCATTTTCTGCTATAATCAGGTCTTCTTGTTCTTTTTGTTTTTATTTTTCATTTTTTTCAAATCCTCCTATATCTTCCCCATTTATTTGCATATTTATTTAGTCCTATATTACATGAGGGGTAATTTCTGATAAAGATCAATTACATAGGTCGACAATTCTATAAATGAGATATATATGTATATTTATATATATATATATATGGATATATGTTTATTATAATGTCTGAGATATACTGCCACGGAAATGAGGAGACAGAATATCGCTTGTGTCATAGAGACTTATAAAGCTGTGGCTCCAGTAGCCTACGTGATATCACCAAAGAAATAAGCCAGAGCTCAACAGTGCTCTCGTAACTCTCTTTGTATATCTGGGCCTGTCAGTAAAATAAGTATATAAGTAAAATATCAATCAGTGAAGACAGAGTGTGTGAGAGCATGTGAGAGTTAGAGACAGAGAAGGCGAGAAGAGAAATAGATGAGTTTGAAAGACCAGAAGTCAAAAACCTCCTACACTGTGTTCATTGATGGCATGTTCAAACCTGGCTTGTAGAGATTATAAGGCAGCATCTCTCATGCGCACAGACCCCATACAACCCCAGCCTTCACCATATGATGTACTACCAGACCTGACAGTAATGTGTGTCTGTGTCTGTCTGTCTGTCTGTCTGTGTGTGTCTGTGTGTGCTCAGAGCTCACCTATAGTAGTCTCAGACATGGGTGGCAAGGTAGCCAGCCTCACCTGCAACTTATGTACAGAGAACCTAGCTGGTCAGGGCAAGCCAGCTAGCCCAGATTCTGGCTAAGCAAGAATGAACAGGCAAAGGGACTCTCATGTCTCCCTCTCCTGAGTTCCCGATTCAATCTCATGCCTCACTATCATCCAAACACTGCCAACGGGGTAAGCTGGGGCACCCCTCAGAATTCAGGGGCATGAGGCTGAGTAGGCAGTCACGTTTGGCTGCCTACTCAGCCTCCAGACTCTCAGTCCACTGCTCAGGGCAGCAGATTACAAGCCCTGAAAGAACCCAGAAAGAGCTGTGTTTCAACATAGATGGGAACTGTGTTTGACCAAACAATAGAGGATGAACCCAGCCCCTCACACCTACCCTTTGGGTCCGGCTAAAGCAATTGCTCCTGTGGCCTCACAATCCATGATCATGGTGTCCTGGTGTCCACACATCACACTCAGAGAGATTCCCAGAAGTAGGCATGCATGAGTGTTCCATACAAAGTCACTTTGTTTGCAGGAAGCACAAACTCCCCGGGCCCTTGCTATGGAGAGACAAAAGGAAGATGGATGCCTCCATCGGCTGAATTAGGAGTTTCCAGTGGAGATCACAGCCCCGCCCCTCACCTGAGTGCCTGGCTGCTGCTAATAAAGGCAATTGGAAACACCTGTTACCACTTGGAACCTGAGGACATAATACTCAGGAAACCCTCCAGGAGCTAGCAGACTGTCAGACCTCCTGACACAGGGATAGGTGTGCTCCTAGTTGGGAAGGCCTTCTGGCCAGAGGTGAGAATATTCCCTAGATACAATAAAGAACTTCAGGTTTCAAAAGGATTTGAAACCCCATGAGGCACTTGGAAAAGACATTTCACAGCCATCAAAACACCCTCTTTCAGAACCCTGGAAGCTTCCGTTTTGTGTGGAAAATCTGGACACTGGTTTGGCAATCAGTACCACAGATCCTTTACATTCGGAACAATAGAGGGAAAGCACAATGTGTGTGCCAGGGTGGTATATTTACACTTCTCTTGACCTGGACTCTCATGGAATAATGACAAGAATGCGGTGCAGGAAATTGAGGAGGGCTGCATTTAGGCTGAGTGTCAGCCTCAGGGCCCTGGAGAATGGGGGTCAAGCACAATGGCCTGGACAGCTTCAGCTGGAGATGGACATATGCCTGTTACCTGCAGCAGGATCGCTGTCTCCTCAGTTCCCCAATGTACTAAGCCATGTGCAGGAGACTGAATAATCCTAAGGGCAAAGAAAGGAAAATTTCAACACCAGGAAGTCCAAGTTCACGATGCATGCACTGACTTCCACGAAGGGTCCAAGGAAGAAGGCACATAGAGACAGTCAGAGAGACAGGATGACAGAGACAGAAAAGGACTGAAATTATGGCACTGTGTTGATCATTGACAGAGCACTGAAGACAATCCCTCCATGACCATGCATATTTCTTACAATTGGCATTGTTATTTTATGTTTGTGAGGAAAGGTTACACTTAGAACATCTAGGTCTTAGCCCACTCTGAGAAGCAACACTTGGCCTGCAGCCCACTCTCCAAAACTGCCCTTGCCTCTCCAATTTGGAACTAGTCTTAGTGATGCTCCAGCCAAGATGCAGGCTGGCATATTGCATCTCCCTGCTCCAGCCTCAGACTGTCCTGTGTACAGGGAACTGCACTATGTCTATTTCTTCTTTGATTTACAGTTTTGGGATAGGACTCGGTGGACAAAAAGAGCAAGAGGGAAGTAGATGATTTGCCAGCGGTAGTTTGTGCTGAGAAAGATTTGTAGAGTGATAAGAGGTATATGTATGGCTCTGTGAGATGTCTCTCCTGACTGCGGCTCAGCAGGGCCAGGTGTAGCCTCATTACTACCCTAATCCTGAGCTGTGGAGGTCTCTATCTAAAAAAAATTTTCAGATCTCTACATGTTACATATATATATATATATATATATATATATATAGAGAGAGAGAGAGAGAGAGAGAGAGAGAGAGACACTGATGTAGTCATTTTCTACAATGGATTCGATATGATATTCAGACAATTGTTTGCTAAATCCTGGAGAGAAACTGTGCATCGGGAAAAGAATTGTCTAAAGTAGTAAAATCTCAAAATCATTAGCTATATGCAGCTCTAACTGGACAGAGCGAAAAAGGCTTGAGAAGGAACTCATCAAGGAGACTCTCCACATGGACAGGCACCACAAGATTCCTAGTCTGGCAACAGACACAGGGCAGCTGGTAGTTCCCAGTGGAAACCTCAGGGCAAACACCTCTCCCTCTTCAGTGTTTTTAAATCTGAAAAGAAGCAAAGTGACCAAGGGCCAAAGAGAGCTACGATGGTGTCTATATTGAGCTGTAAATCAGAATGTACCATTTTTTTTTGCAAAAAAAAACACTTTATTATAAACTCTGAGTGATACTGGCACAATAGAGGGAAAGCACATGTGTGGGCCAGGGGGATAGAGTTTCACTTCTCTTGACCTGGGCTCTCATGGAATAAGGATAAGGATGCGGTGCAGGAAATTGAAGAGGGCTGCATTTAGGCTGAGTGTCAGCCTCAGGGCCCTGGAGAATGGGAGTCAAGCACAGAGGGCCTGGACATCTGCAGCTGGATATGGACATATGCCTGTTACCTGCAGCAGGAACGCTGTCTCCTAAGTTCCCCAATGTACTACGCCATATGCAGGACACTGAATAATCCAAAGGGCAAAGAAAGGAAAATTTCAACAGCAGGAAGACTGAGTGCACAATGCATTCACTGACTTCCAGTAAGGGCCCAGTGAAGAAGGCACATAGAGACAGTCAGAGAGAAAGAATGACAGAAACAGAAAAGGACTTAAATTCTGGCCCTGTGTTGATCAGTGCCAGAGCTCTGAAGAAAAACCCTCCATGCCCATGCATACTTCTTACAAGTGGCATTGCTATTTTATGTTTGTGAGGAAAGTAACAATTAGAACATCTAGATCTTAGCCACTCTGAGAAGCAACACTTGGCCTGCACCCCACTCTCCAAAACTGCCCTTGCCTCTCCAAATTAGAAGTAGTCTTAGTGATGCACCAGCCAAGATGCAGGATGACATATTGCATCTCCTTTGTTCAGCCTCAGCCTGTTCTGTGTGCAGAAAACTGCACTATGTCTATTCGTTCTTTGATTTACAGTTTTGGGATAGGATTCAGTGGACAAAAAGAGCAAGAGGGAATAGATGATTTGGCAGATGTAGTTTGTGCTGAGAGATATTTGTAGAGTGATAAGAGGTATACAAATGGCTCTGCGAGATGTATCTCATGACTGTGGCTCAGAAGGGCCAGGGGTTTCCGCATTACTACCCTAATCCAGAGCTCTGCATGTCTCTAGCTAAAATATATTTTCAGACCTCTACATGTTACATATATATAGAGAGAGTGAGATACTGATGTAGTCATTTTCTACAATGGATTCGATATGACATTCAAACAATTGATTGCTAAAACCTGGAGGGAAACTGTGCATCAGGAAAAGAATTGTCCAAAGAAGTAAAATCTCCAAATCATTAGCTATATGCAGCTCCAAAGGGACTGAGGAAAAAAGACTCGAGTAGGAACTCATCCAGGAGACACTCCACATGGACAGGCTCACAAGTTTCCTAGTCTGGCAACACACACAGGGCAGCTGCTAGTTCCCAGTGCAAGCCACAGGGAAAAACCTCTCCCTCTTCAGTGTCTTCACATCTGAACAGAAGAAAAGTGGCCAATGGCCAAGGAGAGCTATAATGGTGTCATATTGAGCTGTAAATCAGAATGTGCCAACTGTTTTGCACAAAATCACCTGTGCCACATGATTCTGTTGTTCTCTCTCTCTCTCTCCCTCACACACACACACACACACACACAAACACACACTCTCACAGTCACACACACGCACACATCCACAGAGGCACAGGCACAAACGGAGTTATACACATGCGCACTGGACAGCTTCTGCAAGGCAGGGCACTGGGCTGAACCCTGCATCGCACTTACTGGAAGCATGCCCAGCCTTTTAAGGCCATCTCTGAGCTCTCATAGGCGGGCTTCCATCAGAAGGCCCCCACACAGGGCGCCAGCCATGCTCTGATAGGCCAGAGTCCTAGGCCACGCCCAGAACCCCTGCCAGCAATCTCATTGGCCAGTGTGCTTGGACACGCCCAGCAGGGTCAGGGCCCCTAATCAGTGATAGGCCAGCAGCTTTGAGTACCATGAGAGAAGACAGAGTGTGTGAGAGCATGTGAGAGTTAGGGACAGAGAAGGCAAGAAGAGAAAGAGTTGGAAAGAGACCAGAATTCAAAAACCTCCTAAACTGTGTTAATTGATGACAGGTTCAAACCAGGCTTGTACAGATTGGAATGCAGCAGCTCTCATGCCCACAGACCCCAAAAAGCCCCAGCTTTTAAGTTATGCTGTACTACCAGATCTGACAGTAATGTGTGTGTGTGTATGTGTGTGTGTGTGAAATACTGGGATATTTCATTTTGCCTTCTACTTCTTCTTCATCTTCTTTTTCTTCATTTTCTTTTTTTTCTTTGCTTTCCATTATCTTGATTTATTTTTTGGAATGGACAGTCAAGTATTGAGAGACAAGGGAGGGATAGAGATTTTGAGAACCAGAGAGATACCTGCAGCACATCTGCACCACTTGTAAAGATTTCCCATTGCAGGTTGGAACCAGGGTCTTGAACCCAGGTCCTCCTACAGTTTAACATGAGTGCTTAACTAGGTGAGGCACCACCTGCTAAGCTTAATGTGACATTTTTTTTAGCAATGAAAAAAAATTCTCTTGGCTAGGTAAGAAATAAATAAAATATAAATAAGTAAATAAAAGTGCTTTTACGTTTACACAGTGGAAACACACACTGGGACATCTTCTTGTATATTACTTGTATTATTTATTTATTTATTGCCACAAGGGGTTATTGCCATAGCGCAGTGCCAGTACCACTTATCCACTGCTCCTATGTTCCATTTTTTCCCCTTTTGCTGCCCTTGTGGCTTGAATATTGTGGTTATTAATAATATTATTATTGTTGTTGTGATAGTTACTGTCCTTGCGGAGAACAGAGAAAAATGGAAAGAGGAGGTTAAAGAGAGATGGGGGAGAGAAAGATAGGCCCCCTGAAGATCTGCTTCACTATATAAATAAAGCACATTTTCATTTGACTCAGTAGAAACACAGAGACACATATACATGTATAATACCTGCATTTTTTATTTATGTATTCTTTATCTATTGATTGATTGATTGACTGATTGATTGCCTCCAGGGTTATTGTCAGGGCTAGGGGCCTGCACCACGAATCCACTGCTCCTGCAGACCATGTGGAATATGGGGTCCTCGTGGCCTAGCAACCTCTCGAGCCCTCTGTGATGTCCCCCCCCAGGATTCTGTAAGCATGCGCACTGTCACTGGGCAGCCCAACTGTCCTGCCACTATGTCAGGCGGCAGCAACCAGACCCCTGGGCCCTGGCACAGAGGGACGGAAGATCTTTAGGACAGCAATGACCGACGACGGACCTCGGGGCTGGCAGCCAAGAGAGAAAAGGAGGAGGTGCGCCCAGGAGCCAGGGAGCCCTGGCTACAGCTACCTACATGCCTGCCTGCCTTGCTGGATGCCGGTATGCTAGCTCTGTCCAGGTGGGTTTCTTAGTTCCTCTCCTGTCCTCTCCTGTCCTCTCCTGTCCTCTCCTCTCCTCTCCGCTCCTCTCCTCTCCTGTCCTCTCCTCTCCTCTCCTCTCCTGTTTGCTCCTCTCCTCTCTTCTCTCCTCACTTCCGGGTGCCCTGATCACCAGCTCGAGCGCTTTTGACATTTCACCTGTGACAGCTGCCCACACCTCCCCTCCTCGTCCCTGAGGTGACCCAGCTCACAGGCTCACCTGCTCACCCCACCCACACCCACACGCCCCACCACATTCCCTGGATCATCTCCTCTGCCCTATTCAGCCAAACTGCCCAGTTGGCAACGTATCTGTGCAGGCTTGACTGTCTTTATCATTCAAGGTTATATCTCCTTTTGTACTTAGCTTGGTTGATTGTCGATGGATAGTTGGATGGATGGATGGATGGATGGATGGAAGGAAGGAAGGATCGAGTGATGCACGGGTTGATCGATTGGTTTTGTAGAGGCAGAGAGCCATCTAGGTGTACTTGAGACCTCTGGCATAAGAGCCCTAGTTGTTAGCGAGTGGAATCAAACCACCATCCACTGCAAAGAAGTAAAAGATGTTTATTCACGAATTGCAATCCGGGCCGAGATGGTGACTGGTGTTAGTCTACCAAGCTCGACCCTGAACAAAGCTCAAACCATACAATTTATAGGAATTCAGACTACACTCAGGGAGGGGGAACACATCACCTTATCTGCCTATATCCAATCATTTCAAACTTAGCAAAAGCCTGATCTATTCAGAGCAAAGCATGGGCTAGTTTTAGACATCATATCAGACCAATAGGTCCCAGCCAAAGTGGGGGTCACCACATTTTTTTTGTTCTTTATTGGGACCACTGACCATCTGTTTGCAATCTATCAGGTCATCATTTGTCAGGCCATTTTTAACTGTCTGGTAACAGTATTCTGTTGCAGAGGTCATGATGAGTCCTGCTCACTGCAGGGTCTGTCAAAATAATTGATGGCCTCTTAGGTTCTGTCGTGGGGAAAAGGGCAAGGAATTTTCCACCTCACTGGGCAGGAGGGCAAAAAGCAACTATATTTAAACTATTCTTAAAACTCAAACTCAAAAAGCAACTATACTTATAACTATTCTAGAGTTACTGCCTCTCACATTCCCCTCTCGTCTTAGCTGGGAATCAAATCCTTGATTCATCTTCATCTTCTCTTTCTGTTGAAGCCTCAGCATACCCGGTTCTAAGAACCATTATCTTAAGAGTCTTCTGTTTCAGTGGGCTCCGCAACTGTCCTCTTTAAACGAGTGTGATGAATCTAGTGGCACTTTCCGGCAACCTTTGCAGCAGTTGGTGTACTCAGGATCACGATATAAGGTCTTTCCCAAAGACTCATAGCACAACATTCTACTTTGTCCTGCAATATAGGCTGGAGATCTGTAAGAACTTGATAACAGTTGTGGAATGGATCAGAGACAAGAGAATTACAGATCATGACAGCAGCAGTCTGCAAAAAGCCATTTCAAAGGGAGACAGTTTGTTTACAAATGGGAAATAGTGCACTCTCAGAAGGGCCTGAGCCAGGAGCGATACCCATCCCCTGCCAGTTTCAAGGGTTAATTTAGTTAAAATATCCTTTAGGATCTAATTTACCTCTCTACCTGCCCAGAAATATGGGGCTCATTAGCACAATGAAATTTCCAATTTGTTCCCATTTCTCGGGCCACTAACTGAGGCACAAAAACAGTGAAAGTCTGTTTACCAGAACCAATGGTGAGAGGGAACTCTCCATCTGGGCACTGTTTTTAATCTAAAATTTTCTTGCTCACCATCTATGCCCCCTTGGACTTTATTGGGTAAACCTCTACCCAACCTGAAAATGTGTCTATAAATATCAGCAAGTACTTATACCCAAAAGTCTCTGATTTTACTTCTGTAAAATCTATTTAGTCTCTAGTCCTAATCTCTCGCCCATCTTATCTTTCTCCTTACTGTATCCAGGGTCCTTTGGAAGCAGGGAGTCTAGTGGAATCAATGCCAAGGCTGGCCCTGCTTGCTGTGTAGCTGCACAAGCTGCTTCATCTGCCCTCTAGTTTCTTTTCTGATGTCCGGAACAATGGGTCACGGCTGCTTCTTGCAGGGTCCATGTGGCCTCCAGTAGGTTTTTTTTTTGTGCTGGGTCATCTTCCCGGTGGGAGTCAGGAATCTTCCCTCCCCACGTGCTCCATGCACACGCCATGTAGCAAAGGCATACCTCTTGGTAGTCATGTTTTTTGCGGGGAGCCTCAGGATCCGTCTCCAACATCAGGGTGGCAGGGTTCAGGCCGGTGGCAGCACTGAATTTCACTCACGGCTGGTCTAGGAACAGAACTTGGTAGCAGGTTAGGTGGGCATTGGACTTGCCCCAGTGATGGCTTGTCTACTTTCCTTACCAGCTGTGCCACAGGTGCTATTGTCCTCAGGCATTTTGTCCATCCAGCAGCTACTGGGCCCAATATTTGACAAATCAGCAATGTTGTGCCATGGCCCAAGTTTTTTTTGGGTCAGCACTTCCCGGCTTATGCCTTTAAGTTCATCCACAAGCAGTCTAAATGGCTTGTTGGTAAAACAGCCTTTTTTCTAGTGTCTTTTTTCTTTTCAGTAGCATCACTGGTCTTTCTCTACCCCAGACCCATCTTTTTGACTTTCTTTCTTTCTTTTTTTTTTTTTAAGTCTAATGTCAAAACATTTGCCAACTTTTTTAAAAAACCTTCTGAGCAATCTCTCAGCTTTTTTTTAAAAAAAATCTTTCTGTCTTCTGTAACTTTCTTTTAACACCTGGGGCAGATTTGAGCAACAAAAGGCCAAATTTAGTGCCATTTTATTTACCTTAGAGAGATTTGTGGGCCATTTTACTGCCCCTTGGAGACCCCCTAAGAGAGTCTGGCAATATGATTGAAGGGGTATCACTGCTGTACTTGTACATTTGTAACCAGTAAGACATACACAAAACCAGATTAAGAGCTTACCAAAATTGACAATCTAATGACCAGAATTGGCCTATACATCTCTATATAATTTTAGAAGGCCTTTTTAACAAACAAATATACCAGTACAGTATATAAAGTCAATACCGAATGTGTTGACATGATAAAATGATTACCATTTCTTTAGCATTATTTAAAACTGCTTAAACAATTTAAGCACAATATTAAAACAGTTTTTGTTAAGATCTTTACTCATCACAAAGCTATCATGAGTAGGCATAGATATAAAACTCTTAATAGATTTTACCCCTTAGAGCTCTAATATGGCAACTTAAAAGGCTAAAATAAACCTCATAAATTAATATTCAAAACAATAATTTTGTTAAATCAGGATTTGCCAAAACAAGTTTTCTATCAAACCAAAAACACCATTTGCCAAGAATAAATCTCTGACAGCATCTTAAAACAAACCAGATAATTTTTAAAAGCAGAAAGATAATAAAGAGGAAAACCAGAGCAAAAGCCTTAGGCTAGAAAATCATTAGTATAACCACTGTGTTATTTTTCACTCACCTAATCCAGTTCTACTTCTTTAATTGAGAAGGTATTTTAAAACTCTTACATGTCAATAACCTTTTCTGCCATTTTTTACACAGGAGATAGAGACACATCTTCAGTGTGTGATACCTAACTTGAGAAGCTCTGTTTGAATTTTAAAGAGCATACATTTAAAAGTTATCTTTTTAACCTCCTGTAGCAATTCCCATAACCAGGATCTCTAAACCAAATTCAGTTTAACTAATTTTTTTTAAACTTTAAACGAGCTTTAATTACTTAGAGAGTTAACACATACTAGTGACTTCTCAAAACATCTCCAGTGTCAGACAAATGCAAATTTGCTGTGGACCAATATCAGTTAAATACATAGATAATTTGCATATCAATTTGGAGAAGAATTGTCACATTAAATACTTAATACTTTAAATCTTTAGCTGCCTTAGCAAATTAATTTTTACCCTTATATTAACACATAAGAAATGTACTGAAAACTCCTTTTTTAAAGAACTTTGATAAGAATATAGCTTTAAAGTCACTTACACTTTTAACCTTAAGATTAATGTTTTTCAGGCCACAAAAACAAACCTAAAACACGCATATAAACATGTAAGACGCATCATAGTCACCTTTTTATCATTTATATATCTGGGCTGATTGTTTAAGGGAAAAGAGCAGCTTTTAACCAGTACAGACACATCTTAGCAACATACCTGGTCAAACACAAATTTAGATCTGCACTCACACAGTTTTTCAAGATGAAACATCTCACATTTATACACTAAGATTTTTTTTTTAAACTAACAGCTCCTAGGACGACCTTAACTAGCCCTAGAAAAAACAAGAGGAATAAACAAATTCTTTCTGCTTCTCTCCACGAGAAGCCCAAGAGGATTAAGGACAGTTTCCAGACATCTCCATTCAGCTCATCTTCACAAAACTCTTGCTGTGCCCATCTTTAAGAGTTACCCTGACCAAGTTTCTTCCAAAATGGGTCACACACCCAAGAATTCAGTCATTTGAAACACTCACTCACAAAACATAGCTTGTCAGGCAGTGCTGAAGATCAGGTCAGGTCCAGACCAAAACAGCAAAAGGCCAGGAATTAGGTACTCCAAAGATAAAAACTAAAATTACCAGGAGCCTGTTCTTCCAGCTGGGGAGTATCAGAAACCAAACCCTAATGGAAGAGGAGAGCAATGAGAATATCTAGTTCAACAATCATTAGGATAACAGACAACAGGGAAACTCAGCTACCATGAGTGGGCAGAAAGCTTTAAATGTTGGGGGGCTCACAAGACGGCCAGGGATGCCCCTGCAGCTGAGACCTGAACAGCAGGCAGGGAGGGAGCACTCACGGGCCCGTCTGGGGTAACAGCCACACCTAGGCAGGGCAGGGGTGTGGTCCCTGCACTAGAGCTGCTGCCTGGCCCATTCCTGCAAAGTGAAAGTGAGTGAACACAAAACACAGACTGACAAACAGACAAGACACACACAGACAGACAAGCGCGCTTAATCAATCTGATATTAACAAATGTCTAGACAATATCTAACACCCTGGATTACACATTGAGAGTGGGAGAGAACAGACACAAAGAGTGGCCACAAGAGACAGAACTAATATTCTGGGCCGTCGGACCCTATTCCAGATCCTTAGGGTGCGGACCCTGTTTCAGATCCAGTTATCACCCAACCCTGGGCTGTCAGACCCTGTTTCAGATCCTTAGGGTACGGACCCTGTTTCAGATCCAGTTATCACCCAACCCAAGCAGCCTGGAAGTCGTCACTT
Source organism: Erinaceus europaeus (assembly GCF_950295315.1). Classification (NCBI taxonomy): domain Eukaryota; kingdom Metazoa; phylum Chordata; class Mammalia; order Eulipotyphla; family Erinaceidae; genus Erinaceus; species Erinaceus europaeus. The sequence goes on from NW_026647114.1 coordinate 3,249,126, forward strand.
CCCAGTGCTGCAGTCTGGGATTTCAATGCGGCGTCCCGCAATCCACAGACCCCCAAGCCCTGCAGGGACACACAGACGGTACCGTACTCAAAAAGAAAAATCTGGCCTGACTTACCGGCGCCGGGCAAAGCTTCCAAGGCCTCCTGGGGTCCGGACCCGGGATGGGGTGTCCTCGGGAATCTCTTGTCCGAGGAGATCTCGCTGGGGCCTCCAAATGTTAGTGAGTGGAATCAAACCACCATCCACTGCAAGGAAGTAAAAGATGTTTATTCATGAATTGCAATCCGGGCCGAGATGGTGACTGGTGTTAGTCTACCAAGCTCGACCCTGAACAAAGCTCAAACCATACAATTTATAGGAATTCAGACTACACTCGGGGAGGGGGAACACATCACCTTATCTGCCTATATCCAATCATTTCAAACTTAGCAAAAGCCTGATCTATTCAGAGCAAAGCATGGGCTAGTTTTAGACATCATACCAGACCAATAGGTCCCAGCCAAAGTGGGGGTCACCACATTTTTTTGTTCTTTATTGGGACCACTGACCATCTGTTTGCAATCTATCAGGTCATCATTTGTCAGGCCATTTTTAACTGTCTGGTAACAGTATTCTGTTGCAGAGGTCATGATGAGTCCTGCTCGCTGCAGGGTCTGTCAAAATAATTGATGGCCTCTTAGGTTCTGTCGTGGGGAAAAGGGCAAGGAATTTTCCACCTCACTGGGCAGGAGGGCAAAAAGCAACTATATTTAAACTATTCTTAAAACTCAAACTCAAAAAGCAACTATACTTACAACTATTCTAGAGTTACTGCCTCTCACACTAGTCTTCTGTCGAATGTAAAACATAAACACCTCAATAAATAAGTGAATAAATGTATTAAGTAAACTGGGTTAAAAAAAAACGCGGTGTCTTTTCCCTTTCTGAATATGGTATGCTGTGAGGATCATAATAAGGAAAGCATTGTTCTGAGCAGCCCCTTGAAATATTGGGATATTTCATTTTGCCTTCTTCTTCTTCTTCTTCTTCTTCTTCTTCTTCTTCTTCTTCATCTTCTTTTTTTTTCTTTGCTTTCTATTATCTTGATTTATTTTTTGGAATGGACAGTCAAGTATTGAGAGACAAGGGAGGGATAGAGATTTTGAGAACCAGAGAGATACCTGCAGCACATCTGCACCACTTGTAAAGATTTCCCACTGCAGGTCGGAACCAGGGTTTTGAACCCAGGTCCTCCTACTGTTTAACATGAGTGCTTAACCAGGTGAGGCACCACCTGCTAAGCTTAATGTGACATTTTTTTTAGCAATGAAAAGAAATTCTCTTGGCTAGGTAAGAAATAAATAAAACATAAATAAGTAAATTAAAGTGCTTTTACATTTACACAGTGGAAACACACACTGGGACATATTCTTGTATATTACTTGTACTATTTCTTTCTTTATTTATTTATTGCCACAAGGGGTTATTGCCATAGCGCAGTGCCAGTACCACTAATCCACTGCTCCTATGTTCCATTTTTTCCCCTTTTGCTGCCCTTGTGGCTTGAATATTGTGGTTATTAATAATATTATTATTGTTGTTGTGATAGTTACTGTCCTTGCGGAGAACAGAGAAAAATGGAAAGAGGAGGTTAAAGAGAGATGGGGGAGAGAAACATAGGCCCCCTGAAGATCTGCTTCACTATATAAATAAAACACATTTTCATTTGACTCAGTAGAAACACAGAGACACGTATACATGTATAATACCTGCATTTATTATTTATTATTTATTATTTATTTTTTATTTATTTCTGTGGAAACACAGAAGGGTGAGAGAAAGGTAGACCCCTGCATGTCTGCTTCACTAGATAAACAAAAAGCATGTACATTTATTTACAAAGTGGATACACCGACACATGTATACATGTATATTACCTGTATATTTTCTCTATGAGTTTATATATATATATATACTATATATATATATATATATATATGTATTTATTTATTGCATCCAGGGTCACTGCCGGTGCTCGATACATATACCTGGAATCCACTGCTCCTGCAGACCATTTATTCTCCTTTTGCTGCCCTTGTTGCTTGATCATTGTTGTGCTTCTTCTTATTGTTGTTGTTGTTACTGTCCTTACATAGGACAGAGAGAAAGGGATAGGGGAGGGGAAAGTCAGAGGGGGAAGTGAAAGATAGAGCCCCTGAAGATCTGCTTCACCCCCTGTAAAGCTACTCCCCTGCAGGTGGGGGTCTGGGGGCCATACCGCAGATCCTTCTGCCTGTCCCCTCGTTTCCTCCACCACCTCTTAACCCTCTGACATTCTGCCCAACCTGCCTGGATTTCCTTTTTACAGCAATAGGACCTGTCTATTTTTTGAATCCTCAATATCCTGAGGATCAGTCTTGGAAATAGTCTCATGAGAAGCCACAGGGGGATCTCTGGAATCAGAGAGCGCCTGGAACAGCAGCTGGGGCTCTAGAGCCAGGGCATGGTCCATCTACCCATCCACCCTCCACGGAGTCCACCTGCCTGCATCTTGGTCCTGCTCCCTCCCAAAAAGATTTTTTTCCCTTGTTTCACTGAGAAACAGGCATCACACAGGAAAGTCAGGCAGTAGGGAAAAAAACCCTTTATTTATTTATTTATTTATTTATTTATTTTTACCCTACTGATGGACCAGCTTCTGGGAAGTACAGGTTTTGAACCTGAAAACGCTTTCTGCCTCTGCCTGTCTCTGAGTCCACTGGAGGAGCCACTGCCCCAGGCAGACCTTGTGCTCAGAGTGGGGTGTTTTCGCCAGTCCTAGGTTTGCATAGCGCACTTGGGATATGGTTGCCTGAGATCCAAATGTTACATTGTAGATTGTTTGCAGTTCCGGCTCACCAGGACATTGGACAGACCCAACTCCTCTGGGGATACCCAGAGAAAAAGACTCTTCCCATCCTTAGTGCAAATGGAGAGGAGTGGGAGGGGAGAGATGTGCATGTGTGGGATACTCATGCCCAGGTGTGTGTGTTAGGGGCCCTGACAGGGGTTAGAAGGGGATTGAGGGGCAGAAGGAGACTGTTTGGGGGGCAGGCTGCAGGCAGGGGAGCCCCTGAATAGGTGCAGGGCTGTGTGTGCCTGTGGTGGCAGGGCGTTAGGGCAGGTCCCCCTGCAGGATGGTGAAGATGGCAGCTGGGCTGGCCCAGGGCCCCCAGGGCTGGAGGGCAGCAGCAGGCTGGCAGGAAAGGAGGCAAACAGTAGATGACAGTTGGGGAGCTGGGGGACAGGGGGCAAGGGGAAAAGGGGGCATCCTTGCGGAGAAGGGGGAGGGGGCTGGACTGGAGATTGGGTGGAGCTGGAGGCAGGCAGGTCCCAAGAATCAGGAACTGACAGGGCCAGATACCTGCACCCACCCACTGGATAGCAGCTGCAGCAGCCAGAGCAGCAGCCCTGGCTTGCCTAGGCCAAGGGCCCTGAGTGAGTCCCTCTGAGGATGAGGAAGGGGAGAGGGAGGGGTAGAGGGAGGGGGAGGAGGGCCGCTGTCAGCAGGCAATGGGTCTACAGGGGCCTCCACTATGGAGGCCTGTGTCCAGGTGGCTGCCCGCCAGATCCGGGGCAGCTCAGGGCTCCCAGGGCCCTGGGGGGTGTCTGTGGGTTGGGGGCTGTCAGTCAGTCAGTCTGTCTGTGTGTCAGTGCACTTGCTTGGATAGGTGCCTGGCGGCCCTTGGACCCCAGCCCTGGGCTGTCAGATGGCGGCCCCGCCCCCGGACACGACCCCACCATGCCCCTTGCCTCAGAGCCATGCCCACCTGCGCTGGCTTTTGCCTGGGGCTCTGGCTCTGGTGGCTGGCCACCACCCCTCAGATCAAGTTCAGGGTGGGTGTCATGGCTGCTGCCACCACCACTGCCTCCCTAGGGGTCAACTGGGTGGGCGGGGTCCTCGTGGCCTAGCAACCTCTCGAGCCCTCTGTGATGTCCCCCCCCCAGGATTCTGTGAGCATGCGCACTGTCACTGGGCAGCCCAACTGTCCTGCCACTATGTCAGGCGGCAGCAACCAGACCCCTGGGCCCTGGCACAGAGGGATGGAAGAACGGGAGGACAGCGCTGACCGACGACGGACCTCGGGGCTGGCAGCCAAGAGAGCAAAGGAGGAGGTGCGCCCAGGAGCCAGGGAGCCCGGGCTACAGCTACCTACATGCCTGCCTGCCTTGCTGGATGCAGGTATGATAGCTGTGTCCAGGTGGGTTTCTCAGTTCCTCTCCTGTCCTCTCCTGTCCTCTCCTGTTCTCTCCTGTCCTCTCCTGTCCTCTCCTCTCCTCTCCGCTCCACTCCTCTCATCTCCTGTCCTCTCCTCTCCTCTCCTCTCCTCTCCTGTCTGCTCCTCTCCTCTCTTCTCTCCTCACTTCCGGGTGCCCTGATCACCAGCTCGAGCGCTTTTGACATTTCACCTGTGACAGCTGCCCACACCCCCCCTCCGCGTCCCTGACGTGACCCAGCTCACAGGCTCACCTGCTCACCCCACCCACACCCACACGCCCCACCACATTCCCTGGATCAGCTCCTCTGCCCTATTCAGCCAAACTGCCCAGTTGGCAACGTATCTGTGCAGGCTTGACTGTCTTTATCATTCAAGGTTATATCTCCTTTTGTACTTAGCTTGGTTGATTGTCGTTGGATAGTTGGATGGATGGATGGATGGATGGAAGGATCGAGTGATGCACTGCCCCGACCAGCAGGGCGGTGAGCAGGGGCTAGCAACCCAATGAGACCTGAAATGATAGGGACAAGAGACGCGAAGAACGAGAGCAAGTCAAGTTTCTGATCAAGCTCTAAATTTTATTGTGAACACAGGCATTATAAGGCTTTGGGGAAGGAGGGGGAAGTGCTGGAGGAGGGGAAGGGGGAGCAATCTTCAAAGAGGAATGTTCCTTGCAACAAATGGCAGGAACCAAACTGTGTGTTGACTCACTTGTTTTGACTCACTTGATTACTGATAAATGGTTTACCTAAGGGGAAATGGCCTGCCCAGGGGGTAATTAACATTTGTCTTGAGGGGTTCCATTGTCTCAAAGCTTATCATCTATAAAGCAGAGAAATGGCTCCTGGCAATGCACGGGTTGATCCATTGGTTTTGTAGAGGCAGAGAGCCATCTAGGGGTACTTGAGACCTCTGGCATAAGGGCCCTAGTCTTCTGTCGAATGTAAAACATTAACACCTCAATAAATAAATGAATAAATGTATTAAATAAACTGGGTTAAAAAAACGCGGTGTCTTTTCCCTTTCTGAATATGGTATGCTGTGAGGATCATAATAAGGAAAGCATTGTTCTGAGCAGCCCCTTGAAATATTGGGATATTTCATTTTGCCTTCTTCTTCTTCTTCTTCTTCTTCTTCATCTTTTTTTTCTTTGATTTCTATTATCTTGATTTATTTTTTGGAATGGACAGTCAAGAATTGAGAGACAAGGGAGAGATAGAGATTTTGAGAACCAGAGAGATACCTGCAGCACATCTGCACCACTTGTAAAGATTTCCCATTGCAGGTTGGAACCAGGGTCTTGAACCCAGGTCCTCCTACAGTTTAACATGAGTGCTTAACCAGGTGAGGCACCACCTGCTAAGCTTAATGTGACATTTTTTTTAGCAATGAAAAGAAATTCTCTTGGCTAGGTAAGATAAATAAAATATAAATAAGTAAATAAAAGTGCTTTTACGTTTACACAGTGGAAACACACACTGGGACATCTTCTTGTATATTACTTGTATTATTTCTTTATTTCTTTATTTATTGCCACAAGGGGTTATTGCCATAGCGCAGTGCCAGTACCACTAATCCACTGCTCCTGTGTTCCATTTTTCCCCTTTTGCTGCCCTTGTGGCTTGAATATTGTGGTTATTAATAATATTATTATTGTTGTTGTGATAGTTACTGTCCTTGCGGAGAACAGAGAAAAATGGAAAGAGGAGGTTAAAGAGAGATGGGGGAGATAAAGATAGGCCCCCTGAAGATCTGCTCCACTATATAAATAAAGCACATTTTCATTTGACTCAGTTGAAACACAGAGACACGTATACATGTATAATACCTGCATTTTTATTTATGTATTCTTTATCTATTGATTGATTGATTGACTGATTGATTGCCTCCAGGGTTATTGTCAGGGCTAGGGGCCTGCACCACGAACCCACTGCTCCTGCAGACCATGTTTTCCCCTTTGGCTGCCCTTGTTGCCTGAACTTTGTTGTGGTTATTATTATCGTTGTTGTTGCTGTTACTGTCCTTGCATAGGACAGAGAGAAAGGGAGAGAGGAGTGGAAACACAGAAGGGTGAGAGAAAGGTAGACCCCTGCAGGTCTGCTTCACTAGATAAACAAAAAGCATGTACATTTATTTACAAAGTGGATACACCGACACATTTATACATGTATATTACCTGTATATTTTCTCTATGAGTTTATATATATATATATATTTTTATTTATTTATTTATTGCATCCAGGGTCACTGCCGGTGCTCGATACATATACCTGGAATCCACTGCTCCTGCAGACCATTTATTCTCCTTTTGCTGCCCTTGTTGCTAGATCATTGTTGTGCTTCTTCGTATTGTTGTTGTTGTTACTGTCCTTACATAGGACAGAGAGAAAGGGATAGGAGAGGGGAAAGTCAGAGGGGAAAGTGAAAGATAGAGCCCCTGAAGATCTGCTTCACCCCCTGTAAAGCTACTCCCTGTCCCTGCCACTAGGTCAGGCGGCAGCGCCCAGACCCCTGGGCCCTGGCACAGAGGGACAGAAGGACTGGAGGACAGTGCTGACCGACGACAGACCTCTGGGCTGGCAGCCAAGGGAGCAAAGGAGGAAGTGTACCAGGGAGCCAGGGAGCCCAGGCCACAGCTGCCTGCATGCCTGCCTGTCTTGCTGGATGCCTGTATGCTACCTCTGTCCAGGTCGGTTTCTCAGTTCCTCTCCTCTCCTCTCCTCTCCTCTCCTCTCCTCTCCTCTCCTCTCCTCTCCTCGCCTCTCCTCGCCTCGCCTCACCTCGCCTCGCCTCGCCTCGCCCCTTGTCTCTCCTCTCTTCTGGGTACCCTGCTCACCAGCTTGATTGCTTCTGACATTTCGCTTGTAACAGCTGCCCGCACCCCCCCTCCGCGCACCTGATGTGACCCAGCTCACAGGCTCACCTGCTCACCCCACCCACACCCTCACCCCCCACCACATTCCCTGGATCAGCTCCTCTGCCCTATTCAGCCAAACTGGCCACTTGGAATGTATCTGTGCAGGCTTGACTGTCTTTATCATTCAAGGTTATATCTCCTTTTGTACTTAGCTTGGTTGATTGGTGGATGGATAGTTGGATGGATGGATGGATGAATGGATAGATGGGTGGATAGATGGATGGATGGATGGATGAATCGATGCAGGGGTTTATTGATTGGTTTGGTAGAGGCGTAGAGCCATCTAGGGGTACTTGAGACCTTTGGCATCAGAGCCCTAGTCTGCTGTCGAATGTAAAACATTAACTGCTCAATAAGTAAATGAATAAATCAATAAAATAAACTGGGTCAACAAAAAACACAGTGTCTTTGCACTTTCTGGATATGGTATGCTGTGAGGATCTTAATAAGGAAAGCATTGTCCAAAGCAGCCCCTTATAATGTTGGGATATTTCTTTTCCCTTCTTCTACTTCTCCTTCTTCTTCTCCTTCTTCTACTTCATCTTCTTCTTCTTCTTCTTCTTTTGTATCTTTGCTTTCTATTATCTTGATTTATTTTTTGGAATGGACAGTCAGGAATCGAGAGGGAAGGGAGGGATAGAGATTTTGAGAACCAGAGAGACACGTGCAGCACTTCGGCACCACTTGTAAAGATTTCCCACTGCAGGTGGGGACCAGGGTCTTGAACCCGGGTCCTCCTACAGTGTAACATGAGTGTTTAACCAGGTGAGGCACCACCTGCTACCCTTAATGTGACATTAGTTTTAGCAATGAAAAGAAATTCTCTTGGCTAGGTAAGAAATAAATAAAATATAAATAAATAAATAAAAGTGCTTTTACATTTACACAGTGGATACACATACTCCGACATATTCATGTATATTACCTGTACTATTTATTTATTTATTTATTTATTGCCACAAGGGGTTATTGCCACAGCTCAGTGCCAGCACCTCGAATCCACTGCTCCTATTTTCCATTTTTTCTCCTTTTTGCTGCCCTTGTTGCTTGATTATTGTGGATATTAACATTATTATTGTTGTTGTTGTTGTTGTGATGGTTACTGTCCTTGCGGAGGACAGAGAAAAATGTAGAGAGGAGGGGAAAGAAAGATGGGGGAGAGAAAGATAGGCCCCCTGAAGATCTGCTTCACTAAATAAAGCGCTGACATTTTACTCAGTAGAAACACAGAGAAACGTATACATGTATATTACCTGTATTTTTTATTTATGTATTCTTTATCTGTTTATTTATTTATTTATCCATTTATTGCCTCCAGGGTTATTGTCAGGGCTAGGGGCCTGCAACAGGAATCCACTGCTCCTGCAGACCACTTTTTCCCCTTTGGCTGCCCTTGTTGCCTGATCTTTGTTGTGGTTATTATTATTTTTGTTGTTGCTGTTACTGTCCTTGCATAGGACAGAGAGAAAGGGAGAGAGGAATGGAAAGGCAGAGGGGGGAGAGACAGGTAGACCCCTGCAGGTCTGCTTCACTAGATAAACAAAACGTGCATGTATATGTATTTACAAAGTGGATACATGGACGCATGTATACATGTATATTACCTGTATATTTTCTCTATGAGTTTATATATGTATTTATTTATTTATTTATTGCTTCCAGGGTTATTGCCAGTGCTCGGTGCCTGTACCAGGAATCCACTGCTCCTGCAGACCATTTATTCTCCTTTTGCTGCCCTTGTTGCTTGATCATTGTTGTGGTTCTTCTTCTTATTGTTGTTGTTGTTACTGTCCTTGCATAGGACAGAGAGAAAGGGAGAGGGGAGGGGAAAGGCAGAGGGGGGAGAGAAAGATAGACCCCCTGAAGATCTGCTTCACTCCCTGTAAAGTGACTCCCCTGCAGGTGTGGGTCTGGGGGCCATTCCCTGGATTCTTCCTCCTGTCCCCTTGTTTCGTGCCACTACCACTTAACCCTCTGAGATACCTCCCAACCTCCCTGGATTTCCTTTTGACAGCAATATGACCTGTCTATTTTTTGAATCCTCATTATCCTGAGGATCAGTCCTGGAAATAGTGTCATGAGAAGACACAGGGGGATCTCTGGAATCAGAGAGAGCCTGGAACAGCAGCTGGGGCTCTGGAGCCAGGGCATGGGGCACCTACCCATCCACCCTCCACGGAGTCCACCTGCCTGCATCTTGGTCCTGCTCCCTCCCAAAAAGATTTTTTCCCTTGTTTCACAGAGAATCAGGCATCACACAGGAGAGTCAGGCAGCACTAATTAAAAAAAATAAAGAAAGAAAGAAAGAAAGAAATAAAAGCGGTTTTTTTTTTTTTTTTTTTTTTTTTTTTTTTTTTTTTTTTTTTTACCCTTACTGAAGGACCAGCTTCTGGGAAGTACAGGTTTTGAACCTGAAAACTCTGTCTGCCTGTCTCTGAGTCCACAGGAGGAGCCACTGCCCCAGCCAGACCTTGTGTTCAGAGTGGGGTGTTTTCGCCAGTCCTAGGCTTGCACAGAGCACTTGGGACTGGGTGGCCTGAGGCCCAAATGTTACAATGTAGATGGTTTGTTTACAGTTCCGGCTCCCCAGGACATTGACCAGACCCAACTCCCTCTGGGACACCCAGAGGAAAAGATTCTTCCCATCCTTAGTGCAAATGGAGTGGAGGGGGAGGGGAGAAAGGTGCATGTGTGGGCTGCTCATGCCCAGGTGTGTGTGTGGGGCCATGGCAGGGGTCGAAAGGGGTTGAGGGGCAGAAGGAGACTGTTTGGGGGGCAGGCTGTAGGCAGGGTAGCCCCTAAATAAGTGCAGAGTTGTGTGTGTGTGTGTGTGGGTGTGGTGGCAGGGGGTTAGGGCTGGTCCCCTTACTGGATGGTGAGATGGCAGCTGGGCTGGCCCAGGGTCCCCAGGGCTGGAGGGCAGCAGCAGGCTGGCAGGAAAGGAGCGCAGGGAGGCACACAGTAGATGACTGTTGGGGAGCTGGGGGACAGGGGGCAAGGGGAAAAGGGGGCATCCTTGCGGAGGGGGAGGGGGCTGGACTGGAGAGTGGGTGGAGCTGGAGGCATGCAGGTCCTCCAAAGAATCAGGGACTGACAGGACCTGCAGATACCTGCACCCACCCACTGGATAGCAGCTGCAGCAGCCAGAGCCAGCAGCCCTGAGTGAGTCCCTCTGAGGATGAGGAATGGGAGAGGGAGGGGGGGGGAGGAGGGCCACTGTCAGCAGGCAACGGGGTCTACAGGGGCATGCACTATGGAGGCCTGTGTCTAAGTGGCCGCCCGCCAAACCCGGGGCAGCTCGGGGCAGCTCAGGGCTCCCAGGGCCCTGGGGGGTGTCTGTGGGGTGGGGGCTGTCAGTCAGTCAGTGTGTCTGTGTGTCAGTGCACTTGCTTGGACAGGGGCGTGAAGGCCCTTGGCCCCCAGCCCTTGGCTGTCAGATGCCGGCCCCGCCCCCGGACACACCCCCACCGCGCCCCTTACCCCGGAGCCCTGCCCACCTGCACTGGCTTTGGCTTGGGGCTCTGGCTCTGGTGGCTGGCCACCATCCCTCAGATCAAGTTCAGGGTGGGTGTCATGGCCGCCACCTCCCTAGGGGTAAACTGGATGGGCGGGGTCCTCGTGACCTAGCAACCTCTGGAGCCCTCTGTGATGTGCCCCCCCCAGGATTCTGTGCGCAGGCGCACTGACATTGGGCAGACCAACTGCCCAGCCACTAGGTCACGCTGCAGAGCCCAGACCCCTGGGCCCTGGCACAGAGGGACGGAAGGACTGGAGGACAGCACTGACCCACAACAGACCTCAGGGATGGCAGCCAAGGGAGCAAAGGAGGAAGTGCACCAGGGAGCCAGGGAGCCTAGGCCACAGCTGCCTGCATGCCTGCCTGCCTTTCTGGATGCCTGTATGCTACCTCTGTCCAGGTGGGTTTCTCAGTTCCTCTCCTCTACTCTCCCCTGCTCTCCTCTCCTCGCCTTGCCTCGCCTCGCCTCGCCTCACCTCTCCTTGCCTCGCCTAGCCTTGCCTCGCCTCTCCTCTCCTCTTGTCTCTCCTCTCTTCTGAGTACCCTGCTCACCAGCTTGATTGCTTCTGACATTTCGCTTATAACAGCTGCCCGCACCCCCCCCCTCCGCGCACCTGATGTGACCCAGCTCACAGGCTCACCTGCTCACCCCACCCATACCCTCATCCCCCACCACATTCCCTGGATCAGCTCCTCTGCTCTATTCAGCCAAACTGGCCACTTGGGAATGTATCTGTGCAGGCTTGACTGTCTTTATCATTCAAGGTTATATCTCCTTTTGTACTTAGCTTGGTTGATTGGTGGATGGATAGTTGGATGGATGGATGGATAGATGGATGGATAGATGGATGGATGGATGGATGGATGAAATGATGCACGGTTGATTGATTGTTTTGGTAGAGGCGTAGAGCCATCTAGGGGTACTTGAGACCTTTGGCATCAGGGCCCTAGTCTGCTGTCGAATGTAAAACATTAACTGCTCAATAAATAAATGAATAAATCAATAAAATAAACTGGGTCAACAAAAAACACGGTGTCTTTGCGCTTTCTGGATATGGTATGCTGAGAGGATCTTAATAAGGAAAGCATTGTCCAAAGCAGCCCCTTGAAATGTTGGGATATTTCATTTTCCCTTCTTCTTCTTCTTCTTCTTCTTCTTCTTCTTCTTCTTCTTCTTCTTCTTCTTCTTCTTCTTCTTCTTCTTCTTTTGTTTCTTTGCTTTCTATTATCTTGATTTATTTTTTGGAATGGACAGTCAGGAATCGAGAGGGAAGGGAGGGATAGAGATTTTGAGAACCAGAGAGAAACGTGCAGCACTTCGGCACCACTTGTAAAGATTTCCCCCTGCAGTTGGGGACCAGGGTCTTGAACCCGGGTCCTCCTACAGTGTAACATGAGTGTTTAACCAGGTGAGGCACCACCTGCTACCCTTAGTGTGACATTTGTTTTAGCAATGAAAAGAAATTCTCTTGGCTAGGTAAGAAATAAATAAGATATAAATAAATAAAAGTGCTTTTACATTTACACAGTGGATACACACACTCCGACGTATTCATGTATATTACCTGTACTATTTATTTATTTATTTATTTATTGCCACAAGGGGTTATTGCCACAGCTCAGTGCCAGCACCTCGAATCCACTGCTCCTATGTTCCATTTTTTCCCCTTTTTGCTGCCCTTGTTGCTTGATTATTGTGGTTATTAACATTATTGTTGTTGTTGTTGTTGTTGTGATGGTTACTGTCCTTGCGGAGGACAGAGAAAAATGTAGAGAGGAGGGGAAAGAGAGATGGGGGAGAGAAAGATAGGCCCCCTGAAGATCTGCTTCACTAAATAAATAAAGCGCTGACATTTTACTCAGTAGAAACACAGAGAAACGTATACATGTATATTACCTGTATTTTTATTTATGTATTCTTTATATGTTTATTTATTTATTTATTTATTTATCCATTTATTGCCTCCAGGGCTATTGTCAGGGTTAGGGGCCTGCACCAGGAATCCACTGCTCCTGCAGACCACTTTTTCCCCTTTGGCTGCCCTTGTTGCCTGATCTTTGTTGTGGTTATTATTATTTTTGTTGTTGCTGTTACTGTCCTTGCATAGGACAGAGAGAAAGGGAGAGAGGAGTGGAAAGGCAGAGGGGGGAGAGAAAGGTAGACCCCTGCAGGTCTGCTTCACTAGATAAACAAAACGTGCATGTATATTTATTTACAAAGTGGATACACGGATGCATGTATACATGTATATTACCTGTATATTTTCTCTATGAGTTTATATATATATATATATATATATATATATATATATATTTATTTATTTATTGCTTCCAGGGTTATTGCCAGTGCTCGGTGCCTGTACCAGGAATCCACTGCTCCTGCAGACCATTTACTCTCCTTTTGCTGCCCTTGTTGCTTGATCATTGTTGTGGTTCTTCTTCTTATTGTTGTTGTTGTTACTGTCCTTGCATAGGACAGAGAGAAAGGGAGAGGGGAGGGGAAAGGCAGAGGGGGGAGAGAAAGATAGACCCCCTGAAGATCTGCTTCACTCCCTGTAAAGTGACTCCCCTGCAGGTGTGGGTCTGGGGGCCATTCCCTGGATTCTTCCTCCTGTCCCCTTGTTTCGTGCCACCACCACTTAACCCTCTGAGATACCGCCCAACCTCCCTGGATTTCCTTTTGACAGCAATATGACCTGTCTATTTTTGAATCCTCATTATCCTGAGGATCAGTCCTGGAAATAGTGTCATGAGAAGACACAGGGGGATCTCTGGAATCAGAGAGAGCCTGGAACAGCAGCTGGGGCTCTGGAGCCAGCCACCCTCCACGGAGTCCACCTGCCTGCATCTTGGTCCTGCTCCCTCCCAAAAAGATTTTTTCCTTGTTTCACAGAGAATCAGGCATCACACAGGAGAGTCAGGCAGCACTAATTAAAAAAAAATAAAGAAAGAAATAAATAAAAGCGGTTGTTTTTTTTGTTTTTTTTTACCCTTACTGAAGGACCAGCTTCTGGGAAGTACAGGTTTTGAACCTGAAAACTCTGTCTGCCTGTCTCTGAGTCCACAGGAGGAGCCACTGCCCCAGCCAGACCTTGTGTTCAGAGTGGGGTGTTTTCGCCAGTCCTAGGCTTGCACAGAGCACTTGGGACTGGGTGGCCTGAGGCCCAAATGTTACAATGTAGATGGTTTGTTTACAGTTCCGGCTCCCCAGGACATTGACCAGACCCAACTCCCTCTGGGACACCCAGAGGAAAAGATTCTTCCCATCCTTAGTGCAAATGGAGTGGAGGGAGAGGGGAGAAAGGTGCATGTGTGGGCTGCTCATGCCCAGGTGTGTGTGTGGGGCCATGGCAGGGGTCGAAGGGGGTTGAGGGGCAGAAGGAGACTGTTTGGGGGGCAGGCTGTAGGCAGGGGAGCCCCTAAATAAGTGCAGAGTTTTGTGTGTGTGTGTGTGGGTGTGGTGGCAGGGGGTTAGGGCTGGTCCCCTTGCTGGATGGTGAGATGGCAGCTGGGCTGGCCCAGGGTCCCCAGGGCTGGAGGGCAGCAGCAGGCTGGCAGGAAAGGAGCGCAGGGAGGCACACAGTAGATGACTGTTGGGGAGCTGGGGGACAGGGGGCAAGGGGAAAAGGGGGCATCATGCGGAGGGGGAGGGGGCTGGACTGGAGAGTGGGTGGAGCTGGAGGCATGCAGGTCCTCCAAAGAATCAGGGACTGACAGGACCAGATACCTGCACCCACCCACTGGATAGCAGCTGCAGCAGCCAGAGCCAGCAGCCCTGAGTGAGTCCCTCTGAGGATGAGGAATGGGAGGGGGGGGAGGAGGGCCACTGTCAGCAGGCAACGGGGTCTACAGGGGCATGCACTATGGAGGCCTGTGTCTAAGTGGCCGCCCGCCAAACCCGGGGCAGCTCGGGGCAGCTCAGGGCTCCCAGGGCCCTGGGGGGTGTCTCTGGGGCGGGGGCTGTCAGTCAGTCAGTGTGTCTGTGTGTCAGTGCACTTGCTTGGACAGGGGCGTGAAGGCCCTTGGCCCCCAGCCCTTGGCTGTCAGATGCCGGCCCTGCCCCCGGACACACCCCCACCGCGCCCCTTACCCCTGAGCCCTGCCCACCTGCACTGGCTTTGGCATGGGGCTCTGGCTCTGGTGGCTGGCCACCATCCCTCAGATCAAGTTCAGGGTGGGTGTCATGGCCTCCACCTCCCTAGGGGTCAACTGGATGGGCGGGGTCCTCGTGACCTAGCAACCTCTGGAGCCCTCTGTGATGTCCCCCCCAGGATTCTGTGCGCAGGCGCACTGACACTGGGCAGACCAACTGCCCTGCCACTAGGTCAGGCGGCAGCGCCCAGACCCCTGGGCCCTGGCACAGAGGGACGGAAGGACTGGAGGACAGTGTTGACAGACGACAGACCTCACGGCTGGCAGCCATGGGAGCAAAGGAGGAAGTGCACCAGGGAGCCAGGGAGCCTAGGCCACAGCTGCCTGCATGCCTGCCTGCCTTTCTGGATGCCTGTATGCTACCTCTGTCCAGGTGGGTTTCTCAGTTCCTCTCCTCTCCTCTCCCCTGCTCTCCTCTCCTCTCCTCTGCTTTCCTCTCCTCTCCTCTCCTCTCTTCGCCTCGCCTCTCCTCTTGTCTCTCCTCTCTTCTGGGTACCCTGCTCACCAGCTTGATCGCTTCTGACATTTCGCATGTAACAGATGCCCGCACCCCCCCTTCCGCGCACCTGATGTGACCCAGCTCACAGGCTCACCTGCTCACCCCACCCACACCCTCATGCCCCACCACATTCCCTGGATCAGCTCCTCTGCCCTATTCAGCCAAACTGGCCACTTGGGAATGTATCTGTGCAGGCTTGACTGTCTTTATCATTCAAGGTTATATCTCCTTTTGTACTTAGCTTGGTTGATTGGTGGATGGATAGTTGGATGGATGGATGGATGGATAGATGGATGGATAGATAGATGGATGGATGGATGAAACAATGCACGGGTTGATTGATTGGTTTGGTAGAGGCAGAGAGCCATCTAGGGGTACTGGTATATATCTAGGTTATGGGACTTTGTTAGAAAGTGAACTACCTGAGATGAAATTAGAGTGTACTATTAAAGGAAAGGTCTCACCTGAGTAATGAAGCTGAAGGGTTGTCATTCCACACGTGAAGTCTCTGGATACAGTCTGAGGTGAAGCATGTTGTGATGGCAATCGTTGCTTTGGTTAGGTTGTGATCGGCGGATGCAATATTATTTGGTTTGGACTGGGAGATGTATACGGGAAAGTGGGCCCTATCCAAGGGCTCCAGGACTGGGGGAAGTAGGGGCTCTATAGTGAAGATGTGAGGTTCCTGCTGTCTTAGGGTTCAAAAAGACAATCTATAGTTAATATTATCATCACATTATTTGTTAATTGGGTTAACTTTGAAAAGTCCGTTATGGTTTGCTGTACAGTACCCAGTATCTTGTATATAGCTGTGCTATTGGAAGCTTCTAATCTACTTGGTCTAGGCTTTTGAGAGAGTCCGTATATCAAATACATAGCCTATATATTAAAAAGATTCAGTTTGTGTTTTGAGAAACTTTGAGACATACAATTGATTTCCCCCTCTCATATTAATTAACTACTGATTTATATGTCTACATTTTGCTAGGAGTGTACATAAACACCATTCCCACCACCAAAGGACTGTGACCCATCCCTCCCGCCCACTCCCACCCCCCATTGGCCCAGGAAGCTACATGTCTACCCCTCACCACTGGGTTTTTACTTTGGTGCCCTAACAAAAGGAATTTTCAAAGTTAACCCAATTACCAAATAATGTGATGATAACATTAACTATCCATTGTCTTTTTGAACCCTAAGACAGCAGGAACCTCACAGCTCCACTATAGAGCCTCTACTTCCCCCAGTCCTTGAACCCTTGGATAGGGCCCACTTTACTGTATGCCTCTCTGAATCCATATCAAATAATATTGCATCTGCCAATCTCAACCTAATCAACACTACAATTGCCACCTCAACATGCTTCACTTCAGACTGTGTCCAGAGACTTCACGTGTGGAATGACAACCTTTCAGCTTCATTACTCGGATGAGACCTTTCCTTTCATAGTATACTCTAATTCCTTTCATAGTATACTCTAATTCCACTCAGGTGGTTCACTTTCTAACAAAGTTCCAAAACCTAGATATACACCAGTTTCTGTGAAAGAGAGCCTCTGTTCACATGTATCCATAAACTACTGCAAAATATATACCTGAAAGCAGAAGTACACTAGAGTTTGCAGTGAGTATCCCCCTAACACTTCCTCTCCACTATTCCAAGCTTTGGGTCCATGATTGCTCAACAATTTGTTTGGCTTTGTATGTTAACTCTCATTTCAGTCACCAGGTTCCAGATGTCATCAGGATGCCAGACAGGCTTACCTGGACTGAAGACCCCACCAGTGTGTCCTGGAGCTCCAATTCCCCAGAGACCCACCCTACTAGGGAAAGAGAGAGGCAGACTTGGAGTATGGACCGACCAGTCAACGCCCATGTTCAGCGGGGAAGCAATTACAGAAGCCAGACCTTCTACGTTCTGCAACCCACAATGACCCTGGGTCCATGCTCCCAGAGGGATAGAGAATGGGAAAGTTATCAGGGGAGGGGGTGGGTCATGGAGATTGGGTGGTGGTAATTGTGTGGAGTTGTACCTCTCCTACCCTATGGTTTTGTTATTTAATCCTTTCTGAAATAAAAAAGAAAAAAGTAAAAGACTTGTATACTGAAAATTATGAGTCACTACTCAAGGAAATTGAAAAAGACACAAAGAAGTGGAAAGATATTCCATGCTCATGGGTTGGAAGAATTAATACCATTAAAATGAATATACTACCCACAGCCATATACAACCTTAATGCTATTCCTATCAAGATCCCAAACACATTTTTAGGAGAATAGAACAAATGCTACAAATGTTTATCTGGAGCCAGAAAAGACCTATAATTGCCAAAACAATCTTGAGAAAAAAGAACAGAACCGGAGGCATCACACTCCCTGATCTCAAATTGTATTATAGGGCCCTTGTCATAAAAACTGCTAGGTACTGGAACATGAATAGACACACTGACCAGTGGAATAGAATTGAGAGCCCAGAAGTAATCCCCCTCACCTATGGACAATTAATGTTTGACAAAGGTGCCCAGACTATTAAATGGGGAAAGCAAAGTCTCTTCAACAAATGGTGTTGGAAAAAAATGGGTTGAAACATGCAGAAGAATGAAACGGAATCACTATATTTCACCAAATACAAAAGTGAATTCCAAGTGGATCAAGGACTTGGATGTTAGATCAGAAACTATCAGATATTTAGAGGAAAATATGGCAGAACCCCTTTCTACATAAATTTTAAAGACATCTTCAATGAAACGAATCCAATTAAAAAGAAGACTAAGGCAAGTATAAACTTATGGGACTACATCAAATTAAAAAGCTTCTGCACAGCTAAAGAAACCACTACCCAAACCAAGAGACCCCTGACAGAATGGGAGAAGATCTTTACATGCCATACCTCAGACAAGAGGCTAATAACCAAAATATATAAAGAACTTGCAAATCTCAACAAGAAAAAAATAACCCCTTACAAAAAAGGACATGGACAGAATATTCACCACAGAAGAGATCCAAAAGGTCTAGAAACACATGAAAAAAAAATGTTCCAAGTCTCTGATTGTCAGAGAAATGCAAGTAAAGACAACAATGAGATATCACTTCACTCCTCTAAGAATGTCATACATCTGAAAAGGCAACAGCAGCAAATGCTGGAGAGACTGTGGGGTCAAAGGAACCCTCCTAAACTGCTGGTGGGAATGTCAATTGGTCCAACTGTGGAGAACAGTCTGGAGAATTCTCAGAAGGCTAGAAATGGACCTACCCTATGATCCTATAATTCCTCTCATGGGGTTATATCCTAAGGAACCCAATACACCCATCCAACAAGCTCTGTGTACACATATGTTCTTGGCAGCACAATTTGTAATAGCCAAAACCTGGAAGCAACCCAGGTTTCCAACAACAGATGAGTGGCTGAGAAATTTATTATATATATGTATATATATATATATACATATATATATATATATATATATATATATATATATATATATCAGTTATAAAAAATGGTGACTTTACCATTTTCAGCCAATCTTGTGATCTTGGATGGACGTTGAAAAATTCATGTTAAGTGAAATAAGTCAGAAACAAAAGGATGAATATGGTATGATCTCACTGTCAGGCAGAAGTTGAACAAGATCAGAAAGGAAAACACAGGTAGCACCTGAACTGGGATTGGCATATTGCACCAAAATAAAAAACTCTGGGTTGGGTGGGTGGAGAGAATCCAAGAAGGATGACAGAGGACCTAGTGGGGGTTGAATTGTTATATGGAACACTGGGAAATGTTATGCATGTACAAACTATTGTATTTACTATTGAATGTAGAACATTAATTCCCCAATAAAGAAATTAAAAAAAAAAACCTTCCGCATGCCCCATCCTCCCTCTGTACAGGGCAGGGAGGGTGTCCTGGGGAGTCATTCCAGGCTGGTCCCTGTCAGCAAGAAAGATGCAGCTAATCAAATCCAACAGGGACCCAAAAGAAAGGAGAAAGGATGAGCTATTAGTCTGTTTTTCCCCCAAGTCAGTATTTGTTGCTACTATGTTTAATATCCTGTGCTACTTTTCAAAGTGGATGAACATTCTTATGAAGTCAAGTCTAAATCTCAGGAAAGTAAGGAGTTTTAGTTTAGGCAAGTGAGAGGAGCACTGGAAAGTATGACATGGTCTGTGAGGCTGGAGCTCCAGATCTGCAACTTCTCTCAACTTCTGACTGAGAACCCATGGCCCAGGGCTCTGGGGAAGGAGGGAAGGAAACTTGTTTTGAGAATCATGCAAAGGGGAAACCTGGGCCTATTGATTCACTCAACAACAGTGTGTGTGTGGGTGCAGGATTAAGGGTGATGGTTTATGGTCTAGTTGATCTCACATGGGTAAAATTTCCCATCTCACCATGATAAGTGTCTGCAGTTTATGGAATTTCAATTCACCTTTGAAAATAGCTGTTATCTCCAATCACAAGTTGTAAGGAAGGGAAAATAAAGAGTGCTGACCACAAGTGCCTCAGAAATCAATAATGGAGTATGATACATATGTGAAGGAGGGACCAACACCTGCCTGAGTGGCAGGTGGCTCTAAACCAGAACTCACCACCATGGGGCAGGGCAGGAGAGAGGGCCACACTGCTGTACAGATATCTGCATTATTTCATTACACTTGAAAGATAGAAAGTATGTACTGGCAAAAATACCTCTCCAGACAGGAATGCCACTCTTGCTTTTGCTGAACAGACCTGCAGTGCAAGAAATTGGGAAGAAATAAATCCAACTCCACAAAATACTGATGTCCATATTTTCTTTCTTTGTCTGCTGGCCCTCTCATGCATGATTACACTGTCCCAGATGACCCATGCTTTCTTTTGTTTTTCCCTTTTAATGTTCAGAAGAGAATGAGAGAGAAAAATAAAGACTTCATGCTTGAGCAATTGGCTTTACAAACAACCAGATGAAAATGTTTTAGATGTAAAAGTCATGACCACATGGAAAACCAAGATGGAGGTCTTACGAGAAAGTGACCACGAAGCTGTTCCTGGACCAGCCTACAATGAGTGACCTCCGGTCTCTGCTGGTGGCTCTCCTGGACCTCTCCAGGTAGGCAGACACCCACAGGCTACGCAGGGGCACTGAGTGCTTGATCGTGAAGTTGCTTTCAAACCTGGAGAGACAGCAAGAAGACCTCAGTCACTCTGCCCTGTACTCTCAGCCGAGCCCATGAAGACCTGCTCCTGCAGCTCTGTCCTCGTCTGGCAGCTCAGCAAGAGTGTGGAGAAGGGCCTGAGCACTGTGTGTGCTGACTGATCCTGGAGACATCTCACCAAAGGCAGGAAGCAGCCAGCCCTCAGAGCTGAGGCTCCAGTGTGGCCGCACTCTGTACTTCAGTGTTTACAAATGCCACTCAGTGAACAATAAGTGTCCTTTCCTGTTGCTGAAATTCTGAAACTTATATTTTGTTACATTTAATTGTATATAGTATATAATTAAAACTCATAAATTAATAGAAGTGATGCATTTTTTACTTCAGACCTACTAGTTTATTTTAGGACTTCATACAAAAGAACACAATTGAAAAAAAAATCAATTCCTTTTCATAAAGGAATGAAAAAAATTTATTTCCAGTTTTTTTCAAGTATTGATTTAGGATGAGAGGAACAGATCACCAGGTAGCCTAATTTAAAAATCCATTTGGTGACTGATGAGCGAGACAGAGAGAACAATACATGACACAAGCATATGCAGTGCCACAGACCAGATCTGATATTTATGCTGAGTTGTTTCTACCCAGTGCCAGAAACTTCTCCAGTCACAGAGTCACTCTCCTTCTCCCTCCCCCCATGTATGTACATTTTTTTTTTGCACTGCTGGGGCCTTGCACATGCAAAACATAACCACTATAGCCAACCAGCCCAGGAGGTGGCACCAGGAGGAAGCATTCAGTGCTGCTTTGGCCCACATGGCCTGCACTGTCCCACCCCCAGGTCATACGTGGAAATGGAGCATCTACAGACTTTGAGCTAGAGATGAGCAAGATGTTGGAGTATAGGTGCAGCTGTCGCGCCTGCCTCCTGCGGCCCCTTTTGACCTTGGCTGTGGTGGCCAGCAGCAGCCTGCCACAGGGCCTCTCCCAAGCATCCTCTCCTTCAGAAGTGGCTGAGTCCTCAGAAGACCGCCTGGAACACATCAACCACAGCCACTAAGGGCTCAAATAGACAGCAGGTTTGTATGCTTAACATCCTCAGTGACATGACAGGCTAGTCATTTATTTTAATCTGCCAAACAGAAACCCAGACTTCCAGTCAGGAGTCCCTGGGTTATAGAGAGCCCCTGTGAGAGATGAGGTTGCTCAGGGACTGATGGAGAAGGGAGCAGTTTGAAGTCAGGTCACTGGGCCTCGCCAGACAATCCAGACGGGAGGGCTAGAGGAAGCAGCTAGGCCGCTCAGAGCTGCGAGGAAGAAAACAAGCAAATAGACAAAGGGAGAGAGAAATAAAAAAATCTTCAACACAATAAGAAGGTTCTCTTGGAACTAGCAGAGGTTACATTAAATGGCATGTAGAGCTGTGGAGAGGTGAGGGCAATGTGGCTGCAGATGAGTCTAAAAATTTAGGTAATAGGAATCTGGAAAACTGACTTCAATCTTGTCTAAAGCAATTATTACACTTTGGGGAAAATTATCAGAATCAGAAAATAACACTAAAAGATCCAAATATCTCTAACTGCAAGGAAGTAGCTAAATAATACTGAACTATGGGTGGACTTCAATAGGACTGTCCAGTCTTAACAGCTATGACAACTCAATTCAATAGAACATGAAAGTTCTTGACAAACACAGCAGATTATTTTACTCATTTCATTATTTATACAGAAAACCCTCCCATGGGCCCTGAGACGTGTCTGCCTAAGAAGGTCTAACCTGCTTTCTCATATTCCGCAGGACTGAGTGCCAGGAACAGGACTCTCTCTTCATGAAACCAGAGCTGAAGAACAGCAGAGTCCGTTCCCATGTTTCAGAGGGAATGAACCAGAGCACTTCCCATCACTGCCCTGCTCCTCTTACAACCACACCCAGCACAGGGAGAGTCTACCTCAAGCAGGAGAGCCAGCCAAGACACCCTGAAAGCCTGGAGGGCTTTTGGGTGGAAGCAGACATCCTTCACTCTTACTCTTTGACGTTGAAGTAAAGTAAGAGTACAATACCCCGAGTACTGCCAACTTCGTCTCAAGTCTGAAGATTCTGCAGTAGCCTTGGCCACTGGAGCTGTGCTGTGATGTCACAGTCTAAGGCTCTTGACATCACTGACACACTGCAGAACAGCCTCCTGGGGCCAGCAGTGCCCCCCGCTGTTGATCTTTAAAAACCAGTACTTCGCTTGTGAGATGACAGCAGCCTCACATGCAGGTGTAAGAAAGGACTTTTAGTTCTACTGACCCAGTGGTAGTACTTGCCTAGATTATAGTATCATGGTCAGGATGTTCACAAGGACAGAGTCAGACATATATATTTATCTGCTCATGATACCTTTAAACTCACCTAAGCTTTTTTTTCCACCTCTATCACTACTTTCAAATTTCAAAAATGTTTTACTGAATTCCTCCTTCATCTCTTTTTTTAATTGGGGGATTAGTGGCTTACAATAAATTCAGTTGTTAGTACCTGTATAACATTCCTCATTTTCTGTATCCTTCTGTCTCTGTCTTCCTCTTTCCTCCTTTCTTTTTCCCCCCTCATTTAGGAGTACAGTTTCTCACTGCTCCCATTACCAAACATCTGTGTCCCCACCTCACCCCCTGGTAACCATTATAGTTCTCCCACATTCTTAAAGCTGCACATCTTTTTTTTCACATTTGTGTGTTTAATTCTCTACATTCTGAATGTGAGTGAAACCATTCTGTAGCTGTCCCTTACCTCCTTACTCATCCACTAAGTATAATCCATTTTATCCCAATGGACACAATATCATCTTTTTTATTTTCCAAGTGATACTTCATTGAGTATATGTCCCATAACTTTTTTATCCAGTCATCTGTCAAAGGGCATTTGGGCTGTTTCTAAATGGGGGCTATATAGTTCCTAAACTTGAGAACTTTGGGCTGTGGTTTTCCTAGTTTTTCAGGAAGCTAGATAGACAACTGTCTTTTATTTACCACTAGACACACAACCACCTCAACATTCTGCCTCTGTCAGGCATCATTAACAGTTTTGGATGAGACCTTGGTTTGCAAGACTGCATGTTTCAGACATGTCCATGCAGCTTCCAGGGGAAGTTTCCAACCCTGTCCAGGTTCTGGACCCCAAGGTGCTAATGACCGTCCACCACAAGTGGCTACTAGTGAATTCTTATCTGCATCTACAGATTGGCCTACCTATTTAAGTTATTTTCCTGAAGAAATGAAATAGTGTCCTATAGTGAGGGAAAAAAAAGGCCCAATTCTCATGCAACCAACTTTTGAATGGGGAAGACAGAAATTCAACAGAAGAGACCACCAATCACAGTGTGATTCTAGACTCCTGGAAATATCACCCAGAAAAAAACAAAGAGGGAAGTGAGGGAGTAAAGGTGGAACATGAAACCTGACTGACACTGTGGAGAGGAAAAACAAGGAAGGCTCCTTGGAAGAGCTCATTTGAAAGGAGACTTATTTGAATTTAATTTCTTTTTTTTTTCAGAGCTCTGCTCAGATCTGGCTTATGGTGGTAGCAGGGTTTGAACCTGGGACCCTGGAGCCTCTGACATAAATGTCATTTGCAAAACCATTATGCTCTCTTGTTGCTGAGGAGTTATTCTGATGCAGTCTCCGCCCCCAGGTTTTACTACGCCGCGCGAAACCCTAGCATTGCCCCCTTCAACCAATACTGGCCCTACACATCACCTCTGGTTGTCTCCCAATAAAAAGCCCCCTCACCCCCCCTCTCTCTGGTCTCTCAGCTCTCCCTCTCTGAGGTCTCGCTCCCTGCTCTCCCCCCCCTGTGGTCGGCCATTGCCGGCTGGCTCCACGTGGTCTGAACCAAACCCCCCCCATCCTATAATAAAGATTTGTGTACCCCTTTGCTCTGGACGTCCACTCTCTTCTCCGCGGTGCAGCTTGACACCAGACCGCCTCAACAACACTCTCTCCCTGGCTCTTGATTTATTTTAATCACTGCAGGGCCTAATCCTGGCCCTGCCATCTGTACAGTGCTACTGAGTGGCCCTAATGCCCAACTGTATAATATTTAAAATAAATTTTCAGAGAGAGAGAGAGAGTGCAGTTGGAGAAAGACAGAGTCATCACAGCACCTGTCACCACCCATGAAGGGACTGAGGCCATGTATGGTGCTGATGCTCCAATGCAGGGACTCAAACATGGGAGGCATGCACTCTAACATATGAGCTATCTCCAGTCACCAAAATGTAGTAAACACACTTTGAATTCATCTAAAATGCCACTGTGAATAACTGCAGGAGCAATATAAACTTGGGGGAGGGTTTACAATTCTCACTGGCATTTTTAGCTAAAATTATTATAAGACCTGTTCCCAGACATCAACATTGCTAAAATATTTTATTTATTCGCTTTTGTTGCCCTTGTTTTGCTTGTTTCTTTGTTTCAGCTATTACTGTTGTTCTTACTGATGTGGTCGTTGTTGGATAGGACAAGAGAAATGGAGAGAGGAGGGGAAGACAGGGAGTGGGAGAGAAACATAGAAACCTGCAGACGGGCTTCACTGCTTGTGAAGGGACTCCACTGCAAGAGGGGAGTCGGGTTTGAACCGGGATCCCTACCCCGGTCCTTGTGCTTTGCACCACCAGCACATGACCACCTGTGCTACCAACAGACTCCCTGACATCAACATGTTTATGTCCACAGTGTCAGTGAGACAAGCCTCCATTCCTTCATTTAGATATGGGTCAAAGTCAGTCACATCAGTTTCTGTTTTTAAAGGAAAAATGGAAAGACTCTAAGTTACAGAACAGCCTGACATGTGCTTCCAAAGAACATGAGCTGCTCAGAAGGGTCCCCAGAACAACACTCCACACACTGTTACTGTGGTGCCGATCTCTGCATCTAGGCTTCCTCACCAGCCTGGCCACCACCACTGGCAACACTCTGTCTTAATCTTATCTTCATATTCTCTGAGCATGCTCTTGCCAATCCAGACGTGTGTGGTCACTCACAGGACTAACCAAGGCTGCTTCTCAAAGTTGATGTCAATGTCCCTGGAGCCCCGAGGCTGTCCCTCCAAATGTGCAGCACAGGGAGTTTCACCTGGAGCTATTCAGCACTGAGATCAGGCCCCCAGAGGAAGACCATCATCCTGTGACAGAACAGAATCTCTGGGGTCTAAAAACTCCTCAGTTGGTGCCCACCTGCAGTCAGGCTTCATGTCTGCACACTGATGTGCTAAGAACGCTATGCTCTGAATGAAATTGTGCTTCCTCACTTCAATAATAGTAACTCACTGAGCTTCCTTCAGAATTATGTTTAAATTCCAATATGCAGTTCATTCCAATGGAAGAGAACTTCTAACAACTGGTGGGAAAATGCAAGTGAATCTACATTTATCTGCATGCTGAATCCCAAGACCCAGACTGTTGAGTTATTTTCTTAACATGTTCAGTCCTGGCTATGCTGTGTCATGTTCATAGTTGTGCAAGGCCTGTAGGATTCCAAAGTCATAAGTTAACACAGTAAGAATTAAATGGTTTGGGCTCTATGTTTGTGTCCATGTCCACATCACCGCCCCTGGCATGTGCGATGAGAGGGCTCAGGGCAAAGGCCAGGGCTTAGGTGCTGGCTCACCTGGTAGGGGACCTGGGTTCAAGTCCCTGGTGGTCCCCTCCTCAAGGGGCAAGACCTCAGGAGCAGATGAACAGTGCTGCATGTGATTGTGTTTATTTTTAATAGGGAAAATGAAAGAGGAAAGAAAGATATACAGAAAGGGAGAGAGACACCTGCTGCTCTGCTTAACTGCTCTGTGAAGCCTCCTCTCCCCACGGTTGAGGGCACAGGACTTGAACCTGGGTCCTTGTACATTATAGCAGCTGTGCTCTATAGTGTGTGCCACTGTCTCCCCCACCCATCTGGGTGCTCCATCAAAAGAAAAATTGGAAAAAGAAGATAAAGAACGGCCTCTAGGAATGGTGGAGTTGGGCAGGTGTGGAGTCCCAGCTCTGGTGGGACAAAATGAAGCACAGAGTAAAGGCCTTCTCACGCGAAACATTTCAGTGAACTTTCAAAGGTTCAGTGTTCACCTCACTGTTGCCTTCCGTCTTTTGCTGTTTGTCTGTTTTCCTTTTGCCATCATCTTAAGGGGGTGCCTCTGGGTTTATGGGACAGAGTCGATATATGGGCACAATCCCAACCGCTGTCTCTTAACCTCTGGAGACACTCGGGTCTTCTGCCGTCAGACAGCAGAAGCGCCTTTGAAGAAGCTTCTGGAAGCTCCAGGTGGGAAGCAGTGACGTCAAGGACATGGCCATGTGGCTGAAGTCTAAGACCCACTGAGCATTCCCTATGTCTCTCCAGCAGGACTGAGATCCCCCTGTGCACTGTGACTCCTGGTGGACTCGGGGTGTGGTCTCCAAACCCTGGGTCCTGTTGCCTCCTCTGAGAGCAGAAGTGCAGACCCATGTGGACCCAGGAAATCAGGCAGGAGCTGGAGTGGGAGCAGGAGCAGGAGGCAGAGGCTCAGGGCATAGAGAGAGCAGGGGTGAGTCTTTCCTGGATGAGTCATGGTGTTGGGGGAGAGAAGGCACCACCCAGAAATGGCAGTGTTTATAGCTGTAGGTGGGGCCTTTGGCTATAAAAGTGGTGAACCTTTGGCATTTCTTCCCTTTCTTTGATTCCTTTCTCATGCCTTATTGCTGTGGAGAGAACTTCCAATACTATGTTGAACAGTTATGGTGATAATGGGCAGCCCTGTCTATTCCCTGACCTGAAGGAGAATGTTTTCAGTTTCTGTCCATTGAGTATGATGTTGGCTGTAGGTTTGCTATATATGGATTCCACTATCTTGACAAATATCCCGTCTATTCCCATTTTCTGTAGAGTTTTGAGCATGAATGGGTGTTGGATTTTGTCAAAGGCTTTCTCTACATCTACTGATAATCAAGTGATTTTTGTTTTTGCTTTCATTGATGTGGTGAATGCTGTTGATTGACTTATACATATTGAACTAGGCTTGCATTCCAGGAGTAAATCCCACTTGGTTGTGATGAACAATCATTTTGTTATACTGCTGTATCAGGTTGACTAGGATCTTGTTCAATGATTTAGCATCTATGTTCATCAGAGATATTGGTCTTGAGCTTTCCTTTTTTTGTTGTGTCCCTGTCTACTTTTGGAGCAGGGTGATGTTGTATTCACAGAAGGTGGAAGGATGTGTTCCTGTTTCTTCAATCTTTTGGAAGAGCTTTAAAAGTATAGATATGGGAGTCGGGTGGTGGCGCAGTGGGTTAAGCGCACGTGGCGCAAATCGCCAGGACCTGCGTAAGGATCCCAGTTTGAGCCCCCGGCTCTCCACCTGCAGGGGAGTCGCTTCACAAGCGGTGAAGCAGGTCTGCATGTGTCTGTCTTTCTCTCCTTCTCTCTGTCCTATCCAACAACAACGATATTAATAACCACAACGTTAAACAACAAGGGCAACAAAAAAGGAAAAATAAATAAATAAAAAGTATAGGTATTAACTATTTCCTGAAGGTTTTGTAGAATTCATTTATAAAGCCATCTGGTCCTGGACTTTTGTTGTTGGGAAGATATTAATAACTGTTTTCATTTCTTTGTCTGTGATTGGTGCATGTAGGTTTATAGTGCTTCCTAGTTCAGTTTTGGAAGTGTGTATGTTTCTAGGAATTTTCCATTTCTTACAGATTCTTTTTTTATTTTTATTTATTCATTTTTTTCACCAGAGCACTGTTCAGCTCTGGCTTATGGTGATGTGGGGGATTGAACCTGGGACTTCAAAGCCTCAGGTATGAGAGACTGTATAACCATTATGCTATCTACCCTCTGCCCTTCTTCCAGATTTATCTTAAAAAGGAGACATTAACAAAACTGTAGGATAGAAGGGGTACAACTCCACACAACTCCCACCACCAGATCTCTATATCTCATCCCCTCCCCTGATACCCTTTCTATTCTTTTTCCCTCTGGGAGTATGGACCCAAGGTCATAGTGGGTTGTAGAGGGTGGAAGATCTGGCTTCTTGATTTGCTTCCTGCAGAACATGGGCATTGACTGGTCGATCCATACTCCCAGCCTGCCTCTCTCTTTCCCTAGTGGGGTGGGTCTCTGGGGAAACAGAGATCCAGGACACACTAGTGGGCTCGTCTCTCCAGGGTAGTCTGGTAGGCATCCTGCTGGCATCTGGAACCTGGTGGCTGAAAAGAGAGTTAACATACAAAGCCAAACAAATTGTTGAACAATCATGGACCTAAAGGCTGGAACAGTGCAGATGAATAGTTGGTGGGTACTCACTGCAGACTACTGTGTACTTTTGCTTTCAGGTATATATTTTGCAATAGTTTAAAGATACGTGTGAACATATTCTCTATCTCAGAGGACCTGGTCTATATCTAGGTTTTGGGACTTTGTTAGGAAGTGAACCACCTGGAAAGGAATTAGAGAATACTATGAAAGGAACGGTCACACCCAAGTAATGAAGCTGAAGGGTTGTCATTTCACACCTGAAGTCTCTGAACACAGTATGAAGTGAAGCATGCTGAGGTGGCACTCGCTGCGTTGGTTAGGTTGTGATCGGTGGATGCAATATTATTTGATATGAATTGAGAAAAGCATGCAGGAAAGTGCGCCCCACCCTAGGGTTCCAAAACTGGGGGAATATAGGCTCTATAGTGGAAATGTGAGGTTCCTGCTGTCTTAGGGTTCAAGAAGACAATGGATAGTTATTGTTATCATCACATTGTTTGGTCATTGGGTTAACTTTGAAAAGTCCCTTTGTTAGGATTTGCTGTACAATAACCAACATCTTGTATAAAGCTGTGCCACAGGTTGCTTCTGTTCTCCCTCATCTAGCTTTTGAGAGAGTCAACATATCAAACACTCAGCCTATGTATTATAAAGACTCAGTCTGTGTTTTAAAAAGTTTAAGACATACAATCAATTTTTCCCCTCTCATATTAGTTAATGATTTATATGACTACCATTTAATAGGGATGTACATAGACACCATTCTCACCACCAAAAGACTGTGTTCCCTCCCACCCCCATCCACCCCAGACCCCCCAGGAAGCCGAATGTCCACCCTCCCCCTCACTACAGGGTTTTTACTTTGGTGCCCTACCCTAGATTTAGTCAGATCCTGCTTTTAGTTTCCCTTTCTGTTCTTCTTTCTCAACTTCTGTTGATGAGTGGGATCATCCCCTACTCATCTTTATCTTTCTGACTTAGTTCACTTAAGTCCTTCTAGCTCCATCCAAGATGGGTCAGAGAAGGTGGGTTCATTGTTCTTAGTAGCTGCATAGTATTCCATTGTGTATATATACCACAGCTTTCTCAGACATTCATCTGTTGCTGGGCACCTGGGTTGCTTCCAGGTTTTAGCTATTACGAATTGTGCTGCTATTAACATAGGTTTACACATATCTTTTTGGTTGGGTGTTATGGAGTCCTTGGAGTATATCCCCAGGAGAGGAATTACTGGGTCTTATGGAAGGTCCATGTCTAGCTTGTGAGAGTTCTCCAGACTGGTCTACACAGAGGCTGGACCAATTTACATTCCCACCAGCAGTGCAGAATCGTTCCTCTGTCTCCACAGCCTCTCCAGCATTTGTAGCTGCTGTCCTTTTTGATGTATGCCATTCTCACAGGAGTGAGGTGGTATCTCAGTGTTGTCTTGATTTGCATTTCTCTGACAATCAGCGACCTGGAGAAGTTTTTCATGTTTGTTAGCCTTTTGGATCTCCTCTGATGTGAATGTTTTGTTCATATCCTCTGCCCATTTTTGGATGGGGTCACTTGCTTTTTTGGTGCTAAGTTTGCTGAGCTCTTTGTATATTTTACTGATTAGTCTCTTGTCTGATGTATGGCATGTGAAGATCTCCCATTCTGTGAGGGGTGATAGTTTCTTTGGCTGTACAGAAGCTTCCAAATTCTTAAGCTAGTGGCATGTAGTTTGTAGAAGGTTCGCTTAATTTTTTTGATTTCTGTGGTGTCTGTTGTGCTATCTCCTCTATCATTTACAATTCTATATCTTTTCTGTCTTCAAGCCCATCTCCCTTTTTCTAGTGAGTCTAAGGGTTTGACAATTTTGTTTAATTTTTCAAAGAACCAACATTTGGCTTCATTGATCTTTTGTATGGTTCTCTTATTTTCCATGTTGTTTAGTTCAGCTCTAATTTTTGCCATTTCGGTCCCTCTGGATGCCTTAGGGTTCCTTTGTTCTTCTTCTAAGTCTTTAAGGCATGCAGTGTAGTCCTTTACTTGAGCTTTTTCTTGTTCTGTAATGAGTGCTAGTATAGTTATGAGTTTCCCTCTAAGTACTGCTTTAGTTGTGTACCAAATATCTTGGTAGCCTGTGTCTTCATTTTCATTTGTTTCTAGAGACATTTGAATTTCTTGCTTGAGTTCCTCTTTGACTGGGTGGTTATTCAGCAGTATGTTGTTGAGTTTATAAATTTTGTGACTTTTAGTAATTTTATGTTTGTTGTTGAGTGTTAGCTTTACTCCACTGTGGTCTGAGAAGATGCTTGGGATGATTTTAGTGCTCTTGAATTTGTTGATACTGTCTTTGTAGCCTAACATGTGGTCTATCCTGGAGGATGCGCCATGTGGATTTGAAAAGAATGCGTATTCCAGCTTCTTGTGGTGAAGAACTCTGAGCTAGTAGGTGACTCATCCAGTGAGCATCCAGGTTACCAAAAGTAAGGAGCCAGGTTTGAAACTTCAGCCACCATATGAGTACCTGCAGGGTGGAAGCTTCTAGAGCAGTGCTACTACTCTCTTACTTTCTATTTCACTCTCTCTCTCACCCTCTATCAAAAAGAAAGAAAACAAACAACAACAAAAAGTGCTGGGAGCAGTGGAGTCATATAGACACTGAGCTCCAAGTGATAACCCTGATGGCTGTGTATTTTAAGTTATGTTTCAAAAGCTTTCAAATATTTCCATAACATCACAAGACAATTCTGGTCCTGGAACAGAGCTCAGTATAGAGAGCATGCTTTGCCCAAAACTACCTCCAAAAAAAACAAACCCCCTCCCTCTAAAAAAAAAAGCAAAATAAATAGCAGAGTATTTCCATGTGCCAATCTATTCTTTTTTACTTTTTAGATTTATTTTGCTTTAAGAGAGAAACCAGAACAAGGTTCCAGAGGATTGTTCCTGAATATGAGGTGCCGAGCCATTTCCCTGATCCCTCGGTCTGCTTCTTAAAAAAGATCCATTTCACATATTGGATAGATAACATAAACGTTACCATAATGTCAATAATGAGTCATCATTCATTTGGGAGATTTAAAGTTTTCTTCCAAAAATGCAGTAATGGCTTCTTCATCTGCTGATTGGAGCAGCTTCTGAATTGGTTGATCCAGGCACTTCTCCCCACATAAAAAATCCTAGAATAAAAGAGAATTATGACACAAATACAATT
This sequence comes from Erinaceus europaeus, assembly GCF_950295315.1. Classification (NCBI taxonomy): domain Eukaryota; kingdom Metazoa; phylum Chordata; class Mammalia; order Eulipotyphla; family Erinaceidae; genus Erinaceus; species Erinaceus europaeus. Next base: position 3,281,029 of record NW_026647114.1, read on the forward strand.
GCTGGGAGTAAAGGAGAAATCAAGAAGATAGTTAAGTGTATACTTATTTTGCTTCTTTAAAGACATGAGTTCATATCAAAAAAGGATTGCTATTAATGTGGTTACCCAATATAGCAGAGTCACTAAAGTGGGACTCTCAGTGTACTGGCTTTTAATATAAATAGAGTGATCCCACAGTGCTATGAGGAGCACTGGGGACAAGGGAGGAGCTCCATGGATGGTAGAGTGGTACTGTGGTCTCTTTAATCTTTCTGCTTTTCCCTCTGTGCCCCCCAAGAATCAACAGAATAAGAAAATTGACTAGGAGAGGGTTGCTGAGTGGTGAGATCATACAGGTGTGAGACCCCTAAGCCACACAGAAGTATGTAGATAGGTAAGTGAGTATAAAGAATAGGCTAGTAGGCAGTTGGTGGGAAGATCTAAACTTCACTAGGAGCACCAAGGGGCTCTCGGGCTGGAGGAATGATATCCTCGTGTTTTCCCATTGTTTTTCCTTCTCTATTTATCTCTGTATTTATTCAATCAGGATACAGAGTCGAAATAATAAGGTGGGTGGAGTGCACTGTGGTATTGTACATGTGTAAGGCCCTTGGTTAATTCCTCAGCTCAGCACAATAAATAAATAGATAATGCAAACAATATTCTTCATAAGAATGCACCTGTCTCAGGGAAGAGCCAGCTTGTTGGGGACCCTGAAACTTATAATGTCTGATCACTTATGTGATCCATTTCTTTCTTACTGGCAGCTATGTACTAAAAGCAGTTATGTTAGAAATTCTTTGTCATCTTTGTAGTTCTGTTTCCAGCTTCCTCAGTGTTTTGGCCACATCAGGGTAAACTCAGATAGTGGTCAACAGGGCCCTTTCGGCTAAAAGTAAGCCTGTCTTATTTGATAGCCCTGAATTATGCCTACATCATTGGCATAAGGTCAGAATTTGAAAAGTAAACAGAGAATCTGATATAATCACTAAAATGGAGATAACAAGTCTGATATAGAGCAGTTTATAGACTAAGAGTGAGATCATTCTATTGTGTATGCCCTTAAGATGTTTATACTTGACATAGCTACATGCATACACAACCAATATGTCAAGAAAATAGCTGCCAGTGCAGGACACACACAGGGCAGAATCTATTTTTTTTTTGTCTCCAGGGTTATTGCTGAGCGCAGTGCCTACACTATGAATCCACTTCTCCTGAAGGCTATTTTTTCCCTTTTGTTGCCCTTGTTGTTTATCATTGTTGTTATTGTTGTTGGATAGTTCAGAGAAATGGAGAGAGGAGGGGAAGACAGAGACAGGGAGAGAAAGATATACACACTTGTAGGCCTGCTTCACCTCTTCTGAAGTGACATTCCTGCAGGTGGGGAGCTCAAACCGGGATCCCAATACCCATCCGTGCGCTTCATGCCATGTGCTTCTAACCTGCTGCGCTACCAACTGGACCCCAAGAGTGTTTCTTCAGTAGTTCAAATTCCAATAAAAGCCAAATTATCAGTGTTCTGGGAGGAGGAGGTAGAGTGGATAAAGTACAGGATTCTCAGGCATGAGGTCCCAAGTTCAATCCCCAGTGATCCTTCCTGCTCGTATCTCTCTCCTTAATGAATAAATAAGGTCTTTAGAACAAAACAAAGGAAAACTATCTCTGAAGATGGGTAAGTTGCACAATGGAAGAACTCAGAGCTTCTAAATTGTAGTTCCTGAGTCCAATCCCAAGCACTGCATATGCTAGAGTGCTGCTTCTGTGCCCCTCTACCCCCTTCTGTAGTACATGTAGACCAATGAAAAGAAGCTACTCAGTGTCTTCAAAAAAAAGATTGTATAACTGTTCTCTCCTTTGCCTTGGTTCTAAATTTGTTGATTCTGGATTTTAAGTAGGCCTGGACTACTGTTGAGTCCAGTTACCAGCCTAAATACAGGTGCAGGTTGTCTGTTTCTTAAACAGAAAACACAACATAACATACGTTTCTTAAAAACATAATATAAGATAACATAACTTTTTATTCATGAGAGAGAATGAGAGCATCATTCTGGTACATGCAATGCCAGGGATCAAACTCAGGATCTGAAGGCAGCTCAGGGGGTAAAGCACATGTTTTATATAGTATGTGGCTGGGGGTCTAATCCTCGACATTGCAAGTACACACCACAGGCAGGCAATGGGAGGGACTCCGTGCATAGAGGAGCAGTGCTTTGCATGTCTCCCTCTCTTAAAGGATACAGAATGGAGACTGGCGGGGAGGCTTCTAGCTGTCCCATGCAGGTGCAAGGTTCTGGGTGGGATTGATCCCCAGGCACAATATTTGAGAAAAATTTTTAAAAAGTCTTTGTATTACTTAAAAGATGTACAGTTAAGAGAACAATATTACCATGATTTTTTTCAAAAAAGCCAATCTGCAGCCAGTACTATATTATAACCTTAAATTTTATATCATCTGCAGCTAGTACTATATTATAATCTTATTTAAAAAGTGTTAAGAGATGGAGACAGTTGGAGTTGGGCAGTGGCACAGCTGGTTAAGCACACATGGCGCAAAGCTCAAGGACTAGCGGATAGATCCTGGTTCGAGTCCCTGGCTCCCTACCTGCCCGGGAGTCCCTTCACAGGTGGTGAAGCAGGTCTGCAGGTGTCTGTCTTTCTCTCCCCCTCTATGTCTTCCCTTCCTCTCTCCATTTCTCTCTGTCCTATCCAACAACAACGACATTAATAACCACAACAATGTTAAGCAACAAGGGCAACAGAAAGGAAAAATAAATAAAAATAAAGAAAGAGTGGAAAAGAATAGAAAAGAAAAAAAAAGAAAGGGAGACAATGAGACCTTGGTAACAACAACAACAAAAAAATAAAATAACCTATTTATACTCTAGAATTGCAGAATGGCTACGGCAATGGATGTGTCGGCATTAAGTCCTGAATTCAGTCCACAGCATTGCATGTGCCATAGTCATGCTCTGCTTCTCTTTTTTGTATTAATAAGTAACATTTTATTTTCCTTTTTAACTTCCTTTGTTTTAAAACCGCAGTTTCTGCCCGGTTCCTACCCAGCTCCAAGATTGGCTCCTACCTGGCTCTGCCCAGCTCCTAGTGCAGCTCCCACCTGCCAGCACACTGGCCATCTCATTGTGCACAGGCAGACTGCAGTCCCCCCAGGACTGTCCCAGCAGACACAAGAGCCCCAGGCGCCCCCCGCCCACCCCCACCGCACATGGAGCCCAGCCAGGCCCAAACCTTCCGGAAGGGGTGGGGGGGTAGGGGGGGCACTGAGAGTGGCCTCCCTGGACCAGCAGGTTGCAAAGTGCCAGACCCTCAGCCCAGACTCAATTCACAGCCCAGCACAGCTCCACATGGGTTCACGCCAGCAGGCCTGGGGCACTTCTCTGAAATGCATGTCTCTTCCGAGAGAGACAGAGGCAGAGAAAACACTCCACTTCTAGAAATGCCAGGAGACCCCCAACCTGGACCCACACCCCGAGCCCCAGCCTTCACCCTAGTCTGGGAGCTTGGCTCGCCATGTTGCCCCAGGCCAAACTCGAAGTTCAAGATTCCAAACCATCTTCCCAGAGGACCTCATCGTGGACCACACTGAGAGGAAGGACAGCCGGTGCACATTTCGGGTGGGGGGGCGCACAGAAGTTCTCTGGGCTTGGCCGCTCCTGAAGCCACAGCAGGCTGGTGGGTTCCTGGGTCACCTCCTGCCCGGGCGGTTGGGGTGGGCGGGAGGCACACTGTCCGGAATCCTCCTGCACAGGAGGGTCCTCACCCTCGGGGTGCTGGGAGCTGCTGGCATGGACATGCTGGGGAAGCCCAGGGACCCAAGGACCCCTCTCCCAGCAGGAAGGAAAGGGAAGGCCAGCCTCCCAGACTCTCTGGCGGGGTCCCTGCGCTCCTGCTCCCAGAAGCCAAAAGCAGCTGGATCTGGGGGTGCACAGCCACCCTTCTAGGGTGTCCCTGCCTGGGGACAGGGTCCCGGGGACTCTGGCCCCTCAGCGGCTGCACCCTGACTTCGCCCCTCCCCCCACCCAGCACCTTCCCAGGCAGGCACAATACCCAAGCCATTGAGGGCACAGGGCCCCTGGGGCCACTTACTTGGCATTGGAGGAATCCCAGTAGATGGGCTCCAGCAAGATGGACCTGGCCGAGGCTGTCCGGCACAGCACTGTCCCGAGTCCTCAGCAGTACTTCCATGCGGGGGGCCTCCGCACAGTCGTGGCCAGGTGCTCAGGGCATGGGGTCGAGCCCCAGCGCTGGGGCCTATGGGTGCGATGCAATGCAATGCAGCGTGGGGGCAAGGAGGCATTAGGGCGCAGGCCGCTGGGCTCCATGGCACTGCGCTGGACGCAGCTGGGACAAAGGGAAGAAGAGAAGAAGGGAAGACCAGGAGAGAAAGACACTTGCAGACCTGCTTCACTGACTGTGAAGCCAGACCCCTGCAGGTGGGGAGCTGGGGCCTGGAACCAGGATCCTTATGCTGTACCACTTGCGCTAAACCCGCTGCACTACCTCCGAACTCCCTTTTTTAATTTTTTTATTTATAAAAAGGAAACATTGAGTAAAGCACAGGGGTACAACTCCACACGATTCCCACCACCAGACTCTGTATCCCATCCCTCCCCTGATAGCTTTCTTATCCTTTAACCCTGGGAGTATGGACCCAAGGTCATTGTGGGATGCAGAAGATGGAAGGTCTGGCCTCTGCAATTGCTTCCTCGCTGAACATGGCCGTTGACTGGTTGATCCATACTCCCAGCTTGTCTCTATCTTTCCCTAGTGGGGAAGGGCTCTGGGGAAGCAGAGCTCCAGGACACACTGGTGGTGTTGTCTGTCCTGGGAAGTCTGGTCAGCATCATGCTAGCACCTGGAACCTGGTGGTTGAAAAGAGTTAATACTCAAAGCCAAACAAATCATTGACCAATCATGGACCTAAGCTGGAATAGTGCAGATGATGAGTTGAGGGGATTCTTAAAAAATTGTTTAATAATTTTAAAATAGGCACAGGTGGTGGTGACCTCAGTTGAGCATGCACATAACCATGACTAATGACCCAGGTTCAAGGCCCCAGTGCCTACCTGCTAGGGGGTGGGGTTAAGCTTGACAAGCAAGCAGAGCTGTACGTGTCTTTCTCTCTCTCCATTATCTCCCTTCCTTGTATGAATTGCCTTGTTCTATCAAATCAAAATTTAATTGTAAATACAAATTCCTTAAAAATAATCTAAGCAAAGTCAGGAGGTAGCACAGTGGGTTAAGTACACTGGCTCTCAAACTGCAGAGGGTTTGCTTCACAGGCAGTGAAGCAGGTCTGCAGGTGTCTTTCTCTCCCCCTGTTTTCTCCTCCTCTCTCCATTTCTCTCTGTCCTATCCAAGTACAAGGACATCAATAAGAACAATAATAACTACAACAATAAAATAACAAGGACAACAAAAGGGAAAATAAATATTTTAAAAATTAAAAAATAATTTTAAAATATTTTATTATCTTTATTTATTGGATAGCAACAGCAGAAATCAAAAGGGAAAGGGGAAGTAAAGAGGGAGAAGAGAGAGAGAGAGACCTGCAGCACTGCTTCACCATTCACAAAGCTTTTCCTCTGCAGGTGTGGTGGGGACTCAAATCCAAAATAAATTTTAAGAATCTAACTCAACTCATTTTGTGTTGATGGTGTTAGAGTTTCGAGACAGACTTAAGTTTGAATAAAATCTAGAGACAGGATGTAAAGTTCAAAATCTCAGAGCCAGAAAAAGAAATAGAGCTTTTCCCAGACCCACCCTTGCTACCTGCATGATGAGACTACCTGAGAGGAGGACAAAGCAGTAGGAATATAATATCCCTTTGGAATATAATATCCCACTGGAATATATAACCCTTTGGAATAGAACTAAAATAGGCCTACTAGCTATCTTCAAAATGGAGAACCCAAATCTTCATCTGCAATATTCCAGCCTTTAGGTTCATGATTGGTCAACAATTTGTTTGGCTCTTCTTTCAGCCACCAGGTTTCAGATGCTACCAAGATGCCTACTGGACTTCCCTGGACAGAAGACTCCACCAATGTGTCCTGGAGCCCACTTCCCCAGAGCTCTGCCCCACTGGAGAAAGAGAAAGACAGGCTGAGAGTATGGATCCACTTGTAAACAACCATATTCAGCATGTAAGCAGTTACGGAATCCAGACCTATATTCTGCACACCATAATGTCCCTGAGTCCATACTCCCAGAGGGATAAAGAATAGGAAAGCCATTGGGAGGGGATGGCATGTGGAGTTCTGGTGGTGGGAACTGTACCCCTCTTATCCTATGGCCTTGTCAATGTTTCCTTTTTATAAATAAAACTTTAAAAGAGAATAGCATATATAGAGAGTTGTATACAAAAAAAATCAGTGGGAGCTTCTTTAAAAGCAAAAAAATAGGGGGGCAGGTGGTGGTGCACCTGGTTAAGTGCATACATCATAGTGCACAAGGACCTGGGTTCAAGCCCCTGGACCCCCACCAGCAGAGGGAAAACTTCACAAGTGGTGAAATGTAGCTATAGGTGTCTCCATCTCTTTCCCTTTCTATATGCTCCTCCCTTATCAATTTCTCTGTTTCTATCTAATCAGTCAATCCAGACATAGATAATTTAAAAAAAAAGAGGCATCACATGCAGAGAAACTCCCCTCTCCCTCTAAGTTGAGGGGGGGCATTTGCAGAGCTTCTTCTGGCCTATACAAAGTGCTGGGTGAAGATTTTGCCTCTTATTTTGTATTTCCTCTCACCTCTAAAGGAATGCAAATGGGAGGGTGGGGTAGGTGGGGGTGCACTGGGTGTAGTGCACATAGTATAAAAGCACAAAGACCCATGCAAGGATCTTGGTTGGAGGCCCTGGCTCCTCACCTGCAGAGGGACACTTCACAAGCAGAGAAACAGGTCTCTATCCCTCTCTATATACCCCCTCCCCTCTCAGTTTCTCTCTGTCTTAGCCAAAATAAATAAATAAATGAATCAATAAATATATGGCTGCCAGGACCAGTGGAATCATAGTGCTGGCCCTGAAACCTGGTGATAAGCCCAAAAGCAAAAAAAGAAAGAAAGGAAAAATAAGCAAAGAAAGAAAAGCCAAGAGAAAAAAGGGGGGAGTCAGGCAGTGGTATACTTGGTTAAACACACAACAATGCACAGAGATAGTTTAAAAAGAAAAGGAAATTAAGGAAAGGAAAAAGTTAAGCTACTGAAAACAAAGCTTTCCAGAAGCAGTTTGTTTCCACTCATGTGCTCCGTAACAGGGGACCTCAAAAAAGAGCTTTCTTATTTCAAATGCCAATTTGATGTAGACTTCTATCATGTAAATTAATTTTCTATTATTATCTTTATTTTTATCACAATGTTACTCTACTATACCAGGGTTTCAAGGAAAGTTATTTTATGGTAAGCAGGCAGCCAGTCACCACCACACTCTGAATTGTTGTTGTTGTTATTATTGGATAGAGACACAGAAACTGAGAAGGGAGGGGGAGATAGAGAGGCAGAGAGACAGAGACACCTGCAGACTGCTTCACCACTCACAAAGCTTTCCCCCTGAAGGTGGGGACTGGGAGCTTGAACCGGGTCCCTATGCACTATAATGTGAGCACTCAACCAGGCACTCCACCACCTGGCCACCACGGTCTAAATTTAAGGATAACAAATAATAAGGGTAACATGGCACAGAATAACTGGCTCATCAGATGAGAACAAAAGGCAAGATCCACAAATTATCTTCTTCCTTGTGTGCCCTTTCAAGCTCCCCAGAGTGCTTCCTAATTTTTTGTTTGTTTGCTTTTTCTTTTCTACTTTTTATTTAATAGGACAGAGAGAAATAGAGCGAGGAGGGAGAGACAGAGAGGGAGAGAGACAGAGAGGTACCTGCAGACCTGCTTCACTGCTTGTGAAGCTACCCCCCTGCAAGTGGGGAGCAGGGCCACAGAGCAGGGGCTCAAACCCGGGTCCTTGCACACAGTACTATGCACTTCACTGGGTGAACCAGCACCTGACCCCTATTATTCATTTTTGTTTGAAAATCAAAGTTGTATTTATTTCTGGGTCTCAAACCATAAGATGACTAATAAACTGACATTTATTTATCTGAACTTTTTTTTTCATATAAATGACTTGAGGTAAAACATTTTCTTTTTTAGTAGATGCACTTCTATATTTATTAGTGAGAGTAAGAAGCAGGTCATCACTCTGGCATACATGGCATCTAGGATCAAGTTTCCTGCCAGCAAGTTCTATGCAGTGTTGCAAGCCACCTCCTACTGTTTCCATAGTTTCTAAACATCACCATAGGTTTATGCTAAAAAAAATAAAGCAGAGAGTCTAGCTGTTACACAGTGGGTTAAACACAGGCAGCGCAAAGTACAAGAGTGGCATAAGGATCCAAGTTGGAGCCCGTGGTTCCCCACCTGTAGTGGGGATGCTTCACAGGCAGTGAAGCAGGTTCTGCAGGTGTCTCTCTTTCTCTCCTCACTCTGTCTTTCCCTCCTCTCTCCATTTCTCTCTGTCCTATCCAACAACAATGACATCAATAACAACAAATAACTACAAAAAAAGGGCAACAAATGGAAAATAAATATATATATTAAAAAGATTTTATAAAAAACCAAACTCATCTATTCTCCAGTCAGATCACCTTTGGAAACTAAAAATTAGGAAGGGTAGATGATAATTTCAGTGTGATAGATAAGTTGTCAATTTAAAATCCAAGGGGTTATATTTTTAATTTTTAAAAATATTTATTTATGTATTCTCTTTTGCTGCCCTTGTTTTTTGTTGTTATTATTATTGTTGTTGTTACTGATGTCATAGTTGTTGGATAGGACAGAGAGAAAGGGAAAGAGGAGGGGAAGACAGAGAGGGGGAGAGAAAGATAGACACCTACAGATCTGCTTCATTGCCTGTGGAGCGACTCCCCTGCAGGTGGGGAGCTGGGGGCACAAACCAGGATCCTTAAGCTGGTCCTTGGGTTTTGCTCCGCTTCCGCTTCACTCACTGTGCTACTGCCCGACTCCCCATTCTTAATGTTTTTTTTTCACAGTTAAAAAATTTTTTTTTTTTGCCTCCAGGCTGGGTGCTGGCACTACATATCCACTGCTCCTGGTGGCTATTTTTTCCATTTTCCATTTTTATTTTTTATTATTGATTTTCCCATTTTTTGTCCTTGTTTTACTGTTGTTGTAGTTATTATTGTTGTTGTTGATGATCTCGTCATTGTTGGATAGGACAGAGAGAAATGGAGAGAGGAGGGAAGACAGAGAGGGGGACAGAAAGAGAGACACCTGCAGACCTGCTTCACCGCCTGTGAAGCGACTCTCCTGTAGGTGGGGAGCCGGAGGCTGGAACAGGAATCCTTCTGCCAGTCCTTGCACTTTGGGCCATGTGTGCTTAACCCACTGCGCTACCGCCCGACACCCACTCTTTTTTTTTTTCTTTATATGCTATTATTTTTCATTTAATTTGTTTGTTGATTACTAGAATACTGTTTAGTTCTCTCTGATATTGCTGCTGGGAACTGAACCTGGAACTCTGGAGCCTCAGGAGTGAAAGTCTTTTAGCAAAACCACTTAACTGTCTTCCCAGCTCCACCACATACCTTTTAGATGTTTTGATAGTATCAAGAGTTAAACTATAGTGGTATCAACTTGAGAATCATCTGTTTTTTAGGATTGCTTGATAGTGGTCCTTAAAAAATTAAATGTTTTCCCTCACAACTATATGCTTTCAATATTAATTAATTAATTAGAAGATTATATTACCTTTATACAATATGTTAAATTATATTTCTTCTCTAAGAAATGTAAAATACAGGTGGGGTAGATGGCTTAATGGTTATGTAAAGAGACTCTCATGTCTGAGACACTAAAGTACCAGGTTAAATCTCCTGCAGCAGTATCATCCAGAACTGAGCAGTGCTCTGGTAAAAAAAAAATGGGAAGAAAGAAAAAAATATATATATATGGAAAATACTTTGTAAAACTCAGATTATACTTTGATACAATAAAGGAATCTGATTTTAACTGCAAAAAAAAAAAAAAAAAACAAACATGAAACAACTTTCCAAGATGACAAATCAGTTGTCAGAATCCAATCCTGAAGATGTTGTGCTGTTATTTACATAACATGAGGTTCTGGTCTCTCTGGGTTTTCTTCTCTGATCTCTGAGAATTGGGCCACCTATTTCCTCTAGTCACAACCACAGATTTCCAGCTCACAGATCTGAATGTCATAAAGCATGTCTTTTTGGGACACTGGCTCAGAACCTCCATGCCCGGTACTTAGTGACCAACCCTACTGGTGCCCTTTGAGGTGAGCCACAGAAGAAGAGAGGGAGAGAGAAAGAGACACCAGCAGCACAGCTCCACCACTTGTGCAGGTGGGAACAGGGTCTTGAGCCCAGTAAACAGAGCATCTATTAGCATCTCTTAGGATGGTAAACGTCACATAAGCACCGAGTACAAGTAGCTCAATAAATATCTCCTAGGTATGCAAAAGTAAACTAGGCCCTTCAGTTCAAACATGCTGGTTTAATATTTCTAATTTTTTATTACTTTTATTTATTGGATAGAGGCAGCTAGAAGTCGAGAGGGTAAGGAGAGGTAGAGAGGGAAAGAGACAGAGACACAAAGCTTTCCCCCTGCAGGTGGGGGATGGGGACTTGAACCACATCCTTGCACCTTGTAACATGTGCGCTCAACCAAGTGTGTCACCACCAGCCCCCTCCTTTTTCTGTTTTACCAGAGAACTGTTCAGTTCTGGCTTATGTTGGTGTGGGGTTTTGAACCTGGGACCTAGGAGCCTCAGGAATAAGTCTTTTTGCTGAACCATTATGCTATATGACCCTCTGAAGTTTTTATTAATATTTTTTTAAACATGCTGGTATGACTCACCATATTGTCCAATGTCACAGCAGGTATGTATCACTAGATGAGAAGGTGACCACCTTCTCTCCGGCTCCACATGTGGGTGGGGTGGGGCACTCCTGGGGTCTGCAGTCCACAGACCTGGCAGCCATGCAGGTGCACTGGTGGCAGTTGGCCGTCCATGTGTCTCCAGGCTATGGGTCATGTCAGGTGGACACATGTTATTCAAGTGAGGGGTGACAGCAAGTGTGGACTCAAGCAAAGAGAAATGGGATACTCACCACTTTTTCTTCTCCCAGTGGACCACGGCACACTGTTAATATGAAGTTAATAAAATGGAGGTTACATCTGGCAACATGCAACAGGTTATGTGGATAATGATCAGGCAGCGATAGTGGCCAATGGCCTTGGCTTTCAGAGTCCCTGAGTATGTGCTCCCACAGGTGCATAAATGACACCCATGTACCAGGAAGAAACCATCCTAGTCAGCATGCATGAGCACATGTCTTATTTTAATTAATTTTCTTTTTATTTTTACCTCCAGGGTTATTGCTAGGGCTCTCTGCCTGCACTACAAATCCACTGCTCCTAGTGGCCATTTTTATTTGATAGAACAGAGAGACTGGGAGTATGGATCAACCCATGTCAAGGCCCATGTTCAGCGGGGAAGCAATTACAGAAGCCAGACCTTCCACCCTCTGCAACCCACAAGGACCCTGGATCCATACTCCCAGAGAGATAGAGAGTGGGAAGGCTATCAGGGGAGGGGGTGGGATGTGGAGATTAGGTTATGGGAATTGTACCCCTCTTATTCTATGGTTTTGTTAATGTCTCCTTTCTTAAATAAATAAAAAATAAAAAAAAAGAACAGAGAGACTGAGAGGAGAGGAAGAGACCAGCAGACCTGTCTCACTGCTTGTGAAGCTTCCCCCTGCAAGTGGGGAGCCAGGGGTTCAATCCCAGATCCTTCACTGGGTTCTTATACTTAGTACTATGTGCACTTAACCAGGTGTACTACTGCCCAGGCCCCTTTATTATTTTCCTTTATCTTTTTAAAAATCAGTTTTAAAAATATTTTTATTATTGAATAGAGACAGAGAAATTGAGGGGAGGGAGAGATAAAAAGGGAGAGAGAGATAGAGAGGCACCTGCAGCACTGGCAAAGCTTTCCCCATGCGGGTGGGGACCAGATCCATGTAAATTATAATGTGTGTGCTTAACCAGGTGCACCAACACCTGGCCCCTCATGTCTTATTTTTATACTTCCTTTTTTTCCACTTTATTTATTTATTTACTATTGGACAGAGAAAAAATGAGAAGGGAGAGGGAGGGAGATAGAGAGAGACAGAGACAGAGAGACACCTGCAGCCCTGCTTCACCACTTGTGAAGCTTCCCCCCTGCAGGTGGGGACCAGGGGCTTGGAGCCAGATCATTGTGCACTGTAATGTGTGTTTAACCAGGCGCACCACTGCCTGGCCCCCATGTCTTATTCTATAATTTTAAGTAAAGGGTAATTCTTGGTTGCTTCTGGGAGTGGTCACTAGATCTTCTAGCTACCACTTTTTACTGTTTTACAATCCAAATTCTGCCTCTGTAAACCTACAGGTCGCCCAAGACTTCTTAAGGATCAGTTCCAAGGGCTTTCTCAGTTTTCAAATTCTGGGCAAGCAGTGAATTTTAAACACTTATGTTGAAACTGTCCTCTTTAGGGGGCCAGGCAGTGGTCCACCTGGTTAAGTACACACACTACTGTGCGCAAGGACCTGGGTTCAAGGCCCTGGTCTCCACCTGCAGGGAAAAGCTTTGTGAATGGTAAAGCAGGGCTGCAGGTGTCTGTCTTTTCTAACTAAATTCTGACCATACAAATGTGTCTTGCTACAATTCAGGGCTTAAAAAGGGGGGGGATAAGTTACCTAGTTTTAAAAATATCACTGGGGGTCGGGCGGTGGAGCAGTGGGTTAAGCGCATGTGGCGCAATGCGCAGGGACCGGCGTAAGGATCCCGGTTCGAGCCCCCGGCTCCCCACCTGCAGGGGAGTCGCTTCACAGGCGGTGAAGCAGGTCTGCAGGTGTCTATCTTTCTCTCCCCTTCTCTGTCTTCCCCTCCTCTCTCCATTTCTCTCTGTCCTATCCAACAACGAATTGCATCAACAAGGGCAATAATAATAACCACAACGAAGCTACAACAAGGGCAACAAAAGGCGGGAAAAAAATGGCCTCCAGGAGCGGTGGATTCATGGTGCAGGCACCGAGCCCAGCAATAACCCTGGAGGAGGAAAAAAAAAAATATATATATATATATATATCACTGAGATTTTTTTTCAAGATTTTTGTCGATAGCATCTGATTTCATGAAGCAGTAGTTAAGCTGTATTTTCACTCAAGTCATGAAACCCACTTCTTTTGTCTGACTAGAAAACATAGGACTATAGATAACCCTGCTCAGCTCTGGCTGATGGTGGTGTGGGGGATTGAACCTGGGACCTGTGAGCCTCAAGCATGAGTCTCTTGGTATAACCATTATGCCATCTACCCCTGTCCACTTTTTCTTTTTTTACACCTTTTTTTTCGAAATTAAAAAAAATTATTTATTTCCTTTTGTTGCCCTTGCTGTAGGACATATATATATATATTATATATATTATATAAATATAATATATATATATATATTTCCTCTGCTAGCAGATAGATAAGGAGAAAATGAGAGAGATGGGGAGATAGAGAGTGAGACAGACCAAGAGTCACCTGCAGACCTGCTTCACCACTCGTGAAGCTTCCCCTGCAGGTGGGGTCCTTGTTCATAGCAACATATGCACTCTACCACAGGCACCATCACCCAGCCCCTGAATACTGACTCTCTATCCTAGCATCCACAGCTCAGATTCCTGGAGTATACAGAGGTCAGAAGCAGCTCTAATAGCAATGGTAACTGAGTCTTATGTATAAATGACAGTCCTGTGGTTACAGTGACATATGTATTAATGAAGGGGACCTCAAGGGACAGATACAGAGGGCACAGTATCCCTGTAGCACCCGAGATGGCAGGAATAAACTAGGACCTCAGGTCCACAGGTGAGATGCTCCACCCACCACGCCCACTCCTGGACCACAGCCCTGTTTTAAGGAGAGGCTTCCCGTGTTACATCCTTGATACTCTCACTTTCTGGGAGGGGCATTAACAGACTTTGTGTCTTCAGGTGTGCTGCCCCTTAGAGCTGCTCAGGTCAGAGAATGGATAGGGAGAACCTGGGGAGTATAGACACTCCCTGGAGCACCACTGCCAGAACATGTTTCCCAAGCCAGTGGGGAAGAAAGGAAAGAATGGGGGAGTCTGGCAGTAGTGCAGCAGGTTAAGCACAGGTGGTACAAAGCTCAAGGATTAGTGTCAGGATCCCTGTTCCAGCCCCCAGCTCCCCACCTGCTGGGGTGTCCCTTCCCAGGTGGTGAAGCAGGTCTGCAGGAGTCTATCTTTCCCTCCCCCTCTGTCTTCCCCTCCTCTCTCCATTTCTCTCTGTCCTATCTAACAACGATGATATCAACAACAATAGTAACTACAACAATAAAAAACAAGGACAACAAAAGGGAAAATAAATGAATAAATAAAATTGTTAAAAAAGTAAAGAATGCACAGGAAATGGGAGTGGCAACAGGTATGGGCATGGCTTAGAAAGAGGGTGGAGGCGGGGCTTGGGAGTTGATAAGGCTGTTACAGGCCCTTTCTAGCTCTGCTAACATGGGGCCCTCAACATATCAGTAATTTACTCCCACACTCATTTCTCGATCTCTCTCTCTCTTTCTTTCTCTCTCTCTCTCTCTTTCTCTCCACACATGTACTCTAAAATGTCTGTTCTCAATTTTCCTGAATAAAGCTTGAAATTTCAGGAGTTGGGCAGTAGCACAGTGGGTTAAGGACACGTGACGCCAAGTGCAAGGTCCAGCGTAAGGATCCCAGTTCCAGTCTCGGTTCCCCATCTGCACGGGAGTCACTTCACAAGCAGTGAAGCAGGTCTGCAGGTGTCTCTCTCCCCCCCTCTCTGTCTTCCCCTCCTCTCCCCATTTCTCTCTGTCCTATCCAACAATAATTACATCAATAAAAAATACAACAATAAAACAACAAGGGCAATAAAAGGGAATAAAAATATAAATATTTTTTTTAAAAAGCTTGAAATTTCTAATTCTTGGTTGAGTTTATGTGTGACAAATCTACACTCATGTAGGTAACAAACTTGGCTATACTCCACCATCACTGAGTAGCAGTGGAAAGGCCAGAAGTGATTAATTGTTTGAAATAGGTGAAAAAAAAAAAACCAGTGATAAGGAGTATGTCATGGACCTACATATTGTAATCTTAATAGATTGTAACCACCATTAATCACAAATGAAAAGGGGAAATAAAGCCTGCAGTATTGATAACACAGTGAACCAAGCTACTAAGTGAGGTCTGTGCTACATCTTATTATTATTAAGCATAAAACAGAGTGGATAGTACATTCTACTTATGGAAGAATAACTGAGTCACATTTAATAATCATTGCTTTTGCACTGCAAGTTCCAGAGGCAGAGTGTGGTTGGATGTATGTGCTATACACAGATTGTTCCTATAGCCACTGGAGTGAGGAGGGTAGGGGCTGAGAACAGGACTGGAGACTAGACAGCCTAAGCTTCAGTCCTCATTAAACCTAAAAATATTATTTCTCGAGAATTCCATTTGAAAGAGGGGGGAAACTAAAGAGCATGTATCACAAGGGTTAGGGTAAAAATAAACTTGTTATGTAGATGAATTATCTGCAAGCATTTAAAATAATTTCATTGTAATGTTGGGTTAAATAAGAACAACTAGCACAATTCTAAATAATATATTGATAAATTAAAAGACCAGAACCTGATGAGCCAGGTCGTGGTGCATCTGGTTGAGCACACATATTACAGTGCTCCAAGACCCAGGTTCAAACCTTTAGTCCATACCTGCAGTAGGGAAGCTTCAGGAGTGGTGAAGTAGAACTGCAGGTGTCTGTCTCTCTCCTCTATGGCCCTCTCCCATCTCAATTTCTTTCTGTTTCTAATAATGAAATTAAAAAAAAGACTAAACAGAACATGATGTATAAATGATGAATATATGATGACCTGACTTAGAATATGAAAGCTTCATTATTTTAAGAAGACTCAGGAAGCCATTAACAGCTCAAAATGGCCTGAAAATACCTAAGAGAGAATGTAAAGGAAAAAAAGACGTTTGTATATACTGTGTGTAGGCTTACCTGCTGGAGCTGTGTCAGCAGAGGATCCCTGAGGAAAAACTCTTGTGGTTGTGACAATGCCCACCGAGGAAGCAGTAGTGCCCAGCAGGGTAGAAGAGAATCCAGTGGTGCCCATGGGTACACCAAGGAGGTTGAAGTGGAATCAGATCCTATGACAGATGAGCCTGTGGATTCAGATCCTTCCTTAGACTGGCTTGAAGTCTGAGAGACAACAGAAGATGGTCCAGTGGTGCCAGAGCCCTGGGATGATGGAGCCGTGGTCTCGCGCCCTGCTCCTGCTGTTCCAGCCCCAGTGGATCCACTGCTACTGCCTGCTGAGCCAGGCTGGGTGGTCCTGGAGTCTTGCACGGATTCCCCTGTGGTTCCTGCCTCCATGACAGATAGCCCAGTGGTTCTAGTCTGCACTGCAGCTGGTTGAGAGGTGCCAGGTCGATGGACAGATGAGCTTGTGGACTGACATCCTTACTGAGGCTTGCCTGAGGTCCCAGAGCTTTCTTCAGGTGGCCCTGTTTTTCCAGAGTCATTAGGTTCTGGTCCAGTGGTGCCAGAGACCTGGGATGATGGAGCCTTGGTGTGTTGCCCTGCCACAGATGATCCAGACACAGTGGAGCCACTGGCACTGCCTGGAGAGCCTGGTCAAGTGGTCCTAGAGCCCTGATTGGACTGTCCTGCTGTGGTGCCCTCTTCTGTGCCTGTGGTCTCTTTCTCAGTTGGTGGAATGGGTGCTGTGGGAGCCCCTGTTCCTCCTGGTTAAGAAACAATGATGTCAGTGCATTGGAATCCTCTGAGCAGGTAATATTCCCAATCCTGGTCAGTACCAATGGCTGGGGGTACTGACACAGGTGTCACAATGAGTTCCATGAAGCTTTCTTTTCTTTGTCACGAGGCCAGGTGGTGGTGCACCTGGTTGGGCAAATGTATTACAATGTGCAAGGACCCAGTTTGAGCCCCCAGTCCCCACCTGCAGGGGGAGAGCTTTGGGAGTGGTGAAGCAGTGCTGCAGGTGTCTCTCTGTCTCTCTCCCTCTCTATCACCCCCTTCCCTCTTGACTTCTGGTTGTCTCTACCCAATAAATAAAGATTAAAAGGGCAAAGGGTAGATAGCATAACGGTTATGCAATCACTCTCATGCCTGAGGCTCCAATGACCCAAGTTCAATCCCCAGCCCCACTGTAAGCAAGAGCTGAATAATGCTCTGGTAAAAATTACATTAAAGAAATAAAATAAAAGGAAGGAAAATTCACTATTAATAAATAAATGCATTTTTAAATTTTTTAAAAAAAATATTAACTATCTGTAACTCTGATGTTTGACTCCTTCCATGAGGGCTTTGGGGTTTGTGCAGAAAATGACCTAAGAATAAACAAATATTTCTTGGAGCATCAAAAAAGTGCATAGTAAGAGAAGACTATCATAAGTAAGGCCAACACATTCTTGGTGTCTCTCCTACCCTGAAAGTAATTTGTACCTTGACAATTGTTCCTGATGTATGTTCAACTAAAAACATCTTTGATCTTCTTGTTCCTTTACATGTGGTTTTATCCATAAAATCTTTGCTGGAGTTCTGATCAGTGATACACTGGATAGTCTCCCATCTCGAGGTATCTGGGAACATCCCTCCAGACTTCCTCAGGCTAGCTATTTGTATGGGTGGGAACTCAGGGTCCTGGCATATGGCTAAGGTTCTCCATCTGAGTAGTAGCCATTGCTTCTTACATTTAATAAGTAAAGTAAAACTTTGAAAGTCTGTGTTTGCATGGGACTACCTAGTTCGTTTCCAGATGGCACATATTCTAACAAAATTACAGATATTAAATACAGGCAAGGGCCTACATGTACCTAGTATAAGCAAGGGACAATTATATACCTCAAAGTAAAAGTGCTTAATAAATAGCCCTTTATGATTAGACTTAGATAGCATAAGCCTGGTATTCTAGTAGAATGTCCTAAAGAAGGCATCATAAATTCTCCAATCACATATTTATTATTTAGGCTTATACACCATCCTCTCCTACCCCTTACTTCACTTCTCTCAGTCACTTTATGTAGTTGAGTATCAAATAACTCAAAAAGAATTTAAGTACGATATAGTCTTCCATCTTTTTAAATCTCTTCTGACAGAGCATCAGCATTATTGTTACCCTTAGGTTAATTTTAGAAGAGACACTATACAACTGGCCAAGAGATATACAGGCAAAAATTACACATCAAGTAAAGGACAAGTACTGTCCCTATGACAACCATTATTAGAATCATTAAAAAACGAGGGGGAGATAGCATAATGGTTACGTAATCAGACTCTATGCCTGAGGCTCCAATCACCAAAGATCAACCCCCCCATACCACCATAAGCCAAAACTGAGCACTGCTCTGGTATTAAAAAAAAAATCATTAATCAAGTAACTGAAGAAAAACTTGAAGCTAACTAAGACCTCACTAAAATCCTAGGTCTATTTCCTCCCCAACATGAGGCCCTATTCCATAAATCCAATACTGGTTTGGATACAACAAATTACACTCAACATGGGGAGAAAGTCTAATCTTATCAGATAAAGGGGCTACAAATAAGGGCAAGAGACTAGCTCACTTATCTATGACCTTTTTGGCCACCATTAGGCCATGTTATCATCACCTGGAGTCCTAGACAGGGAATCCTTGAATACCCCATAGATTCTCCCCTAGACCTCTCTCTATTATCACTGGTCATATCTATTAGGAACAACATCATAAGCCCTTCTGTGGGCTTCTCAGGACCATACCTTCACTATGAACTACTCTCCAAAGGGAGGCTGGATTACCCTATTCTGCCACTCAAAGAAGACTGATTCTGAAGTGAGTGTATCCTAGAATGTTCTCAGATGTGATTATCAACTGTGAGCTAAGCCTGACAGGGACTTGGAGGTTGCAGAGGCTCTAGTGCTAAACATGAATAGATATGAGCCCCAGGTTAGCTCACTGAGGTAAACAGTTAATTGCATTTATATATTTTTTGTTAAATTTGCAAGCAACTCTCTACCCTAATCCTGATTTCTAGTACTATTCTCAACTCTGACACCATCTTTTCAGACAATATTGTTAGTCCACCTCCATGTTAGCTAATAAGCTCAAGCAAAGATTACTAAGACATAAGTTCCTAGGAACACTCCTAAAATAGACTTCCTAGCTCCCTTCTATCCTAAGCTCTGTACTTTCATCTGCATTATACTTACTTTATGGATCCTGTTAACTAAACATTTTGTCCTGTTTTCCATCTTACTGCCTTTCAGCCACCAAATTGCAGGTGCTACTGTGATTCCATCCTGACTTCCCTGGGAAGATGATCTCACCAATGCTTCCCAGAACTTCACCTCTCCAGAGCCCTACTCTACTAGAACAGTCCAGGGGTAGAGACTGACCGACCAACACCTGCCGAGATAGCCTGAGGGTGCTTCTTCCGGAGCTAGTGCTCTCTGGCTTGGAGAGATCTCAACTGGAGCCGATCTAGGCTGCTGCGTGGGAGAGGGATCAGGAACTCTTGCCACACTAACTTCGCAGGAGATACACTCTGGAACTCTCGGAGCCGGAAAACAATTTCCAAGTGTCTTTAATCAGAAGAGCAGCTGTTTTTATACTCTCCAAGTAGGGTGGAAACAGGATATGACATAGAGAGGGTGGAGTGAAAAGTGACTGGTGGAAGATCAGGGTGTGACAAGGAGAGACCTTCTAAGTGGTAATAGGTGTAGGGCTGACCTAGAAAGGAAGTGAAGGTAGGACCACAAAAATAATGGAGAAAAATATATATACATAGATAAAGATAGATCTTAGATAGACAGACAGACAGGCAGATGGTAAGTAGTAGAATCAGCCCATATCGGTAACTTTGGGAGACTGCAGTTTTCAATGCAGGGAATGGGACACAGACCTCTGGTGGTTGAAACAGTATGGAATTATACCCCTATTATCATACAATTTTGTAAATAAGTATTAAGTTGACAATAAAAAAAAAGTCAGGATTTGGCGGTGATGCACCTAGTTTAGCGCACATATTACTAAGCACAAGGCCCACGCAAGAATCAATGTCCTGGCAGTCAGGCTGTAGCACAGTGGGTTAAACGCAGGTGGTGCAAAGCCCAAGGACCTGCATAAGGATTCCAGTTCAAGCCCCCAGTTCCCTACCTTCAGGGGAGTCACTTCAAGGCAGTAAAACAGGTCTGCAGGTATCTCTCTCTCTCCCCCTCTGTCTTCCCCTCCTCTCTCCATTTCTCTCTGTCCTATCCAACAAGAATGACAACAATAATAACTACAACAATAAAACAACAAGGGCAACAAAAGGGAATAAATAAATTAATTAAACTAAATTAAAGAATCCAGTTTCTAGCCCCCACTCTCCACCTGCAGGGGGGAATGCTTCACAAGTGGCAAGGCAGGTCTACAGGTGTCAATCTTTCTCCCTTTCTATATCCCCTAACCTCTCAATTTTTCTCACTCCTATTAAATAAAATGGGGGAGGGAATCTGTGTTTAGGGACAAGGAGCTTTCCCATGTGTCTGTATCATCTCTTTGTCATAAATGACACGTTTACTGCTGGGATTCAGTGCCTGCACCACAAATCCCCACTGTGGATGTGCCTTGGTGAGAAAGGAGTAAGAGGCCCAGAGGTAGTCTGAGCACTAACTACTGTGCCAGGGCTGTGGGGCTGTTCACCCATTCACCATGGAATTAAGTGCCTTATGTATCTTGGGACTGAAAGTCTGGAGCTTTAATTCTAGTTCCATCTCTCTCTCCAGCCTGACACACTCTCTATTCTTTTGCAATTATCTTCTGGATATTTCTGAATGAATCCTGTTATGGTTGGCTTTTCTACCACAGCCTCTGTTTAGATGCTTAAAATAACTAGGTTCAACACTCAGAGTGATCTGATACAGTGCTAAACCCATCCACATGGAGGTGTAAAGATACAACTTACTATCCACAGGCACTACTATATGTATCATTTCATTAAAAAAAATACACACACCATGATGCCAACCTCACTTCCCTGGGCAGACAACTCTACCAATGTGTCCTGGAGCCCCAAATCCCCATATCCCTGTTCCACCAGGGAAAGAGAGAGACAGGCTGGGAGTATGGATCCACCTGTCAATGCCCATGAAGCAATTACAGAAGCCAGACGTTCCACCTTCTGCACCCCAAAATGATCCTGGGCCCATACTCCAAGAGGAATAAAGAATAGGAAAACTTCCAAGAGAGGGGGTAGTTTGGAGATATCTGGTGTTGGGAATTGTGTGTGGAATTGTACCCCTCTTATCCAATGAACTTGACCATCATAATTAAATCATTTTAAAAGGGAGAAAAATACACATAACATTGAGATCCACAGCTACAACATCCTTCTTATCTTACACACCTTCCAATGGCCATAGGCTCCCTGAATTACAGTTCATTTAAAAAAACTCTGTTTTCCAGTTTTAAGCACTTACTTAAGGAGAAAGACATCCTCTGGCAAAGCAACTCATCTCTCACACAAGCAGTGCTGGATTAGAAGACCTCACACATCCAAGTTCAGTGTCACAAAGGCAAGCCTGAGGCTCTTCTTGCTGAGTTACTGCCAAGGCACAAGGACAACCCCACCCTAACCCCCTTTCAGCTGACCCCTTCACACTGTCCTCAGGATGTCAGTTGTCTCTTCTCACACCATCCAGTTGCATGCCTTGCTGCCTCTGCATTTGCTGCCTATGACTTCTGAGGGATAGCTCTTGCCCAAATGCCCAAATCCACCTCAGTCCTCAACCATCCACCTCAGTGTTCTTGTCGCCAAAAAGGAACCCATTGCCAGCAGCTTCTCTCCTCAAGGTGTAAGCTTTCTACTTTTCACAGCACCTCAGTGCACATCTGCCACACGGCTGAGCGGTTTCCTCCCCTAGCAGACTAAGGTCCTGCTTTCATGGGGTCAAATCTGGGAAAACAACAGTCCCTGCAGGGTTCTGGCAGGTTCACTGACCTCGCCAGTCACTGGAACGAATACTTAGCAGACAGCATTTCAAGTGCATGAATGAGCACCACCACATCTGCAAACTGGACAAAGCCAGGTTGTCTCTACCAGGCAGGAAGAAGCCTGTCTGCCTACCTTGTCTGCAGCATCTTCTCTGGGCTTGCTTCTCCCCAGCGCTGAGCTGGCCTGGCTAAGGATGCACTTCTGTCTCGAGGCCCTGCTGAACATGGTCACTGCGGGCTGTGGATTGAGGGAAAAGTTGTCTCTGGGTGAGGATGAGCATGAGCTGGGAGTGTGACCCACGCCAAGGGAAGTGGCGAATCTGCTCTGAGCCCAAGGGGCAGGACAGGGACAGGGGCTGCAGTTCTCCATTACCCTCACATGGAGAAGGGCCCATCTCCACCCAGCGCCCTGAATTTTATTAGGTGCGCTCTTCCTGCATAGTAGGAATAATGATGTTTAAGTGCAAGGACTCCAGGATTTTCTCTAAAGGCATTTATTTATTTTAACACCAGGATTACCACTAGGACTTGGTAACTGCATGAATGACGAATCCACAGCTGCTAGTGGTCTTATTTTAAAAAATTTATATTTACTTATTTATTTTCAATTTTGTTGCCCTACTAGTGGTCATTTTTGTTTTATTTTTGATATATATAGAGAGAAATTGAGAAAGGTGAGATGAAAACTCAACAAAAAGAACACAATAAAATGTGGTCAGAATGTACAAGTAGATGACTCTCTAGAGATACTCCTGGCCCACAGACATAGGCAGAAATGCTCCAGTTCACTCATCATCAGAAATGTGCAAATCAAAACCACTTTGAGATACCCCATCACACCTTTGATATGGACTCCATAAGTAAAACAACAGAAGGTAAGTGTTAGAGAGGATGTGGAGAGAGGGGAACTCTACTGCACTGCCTGTGGGATGCAAACCGGTGAACTAAGTATGGAGAATCCTTAAACAAATAAAAAAGGAAATACCACATGACACAGCAATTCCACTCTTAGGTATATACCCCAAAGACAGAAAAGCACTGGTTCAGAGGGATATGTGCACCCCCATGTTCACAGCTGCTTTAGTCACAATAGCAAAGACCTGGAAACAACCAAAATGTCCTTTTGACAGATGCCTAGATTAAAAAAAGAGTATCATGCAGTAATCAAAAAGGATATCCTTGTGTCCCTTGGGATAAAGTGGCTGAAACTGGAGAAGATGATGCTCAGTGAAGCAAGTTAGGAGTAAGGACAACTACAGAATGGTTTCACTCATACATGGGATATTGAGTCTAAATGTGTGGGGAAAAAAACAAACTGTAAACCTATTTCTAAGACTGTGTGAGCACTCTAGTGGTTTATCTATGGGTGTGGGGATGGGGACACAGACTGAATGTTTGCTAAGAAGAGGCTTCAATAACCCCACTAACTCCTGCCCAACTAGACACCCTCCCCCACCACCAGTGGGTTCTCTCTTGTGGAGGCTAAACTTTTTTTTCCCAGGCACAGCTCTGCTGAAAGATAATAATAACTAAGGCAAACAGACCTTGAGCAGTGGGTCCAAGTCCCACCCCTTAACCTTGCAGCCTCTGCTTCTGGGATGACTCCTTTTGTTCTCCAGCCTGTGCCCTGATATAAGGCTGTACCGCCCCTTTGTCTTGTGCCAGACTTATGAGAAAGACCTGAGACCCTGGTTCAAGCATAAATAAAAGGCTCCTTTCCTCCTCCACCCACCTCGACTTCAGTTATCTTGATTATTAATAGTGTTCCTCAGCAACCTCACTCTAGTTCAATCCACAGACCTACAGCACAACTCTACTGTCATGGGGGACATGGCCCAGGGAGGGGCTGGGCTCCGGGATGGGTGGCCGTGATGGCACCCTTGATGCAGCCCACAGAGCTACAGCCTCATTGCTCATGATGTCTCTGCCTGTGTTCACTATAACAAGGACCACTTGAGAAACCTCAGACATGGCCACACTGAGCATGTTCTGCTCTTTCCTCTCCTTCCCTGCTGCTGGACAACTCTGTCCTCAGACAGCCTCCCACTGGGTCCTGAAATGTCCAGGCATAACACCCATGGGAGGAGAGGTAGGAGCCCAGCAATGCCCAGGGGGACTGATGGCCACATGCCTCTGAAGCTCCAGTTACCATTCCTTCTACAAGGAACATATCTGAGCCAGAAACTAACTAGGACAGAACTGTCTGTGGGATTGAAAGTTGTTGGCCTGTTGGTCTCAGTGTTCAGAAGCAAGGGTGAGCCGCCACAGAAGACCTACTATGAGATTCTGGCCTCTGGATTTGGGAAACAGGATTAAGGCTGGTGTTTTAATTCAAACACTAGGGTGCAGCCCTCTTCATATTTGCCAGGGCCTGGAAGAATGGGTTCAATCTCTGTGAAGGGCTTTGCCTTTATAAAGCTGGAGGCCTATAGAGGAACTGGTCTGACACCAGGACAGCAAGACATGAATCCAACTTGGCTAGTCTAGAGCCAGGTTTGCAACCTCTCTGGGGACAGGGTCATCAGGCATCATTATTAGAGCTGATTATGACTCAGGAAACTCACAGGCCTTCTCCATGTTTCTCTCCCTCTCTCTATTACACCACACACACACACACACACACACACACACCATGCATAAAAATATTGACTTTTCTGTCCAGATACTATGTATTCATTTTCTCATTACTATATTTGTGATAACCAAGAGTACATTTTGCTTAAAGGAAAATATTTCTTTGAAAGGAAAGAGAAGAAAGAAATAATGAAGGCAAAGGGGTATAAACTAGTCCTTTCAGTTCCTTTGACACTCAGATACTTAATGCACACACAAAAAAAGCGGTGTCTAGAATTTAAATAATAGTACCAGATAAACAAAAAGATAATATACCTGAGATACCTTTCCTTCCTAGAAAAACTGAAATAACCCGTTTTAGTGAATCTAATATATTGTCTTGATAATGACTTATAATATTACTTATTTCTAAATGTGTAGAGATTGTTCATGCAGTACAAGCACAAGTGTGTTATATAGAGGGATATAAGTAGATCTGTAAATTTTTGTACATCTGTTTTCATTCACTTCTATTATTACTGTCTTAGAATATATTGAGGAAGACTGAGAGCCTAAGGGAAGGAAAAAGGGAGTGGTAAGAAAAAGGAGAGAAAATGCTGGAAGACTGACCTTAAAAGAAGACTCAAACTGTGTACAATGATGCTGGATATGTTGCTGGATGGATCGGGAATGTTTTTAGATTTCTCTATTGTCTCAGGCAATCCAGGAAGTGATGCAGTGTATGTATTAGGCATGGACTCTATTCTGAGACTGGGATGAGGTAGGATTCAAATTCCCATTTGAAAGAAACTCTCTGTTTCATCCCACAGTGCCTAACCATGAATACCTGCTTCAGAACCAGGTTATTTTGAAAGAAGACAGGGATTTTTTTCCCTCCTCCTGGGTTATTGCTGGGCTCGGTGCCTGCAGCATGAATCCACCGCTCCTGGAGGCCATTTATTTTTTCCCCCTTTTGTTGCCCTTGTTGTAGCTATTATTATTGCCCTTGTTGACGCAATTTGTTGTTGGATAGGACAGAGAGAAATGGAGAGAGGAGGGGAAGACGGAGAAGGGGAGAGAAAGATAGACACCTGCAGACCTGCTTCACCGCCTGTGAAGCGACTCCCCTGCAGGTGGGGAGCCGGGGGCTCGAACCGGGATTCTTACGCCGGTCCCTGCGCTTTGCGCCACCTGCGCTTAACCCACTGCGCCACCGCCCGACTCCCGACAGGGATGTTTTTGACCAGTTTCTTTTTTTTTTTTTAATTTCTTAGTAGCCATTTTCTCCATACCATTCTAATACTCTCCCATCAATAATTATATATTGAGAAACTGTATTAGCTTGCTATGTAGTATGACCAGACTAGGATGTCTAGTTAAATAATTTTATTATTCTGACTTTTTTATTTTTTAACCACCAGTGTTATTGCTGGGGCTCATGCTTGCACTATGATTCCATTGCTCTCCGCAGTCACTTTTTCCTTTTCTAATTTGCCACGCCAGAGAGATATATAGACATGGGGAGAGAAGGATAAAGGCAGACATCAGCAGCACTGCTCCACCACTTGGGAGGTGGTCTCCACTCCCTTACCCACCCAGGAATAGGGTCCAGGGACTTAAAACAAGGTCCTGCCCCTGGCTCCTTGTGTGCGCTACCAGGTGCACCACTGCCAGGCCCCTGGTGACTCTTAAAACAAATACTGTCCATTAAAAGGCAGAAGTCTGACAGACAGTATGTGACAAGACTCAGTGCCCTCTCTGCTTTCTGTCTTTGCTCATAGAGGCATCCTTGATGTAGGACTGTATGTAAAGGAAACATTTCCATGGTGACATACATCATTCTCCTCCTGGACTTAAGACTGGTTGGGCTTTCTTCCTTCTCTCCTTCTATAATGCTCTCAACTAGAAAGTGGGCCAGGTGGCCTCCTGGCTCTCCACCTCCTCTCAGCACACAGGTCATCAAAGAATGTCCACAACTCATTTGCCAATGGATTCATTCTTTCAAAAATGGTTTTATGAGGATAACATTGCCTTTGTGTATGTACACACAGACACACACACACACACACACACACACACACACACACACACACACACACACACACACACACACTTAGGCTCCTGGAAATAGTGTGTCTTTGACAGCATCCATGTGGATATCCTACAGTGATATTTACTGTTTAGAATTATATAATTAGATGACGATGACCAGTGCATGAAATAGGGGCAAGGCTTATGCAATCTCTATTATTTCCAATAACAGCCTGGAAGTCTATGGTCATCTCTAAAGAAAAAGATTAAAAGACTCAAAGCTGTAGGTGCAACTGGCTTCAGAGGGTAACTCTGTCAACTCTCAGTTATGACACTGACCTTTGACCACTGACATCACAGCCCAGGTTCCTTGGCTACAGCGGAATCTTCAGTCTCGGAGACTGAGCTGAACAGTGCACACAGTGCTGTGCCCAGCTTTCTCTTTCGCATCAAGGAGTGAAGAGTAGAGGATGTCTGTGTCTATCAGAAAGTCTTCGAGGCTTTCAGGGTGTCTGGGCTGGCTGCCCTGCTTAAGGTATAGTCTGTTCACATGGCCTGTGTGACCAGCAGAGGAGGAGGAGGGTGGTCCCAGGACGTGCTCTGTGTGATGCCCACGGACAGAATACTCAGCTTCAGCCATAGTTATCAACAGTTAATTGTGCTCATGAGATTCCCTTCTGCTGATGCCAGAGAGCAGGCTTGAACTGTTAGCATCTGAGTCCTGTGGGCTTACTATGGGCACAGCCAAGGAATAGCTTAGTACTTCCTTGAGTTGAGAAACATTTGAATGTTTGGTTTATTCTCGGATGATCATGGGATTCCTGCCCCCCTCAACCCCAAAGTGATGACTGACTTAAAGAAGATTAGAGTCAGTTTTCCAGAATCCTGTTATCTAAGTGTGTATGTTAACCTGAGACCACAATGGAATGACTTCTTCACACTCTTGGATCTATGCAATCTGACCCCTATAGGTCACACATAGATCTGTTTAAAATTATTTTTATTAGAAAGGAATAGAGAGAGAACAAAAAATAAGAAAAAAGAAGCAGAGAGAAATGAAAAGGGTTAGAGGAATGGGTAGGGAGAGAGGCAGAGTCACTGAGGCAAAAACTGCAAATGATACTTGGGGTTGATTATGCTCCACAACACTCTAGACACTGTGCTGCCTTCAGGCCTTGGCCCTGTGTCCCTGAATTGGTTCTTTGAAACATTTCTCATCCTCTCTCCTTTGACCTCTTAGTGTCCCCTTACATTTTTTTATCCTTATATTTTGGGGTCATTGTTAATTCACTACAGTGTGATTTGTTGACATGGGGTGTCTGCACAATACTCTCACTCCCACTCAGGTCCTCTCCCAGCACCAAGCACCAGGGCCCCTATACCCTCACTCCCCCTCACTCCCTCTCAGTGTCTCCTTTCTACCAGGTCCTGAGACTCTGCTACTTCCTTGTCCCCTGACACTGAAATGACAGGCCCTGTGCCCTGTCCTTTAAGCTTCCCTCCATTACCACCAAGCCCTGAGTGACCTCAACTCTCACAGGAGCTCTGTCTAGCTCAAGACTCCTGAATTGGGTTGCTGAGCCCTTCTGGGGAACTAGACTCCTCTGTAATGCTCTGTGAGTGCTGACATCAGCAGGAGCCCCTGTGTTCCACCTGCCAGTGACAAACTGCCTTGTGGGTCTGCTGTGTTGCAGCTCTTCTGTGGAGGAGGGTAGTCCAGAAGAGAAGAACCTAGTGTTGCCTCATGGCCATATCCAGTTCTTCTGCTCTGGCAAATTCCAGAAGGGGCGGAGGTGGCAGAAAAGGCAACTGATCTTATATTCCAAGGTTTTGCTCATCTCCAACACAAAGTATGTACCTGCTCAACCTGAAGTTGGTGTAATGCACCAAAGTAAAAAACTCTGGGGTGGAGGAGTAGGGGGGGAATACAGGTCCTGGAAAAGGATGGCAGAGGACCTAGTGGGGGTTGTATTATTATGGGGAACTCTCAGGGAAAACTGAGAAATATTATATATGTACAAACTATTGTAGTTACTGTTGACTATACAGCATTAATCCAATAAAAAATGACTAAAAGCAAGAAACACACCCACCATCTCCTTAGGAGAAACCCAGATGCTCGCAGATCGCTGGGATAGAAGCTTACAGTGCTGTGCTCTATTCCCTCTCCAGGTACAAGAGTCACTTCAGAATCAAGTACTTGGTGCCCCTGATGGACATGAGGGTGGAACCAGCATGAAGAAAGCCGCGAGAGCCCACACATCACTGGTCCTGGGCTGGGCTGACTGCAGCTTCGTGGTCTCTTTTCAGTAAGACTGCAGCCAGGCCCTGCCTGTCTCCTCATGACTCTTAGGGGGAGCACAGCTCCATCTGGGGGTCTATTAGCCACATGTGCTCTGACCCCCACAAGGACAGCTCTGTGCTCTCCATTGTCCTCCAATGGCTCTGATTCAGGCAAACACATGTAGCTGCTAAGATCTCTGCAAGTAGGGACCCGGGGATTGAAACCAGGTCCTTGTGCATGGTAGCATGTGCAGTTAACCATCCGCACCACCAACTGAGCCCAAACCCAATTTCTCCTCCATTTAGAAGATTTCCTCGTCATCCCAGCAAACTGTTAAAGAGCAGGGCCCCTCAGCACCCAGTGACCAGGACAGGCATCCTGGATCACACAGTCCCACCGATAACAATCAATGATGCTGTTTATATTGGCCGGAATTATAATATGTTTGTTTGAATTTTGTGCATTTTAACTTTTTTTCTCCCCTTCTCTTTGATTTCAGGTCAGTTGAGAAGATGGAGCAATGGTACAACAAGCTTTCTGAGTATGTCCTTATTTCATGTATTTCAAATCTTCAAGTTCTCAGAATGCAGAGTCCTAGCAGTCAATGCCCATCGCTCTTTTCCCCCTTCTCTCCACGCTGTGATGGGAGCTAACATCACCCTGCACCATGTATTAAATGGCCCTGACTTAAGGGCAGATTTCTTCATGGGCTGGTTCTCAAAGGAAATATACCTGCCAGCCCTACAGCCCAGGGAGGTTCTGGCCTGGACTCCAGGCAGGAAAGCTGCCAGGAGGATGGGATCTGCAGCCCTGATCTCAGAGACCTGACACCATAGACATGTTTTCTTGGATCTGTCTCATTCTCTGGAAATACATTTGCATACTGTTTCTCTCATTAGATCTTGCATATATCTTCAAAAAGTTGCTATGTTGAAAAAGCATTGAAAAATGCTGAAATGATTAGCCAAACACAAGTTCATTTGAAAATAGTTTAACAGATCATTTTTCCTTCTCTCTTTTGGGTCACTGTGGAATCCATTAGAAAAATTTACACTGCCATTCTCGACTACCTGGACACCATCCTAGAGGAGGCAGAAGGCAACTGTGTGAGTGTTTCTAACACTAGAACTCACATCCCATGTTCCTGCTTTACATAGAAAGTGCTCTAGAGATGACGGAAGAATCCAACACTTACCATCCAGAAAGATGTGTTTTCCTACTTACAGACATCTCTATAGACACAAAAAAAGGGAGTCAAAACTGTATGCAACATTCTCTTGCATATACAGAGTGGTTTGCATTGCTCCCTGTGGATTATTTCCCCCTGGAATGGGTGACTCTACTAATTAAAGAGAAAATAACAAGCTCAGTTTTCTTTATGCTACTGGATCAAAAGAAAGCTAGGAGGGACCAGGCAGTGGTGTATCTGGTAGAGTGCACATGTTACCATGCAAGATGACCTGGGTTCAAGTCTCTGAGTCCTACTTGTGGCAGGGGGAGGTTCATGAGTGGTGAGGCAGTACTGCAGGTGTCTCTCTACATCTATGCCCCTTTCTCCCCCTTCTGCTTCCCCTTTATCAAATAATATGAAAAAAGAAGACAATGACAGCCAGGAGCTGTGGAGTCATGATGCAGCCACCAAGCCCAGTGGCAAA
This sequence comes from Erinaceus europaeus, assembly GCF_950295315.1. Taxonomy (NCBI): domain Eukaryota; kingdom Metazoa; phylum Chordata; class Mammalia; order Eulipotyphla; family Erinaceidae; genus Erinaceus; species Erinaceus europaeus. Next base: position 3,311,650 of record NW_026647114.1, read on the forward strand.
AGAAAGTACGTTGAGTATCATTTGTTTTCTGGAATTGCAGTACAATAGCTAAGATATTTACTATGGGGAACTAAGACATTCTCTTACCCACAATTTCAGTAGTGACTGAATACTGGTTAATAAGCTTATACAACTATAGGGGTAGAGTTCCATGCTCATCATCTCCAATTTGTAAATGTACTTCTTTCATTAAGTTAGAATCTTTCATTCATGTGACCTTGGATATTTTTTCTTTCCCATCTTAAATCTTTCCCCATTTTCAGGTATGGACACCATCTTCTTCCCTTGGAGTTCTTTTGTTTGTTTTACTACTGATAAATACAGAAAGAAATGGAGTGGGATGGGGAGATAGAAAAGGAAAGACACAGAGTCACCTAGAGCACTGCTTAACTACTCATGAAGTTTTCCCCTTACAGGTGGGGCCTAAGTGTTGAATGTGGGTCCTTGTCCATGGTAATGTGTGTGCTTAATTAGGTATACTGCCTTGCCTGGCCCTGAGGAGGGTTCTTTCTTCCTTTCTCTATTTCTTTCTTTTTTCCAGAGCACTGATCAGCTTTGACTTATGGCTTATAGTGGTCTGGGGGATTGAACCAGGGACTTTGGAGCCTCAGGCATGACAGTCTCTTTGCAAAAACATTATGCTAAGAGGTCCCACTATGTTATTCTCATGAGATCCCACTTACAGATATACTACACCTATGGATTCTGTCTGCATGTCCCTTGGATACTGTGTGCTCTTTTTACAATTATTTATTGCATTAGGATGGGATCATTTTTTTTTTTCTTCTTTTTTTTATTTTTTTTTATTTAAATTTTTAATTTAAGAAAGGATTAGTGAACAAAAGCATAAGGTAGGAGGGGTACAACTCCACACAATTCCCACCACCCAATCCCCATAACCCACCCTCTCCCATGATAGCCTTCCCATTCTCTAGCCCTCTGGGAGCATGGACCCAGGGTCGTTGAGGGTTGCAGAAGGTAGAGGGTCTGGCTTCTGTAATTGCTTCCCCGCTGAACATGGGCGTTGACTGGTCGGTCCATACTCCCAGTCTGCCTCTCTCTTTCCCTAGTAAGGTGTGTCTCTGGGGAAGCTGAGCTCCAGGACACATTGGTGGGGTCTTCAATCCAGGGAAGCCTAGCCAGCATCCTGGTGGCATCTGGAACCTGGTGATTGAAAAGAGAGTTAACATACAAAGCCAAACAATTTGTTGAGCAAACATGGAAGGATGGGATCATTTTTAATGATCTATCACAAACCAATTCCTCCTTAATTTCTCAGCTTCATTAACAGCTTAGTATGTCAATAAGGCTTTCTGGCAGGGCAGTGGCACCCAATCCTGGGTTCTGAACTTGGTAAGGTGTGTGCCGAACCAGCAGCACAACTGCCTAACTCTCTTTTTTTATTTCTTCTTTTGCATAATTTGAAAACTGCATCATATCAGGGTTGGCCTTCACTCTGCAGCATTGATGCCATTTTCCTGCTTCTTCATATACCAGCCAATGCTTCTCACGTGGAGGGGGCAGTTCAAAGCATTTGATTAGATAGTTGACATTTTAAATTAAAAAGTATTTAATCAGCTGGGAGTTACCTGTGTGTATATACCGAGTCTAGAAAGCAAGCAGGAAGAAATCCACATATCCTTGTCAACACACTTCTAAACATGCACTGAAAATCCAAGGATTCACTAAAATCTACAGTGTTGACTCAAAACCACAGTCACTCCCAGGGGTCAAGTAGCTTTGTTACTGGACACAGGGCTCTATCTCTCTCTAGGGAAACAGAGCTGCTGGGAAATATGTTGTTCCACTGCTCACTCCATAGGCTTATTGTGACCCTGACTTCTTTCTCTCCCAAGAGTTTGAGGAACCTGATCAGAGGTCTGTGAGTTCCAGGATGGAAGAAACCACAGAGCCACCTGCAGGTGAGTGTCAGGGCAATCTACAAAGAGGCTGACTGGCTCAGGGAAAATGGTTTCCAGCTTAGCTTCAATACCTTCTGACAGGGAAAAGTGCAGGCAAAAGGCCTCCATGCATTCAGCAGACACTGACCAACTCACTGCTCTGTAACAGGCTCTAATGACAGCCCTTGCTTCTTTACTTCTCTGTGGCAGACAGGGCTGCTCTATAGAGGTCTTCCTCATGAGGAATTCATTGCATTCTAGGCATAGGAATGTATAAGGGAATCTTCCTCTTTACTTTGTCAACTCTTCTCTTGGGCACATGCTAGGGCAGGGTCTCCTGTCAGATTCATGGACACAGAAACACAGCCTTCTTTGCACAGATGGTCCAAAGAAGGCCCTTCTGTCATCTTCTACAGTGAGGTGAGTCTCTTCATGGTCATCCTGGACCTAGATTCAGTTTCTCTCCATGTAGGTGGCAAACATCTGAATGAACACGAAGTGGGCCAAATGCCAGCCACGGAGGGGCTTCCATTAGAAGCACATGACTCCTGCAGCCTCCAATGTGGAGACCAGCAGGGGAGAGGGGACCTGCTGGGTTCCTGCATATGCCTCCTGCCATGTCATATCTCCTTCATGAAACAAGTTCATGACACTGAAAATCAATCTCAAGGAGGGAGTGGGGGGCAGGATTGGCAAGGACCCAGTAGCCCCAGAGAAAGCCATGCACGTCTCCCCGGAAGACACTGCTTCCTTGCCATACTCTAGCTAAATCCTGTGGTCATGATGGGCTCATCCCAACCACCTCAGCCTAAACATATGCTTGGATTTCTCTCCATACAGATGGTGAATACCACCATGACAATGGAATGGCTCCACTGCCTGTAACTGAGGACCAGTCAAAGGAACAGGAAGTCTCTGGCTTGGATTCCAGCTGCCAGGAGTCCTTCCTGTTGGAGCAGCTATTTGAAGACACCCCAGGTTAGTTCCTCCTCAAGCCCAGATCCCAGGTCAGGACCAGCAAAGGAGAGGGAAATTGAACACTTTGCTGCAAGTGCCACCTCTCTGGAAATTTCTCCCCTCCTGAAAACAAGCTCATGACACTGAAAACCAGCCTCACTGGGGAAATGGGACCAGAATATACATCAGAATAGTGACCTAGCATAAATTCTACTTCCAAGTTTCTAGAAACATCTTATTTCTCAAAAAAAAAAAAAAAAAAAAAGACAAGGCCAGTTAACACACCTTCAAATCAATAAAAAGTAGGGAGTCCAGGTCTCCTTTCTCAAATCCTCAAAGATTTTCCTGCTGATATGCAGGAATCATCTCCTACACTAAAGACTCGATTTGCTTTCTTCATCCGTCCCTCTACAAAGGTTTCAGTTAGGAAGTAGACCCTCCGCCCCTTGGTTCTCTATGTCCTTCATCCTCTCACTGACTCAGCTCCCTAGGGCCCCTCGTTTGTCCATTGCTAATCCCACTACTATGTTCACAGGTCTCTGCACTGAGGGTGACTCTACCAGGACCCTGGGCATCTCTGTTGACAGAGGCCACCACAAGAGCATCTTGGTGGCTGTGGACCAGAGGGATGACACTGTCTCCACCCTCCATGATGTGGAAAGCATCAGGCAGAGCTCCGTGTTCAATTATCTGCACGGGGGCCCCTCATGTCCACCTTTGCTGGACCTCACTGCCTCTGAGCTCATAACTGAATACTTGATGGGTTGTGGGGACAGGGCCACCCACAAGCTGTCACTCTACAACTATGCCCTGAGCCACCCCATCATCCCTGTGAACCTGGCAGTGGAGGACATCATGGACTGTGCCACTCTGCTCCACCAGAAAGAGAAGGCCACCAGCACTCAGTTCTCCTGCATCATGTCCGTGCTTTGTACTGGCAACCACAAAGAGCTTAACAAGGAAGACAAGGAGAAGTGAGGCCCTCCATCCTGGTCCCCTTCCTGATAGATGTAGGTGCCTCCTTCCTGACTGATGCCAGTGGTTAAAAGGTGACCAGGCTCCTGGACACACCTCATCTACACCATGAGTCTGGATGAACCTAGGCCATGTGAGATTAATTCGAGCAACTAGTCTGTGTGAGACACAAGGTGTTCTGGCTAATTAAAACAGGAGAAGAGAATCACATGCCAACAATGGCAGGACTTTACTCATTCTCGTGGTGGCAGCACAGTCTGGGTGGAGGCTGCAGATTTTTGCTGTATAGAGAGGAAAGGTTTCTACAATATGCTGACTAGGCTTTAATATATTTAATTCTTTCCATAATAATTCAATTTACCTAATTGCTAGACACAGAAATGAAGACAGGAGGGAGAGACAGAGGGGGAGAGACACCTACAGCTCTGCTTTTCAGCTCCTGAAGCCTCCCCCTTGAAGGTGGGAACTGGGGCGAGAACCCATGTCCTTGCTCACTGTGGCATGTGTGCTCACCAGGTGGGCACCACTTAGACCCTTCATGTATTTATCTCCTTGGAGAAATTCACTCTTTGGCTTACTTCTTCAGGAATCAAGAGGTAGCTAGTATATGAGATTCTGATTTGACTAAAACAGTTCTCTGTGTTTCATTTCAGGCATGAAAAGAAGACAGCCTCCTAATTCCAAGCCAGGAGAGTGCCCCCTACAGAAAGGCTCACTGATGGACCATCTCAGGCCTCTCTGAGCAGGATCCAGTCAGCCCCCTGTCTACACCCTGCTCAGCTGATAAGGGCTCAGGGCTCCTCTCAGTACCTTGCTGGGGGGTCCCCTGGGAAGTCTGCAATCAGTGAGGCCACCTGGGTGTCTGCTGGAATGCCTACAGCCAGCCTTCCCCTTTGAAGAACTGACCCTTTCTTTTCCCTGTCAGTTTATGATATCCAACTGACAACAATTATTTTCCTAATCCTTTGCAGGATTTTGACTTAGTTCTCAGTCCTGGCATCTATGTGTAAACTTCCTGGTGGAAGACATGAAGCCCTCTGACTAGGCAGTTCTTTTAAACTTTTTGTCTAGTGGGGTCAATATGAAAAATGTCAACATTCCACATCCAGCTCATTTCATTTGAGTCATCTTCCCTGATGCCTTCTTACATCCTAGTTTGAGAGTCTTTTCACAGAAATCTCTCTCTTATTCCTTTCACTGTATGTATGTATTTACAGAATCATTTAATGTATCTTCTTGTTGATTGTATTGCTATAATAAATATCAATCCGTGACTCTGTGCCTTATATGACCCCTCTCTTTGCTCAGGGCTCAGATGAAACCTTGGTGGCCTCCTCTGGACAGCTCTACATTAGCTGAGGTCCCATGTGTCTGCAGGCAGCTAACATCTCAACTGGATCTACTTTCTGTGTGTTGCCTGTTCCCCAAGCCTCTACAGGGTGGCACTGAGCTTCTTCAATGCTGGAAGAAGAGTTCTCACAGCCAGACAGCCACTGAGGTCTCTACCTCCTTCCCATTTGTCCATGTTCCATGGGCCAGAGCAAGGACATGGCTGAGTCTGCTGTCAGCCCAGGAGGAGACAGTAGCAGAGACTAAAGATGGCGCATTTCCGATTTCTGGATGGCTATTACTGTGATCAGCACATTTCACTGCAAAATTCAAGGTGACACCTCTACTACCATAGGACCTCAGCTACTAGCCTTTTACTCCTTAGCCCAGAACTTCCCAGACAGATGCCAAGTGTGGGGACAAATGGTCATGGAATAGCCACTCATTATGCTGACACTGGTATCTGTGCAACATGTGCACGTCAGAAGGTCACAGGTCAAAACTGGCCTCCTGGGGAAATGAAGGTCACTGTTCAACCTGACTGCCCTTTCTCTTTTTAGGATGATTTAGTGCTACACTGTCTACTGAGAACTTCAGAAAATATAACATTCAATGAATGGTCTTTCAAAGAGAAGTGACATTTTTAAACAAGCAAGTGCACATTTTCCAAAATAAAAAGTACAAAATTTCTAAAATGTCAGAATATGCTTTTATCATAGTTAAAAAATGAAAACCTGTGTACACTACTACCACACCTGAAAATTATACAAGTTTAAGGTCAGGAGTCGGGCGGTAGCACAGTGGGTAAAGCACAGGTGGCACAAAGCAGAAGGACGAGTGTAAGGATCCCAGCTCCCCACGTGCAGTGGAGTCTATTCACAAGTGGTGAAGCAGGTCTGCAGATGTCTATCTTTCCCTCCTCATCTCTGTCTTCCCCTCTTCTCTCCATTTCTCTCTGTCCTATCCAACATCAACAAGAATACCAACTACAACTAAACATGGGCACAAAAGAATAAATAAATAAAAAGTTAAAAAGCTCAGAAAGGCAATAAAAAAGATAGAAACAGGGAGATGGGTAGTAGAGCAGTGGGTTAAGGGCATGTGGCTGAAATGCAAGGAGTGGCGTAATGATCTGGGTTCTAGACCCCAGCTCCCCACCTGCAGGGGAATAACTTCACAGGCGGTGAAGCAAGTCTGCAGGTTTCTTTCTGTCCCCCTCTGTCTTCCCCTTCTCTGTCCATTTCTCTCTAACCTATCTAACAAGGACAACAACAATAATAACTACAAAAATAAACACAACAAAGGCAACAAAAGGGAAAATAAATAAAAATTTTTTAAATGCACCTTAAAAAATCTTCTTTTAAAAAAGATGGAAACAATTATTTCAGTCCCAATCACTGAGCATGGGAGTTTTTTTAAATATTTTTCAATAGTGACACACATTTTTATGCTACTTATAAATACAATCAACATTAGAGTTTCTTTTGCACCTCCTAGATAGTAAATGAACAAGTGTAATATTTTTATGTATTTATTGACTACCTGTACTTTTTCTGTACCCTATTCATAATATTTGAAATCCTCTAGAGGCCAATGTGTCATTTTCTTCTTGATGTTTCATTGTTGTTGTTAATGCTATGGCTTCCGCTCATTAGCTTTAGGACTCTATCATCATTATCAGCTGTCTTCATTTAATTTTATTTATTTTATTCATATATAATTTATATATCATTTATGTCATTTTTTTTATTAGCTACAGGACTCTAACATCATAATCAGCTGTCTTTACTTTATTTATTCATTTTGAATGTATGTAGAGACAAAGATGAAGAACCGAGGTGCACAACTGTTCTACTATTTCTAAAACTTTCCCCCCTCCCCGCCTTGCGGGTGGAGACTGGGGTTTGAACCAAAGTTACCAACATGGCAACTTAAGTGCTCTACTGGTTGATACACAAACTGCCCACTTTTCTCAATTTTTAAGAACTTCCCATAGTCTTGAATACTCAGATTGTCTCCAGGCATGTCACTCATCTGACTTCTTTATCTTTCACTGTCCCTGCTGGGGAGCCAGCATAATGGTTCTGCATGTCACAGGCTTTCATGCCTGAGGCTCTGAAGTCCCTGGTTCAATTATCAGTTCCACCATAACCTGGAGCTGAGCAGTACTCTGTTTTTTCTTTTTCTTTCTCTCTCATTAAAAATATAAATTACATATTTATATTTTTAGGGTGCAGGCAGTGGCACACCTGGTTGAGCGCATATGTTACAGTGCACAATGACCCAGGTGCAAGCCTCTGGTCTCTGCCTGAGGTGGGGAAAGCTTCAAGAGCAGTGAAGCGGGGCTGCAGGTGCCTCTCTGTCTCTCGCCTTCTCCATCTCCCCCACCCCTCTAGATTTCTCTCTGCCCTGTCCAATAATAAGTAAATAGTCTGTTAAAAACATATATATGCACTTTAATTTCTAATATTAAATTGTATGCTAATCTCAAGACACACAGCTATGCTTATATAGCTATATAGTTGGTAAGTCAAAATATGGAACCAACCTAAAACAGACAACTAGATAACTATGTTAGAATGGGGCATGGCTGGTGATGCACACAGCTGACACTGCTCTTACCATACACAGGGACCTGGGTTTGAGCCCCTGCTCCCCACCAGCAAGAAGAATGTTTAATGAGTGGTGAAGTACGTTTAAAAGTCCATCTCTCTCTTTTTTCTCTTTTTATTTAATTACCTCCCCAAGATAATTGCTGGGGCTCAGTGCCTGTACTACAAATCCACTGTTCCTGGAGGCTATTTTTTCCTTTTGTTGCCCTTGTTGTTTATCTTTGTTGTAGTTAATATTATTGTTATTTCTGTCATTGTTTTTGGACAGGACAAAGAGAAATTGAGAGGAGAAGACAGAGAGGGGGAGAGAAACACAGACACATGCAGACCTGCTTCATCCCCATGTAAAGTGACCCTTCTGTAGGTTGGGAGTGGGTGGCACCAACGTAGATTCCTAAACTGGTCCATGAACTTCCTACCATGGGCTCTTAACCCACTACACCTGTCCCCTTCCTTTTTTTCTTCCCAATCACCTCTTAATTTCTCTCTGTTCTAACCCATAAAACAGAAAAATAATGACCATTACTCATTCTACCACACCACTGATAAACTTGGTGATAATAAATAATAATAATAATTTCAGGTATATAGTTAATAGAAAAATATTTTCTAATTTAAAAAAAGAGATAGCACCATGTCCTTTTGGACAAGGAATATAGAAAACTGAAACAAATGAACTTGGAAAAAAGTGAAAGAAACAGCAGCAGCCAAGCTAACTTCTAAGATTTTGTGAAAACTATGGTTGTTCCTCTTGTGGACAGCAGTACAGAACTTTGGCAATAGGTTTGGTGTCACATCATGGCTGTGCATCTTATAATCTTATAAAGCATTACTAAATCCCTAATACAAATGTTAAAAAAGATATTTAGTTATAACAATCATTTTCCTCCTTTATGCCTCTGGTCTTTTTAAAACAGTTTTTGCAGTTTTAACTCAGGAAGACTAAGTGCCATTGCAAAGCAGAATAAATTTAAACCTGTAAGTTATAAAAATGAAAACAACAGAAAATAACTACATATCATACTCAATCAGAAAATACCTTGGGAAGGAAAAAAGACATGCACAGAGCCAGAGCAATCTCTACTTATACTAATATGAAAACAGAAAAGAGAAGCATGAAAAGTTGTTTGTGGCTACTAGTGATTTTACAACTGCGTAGTATCAGACACGACTTTTTCCTCTGAGAGAGGAAAGAAAGCACACATCTTCTGCCCACCAGAAGTCACAATTCAAGTGTAAACAAGCATAATGTTAGCAACATTCAAGCAGCAGTGATTCTAAAGAGTTACTGATGAGCTTCAAACCAATGGCAGTCATGATGCTGAGAGTACCATGACGAAAGGAATTCTAGTGGGTCTGAAAAGAGAAGAGTACCAAGCCTCCTTTAAAGAACACTTAGACTTTGATGAAAGCATAATAAAGGGAGGAAAAGCACAGGTGTCACAATGAGTTCCGTGAAGCTTTCCTGACATGGTAAACTAACCTCCAAACCCAGCTTCAGCTCACAACAGCTACATGGCAGCACTCAGGGCTGCTCCTTGCTCCTTCAGGTCCCTGCACCAAACCTTGGTGCTACAAGTCCATTTTGCAAACACAACTGCAGCGACTGGGAGGCATCATAGTGCTTATACAAAAGGTTTTCATGCCTGAGGCTCTGGAGTCCCAGTGGAACCTCTGGCATGACCACAAGCAAAGCTCAGAGGTGCTCTGGTTGTTTTTAAAAGCAGAATTACTGTGACCCAGGAGGGAGCTCAGAAGTCAGAAAGCAGGACCTGCAAGCAGAGGATCCTGAATTTGGTTCCAGCACTGAATGTGCCAGAATGATGCTCTGGTATGTTCTCTTGAGAAGAATTTGACACAAAGAAGTCACTGTTCCAGCAGGTGTAGAGAGCACATTGGTTCTGCAAAAATAATCTCACACCTGACACTCCAAAGTCCCATGCTCAGCAGCTCATACCATCATAAAATGAGCCAGAGTTGAGCAGTGCTCTGGTAAAACAAACAAACAAACAAACAAATAATACAGAGAGACAGAGAGAAGGAGTGAGGAATAATAAAGAAAAGGGAATTTATAATAAAGAAAAGTAATATCCATGATGTAGAAAACTGAATTTTCACTAATTTGTAAAGAGCAGCTATGCCTATAACTGGCATCTAAAGTCAACCTATCCTCATTCCAAGACACTGTTTTGCAAATGCTACCTGTGAAAAACAGTTTAAAATAATGTGGAAAATGAACCCTTTAACACACATAGTTCACCAAGTAGAGCAGGCTGCCCAGAATTGGGCCCTGGCCCTACATGGGAAGAGAATGGACCAGGAGAAGTTTGAATGTAGTCAGTACACCATCTGTCTCTCTTCACCTCTCTTGTCCCTCTGTCTGAATGAAAAAAGCAGCCTAGAAGTGGTGAAATCAAACATACAGGAGGTCCTAGATCCACAAGGTTAATAATGCTTGAAGTATAAATGCAGTTCAATTCCACTTAACTAGAGAGGGACATTCACTGATGGAATGAAAAACCATAAATGTAAATAAAGCCCTCACACTTCAGGATTATGCAGTACATAAAACAATCTTAAATGTTTCTTAGAACACTGAGTTCCTTAGCGAAAACTTCTCATACAACTATGTGTATGTGTATATATACAGATACACACTTCCTTACAAGCTGAGATTCATTCATGATGCTACCTAATCAAGGATGGTTTTTGTATTGCTACAGCCTTTGAATATTTCCTATGACTAATAGCACTAAGTTAATACTTTAAATTCTTGGAGATAAAATAATTCTAGCAGAGACACCAGATGTACTGCAAAACTTTTCTAGAAGCGATTTCAGAAGAGTATTAATCCTTACTGTGTTAGGGCATTCATAGTCCAGAATAAATGGAGTTTTCTCATGTGTGCCTGGAATGGTATTCTAATCTTTTTTTTTAATTAATTTTATTTATTTTTTGAGAGCAATGCAGAGAGAGACACACACACACACACAGAGAAACACCAGAGCACTGCTCAGTTCTGGCTTACGGTGGCATGGGGGATTGAACCTGGGACTTAGGAGCCTCAGGCATGAGAT